>NW_019525101.1:229558-685780 GCF_002814215.2 Seriola lalandi dorsalis | reverse complement strand
TTTTACATCAGTTTGGTCTCTGATCTCCCATTTTCTCTACGGTTTGTGTGTCTGTGTATGTGTGTGTGTGTGTGTTTTTTGCCACCCAGTACCTCAAAAGTCCAGCTGTGAAGTACAAGAGTTTGTTTTTCTACCTATTAGCCAATAGAAAAAAAGATCAACAAATTTACAAGTGTCTGTTTTAGTCTTATCTCCTGAAATCCCTTTTTTAAAAAAAGAAGTTCACACATGGAGCAGCTCTACTGGATTCCCCTGAAGAGACACATTGCGAAGACCATGGCGAAGAGCTGATGAAAAGGAGAAAAAAAAATTGTTAGCACACAGAAAAAGACACAGATTGTTTTTACAAAATTATGACAAATGTGATACTAGAGCAGCAGTGTGCCACCTGCAAACAAACAAACATTTCTGCTACGTATACTGTAAGATCCATACAGTAAAGAGGTTCCATACTTTTTTATCATAATGTTAGTTTAAGCAAAATTAATTTAAAAAAAGAAAAGAAAATTAAAACTACTTTAAAACAGTGATACATGATTTAATGTAATTTTTTAAGACATTATTGTGTTTGCATTAGTGCATCATGGATGTGAGATTAACTGCTTTGCTAAGCTGTGTGATGCTAAAGAGGACTGTTTTATAAAAGGCAGCCCCGTCAAATCTATCTTCTGTAGCACCAAGTCTCACCACTAGATGGAGATCTTGCCATACAAAGCTTTCAGATAACACTACACTAAAGTCAGGGAAACAGGGAAATAACTTCAGCTTAATGCTGAATTCCCAACTTCTGAAATGAACATTATCATTACTGCAGAGGCAAAGCAAAAGTAGCATATGTGAGGATTTGACTAAAATGGAAAGCCTTTCATACCTCAATGGTCAGCACCACAATGGCGAGTGCTCCAGCCACATAGATGTACAGCTCAAAGTAGTCAACTACTGCAGAGTAACAGCCCTGCGGACACACAAAAACATGGCACTCAGCAGAGAATCAATAGGCTATAAACTTGCAGAATTACAGGGACAATTAAAGTAACATCACAGCTTTAATTGAGTGAGGCTTTGAACAAAGGCCTGAGTGAATGAGTGGGAAACGGGGCCTCCAGCCTCACTGCCTTTTAATGAGGGTTCTTTGTGTGAGTGAACAGACAGAGACACACATTGTGGATATCTCGCATTGTTCTAGTGGGTTGAAAAACAACAGGTGGAGAGTGCAGTAAAAACCTTGTCCTATCAGCTTTCACTGTAATTACATTTCACTGCAAGGCTTTCTTTACACCCATGGAGGCAGGGATGTGGCTATGCACTGTGAAGCACACCTAATTTCCACATATTCAAATACTTATTATCCTCTATTTTTGCACACATGCATGCTCCACAAAAATTCCAATTTACTCATGTGTACCCACACACATACACAAACACACACAGACATGCTGAGATACATACACTGGTTTCTCCACACTATATCACATAGTAAGATGGTCTCCCATGACACCCAAAACATGAAAAAGCACTAATCAGCCATGGAGGAGTCAGCTAGTCCCTGGATGTCATCCCTCAACTATCTCCTGCTCTAATTAAGCCTAGAAGTGGTTTGGAAGGAGGGAGAAAGACAGAGAGAGAGAGAGAGGGAGAGAGAGGGAGAGAGAGGTTGATGTCAGTAGATGTCAGAAGTTACCTTGTTATTGCGGAACATCATACTGCCTGATAGGCACTGCTCCTGGCTGATATAGGCCAACTCCCCAGCCTGACTGGCACGCTGGCAGCAGGCTTCTGGCACCATATGATTTGGGTTGATCAGCTTGAACAGGCTGTCCTTAAAATCCTCTGGGCTGTTCACCCCACAGCAGTCAAACTGAAGGGAGGAGAGAGTAGCAGTAGAAACCCTTATTGCTGAGTGCCTATTTGTGCACTGGCCTGTGTTCCAATGCGTGTGCGCAACAATCCAGCATGAAGATTGACCTAAATGTCTGGGATTTTTATCTATAAAATATATCCCCCCGACGCCAGACTGCAACCGGACTTGATGAGTTGGTAAAAGCTACAGTATGTGAACTCTTTGCCATGTGCGCTGTGGCCTTACTGTAGTCATGATGGCATTCCATGTGGAGGTGAAGACGTCAGTGTTGTTGTAGCCCTGATAATGTCTCTTCAGCTCCTTGGTGAAGTACTCTCTGGTCAGCTAAAGCAACAGCCAGAGAGAGCACAGGTTAGTGTCACCACAAAGATAGTGTCTGTTTCTCTCACATCAGAGAACATCACTGGACACAAAGGCTGGGTACCATCTTAATGGGGAACTGCACTGATTACACATAAAAGTCTGTTTACAGGTCTTGGGGAGTGCTACTGCATATGTGGAAGAAATTGTATGAAGATTGTTGGATAACGTCAGTGCCAATGATGACATCTCTGGTTCTGCTGCATCAATTTTGATCCCTTTTTTAAAACTGTCCATTGTGAGTGTGACAATGTTGTCGGGATACAATGCTAAAACTGTGAAGTAAACTGGTTAAAGCGCAACACATACAATGATGTCTGAATTAACAAGATTATGTCACAATCAGAAACTGTCTGGTCAAAGAATAATTTGTATAAATCCAATAAGGCAATAAATGCCAGATTTTAGTACTTTGATACTCAGTGCTGCGGACACATTTTAGTATTACATTTTGACACTCAGCCCTACTGAGCTCTGCTGATCAAAGGTGGAGAAAACACTTACATGTTCCCGGAATATGAAGGCCAGGATGGCAGCAGCTAGCTCTGCTAAGAAGATGAGGAGGATGAGCATGAAGAACTGCAATAAAACAAAGAAAAAAGGCAAAGACTGAGAGATAGAGTAGGACATGTATCAGAAAAAGTGCTCGTCAGTCACTAAAAATCACATTTTGGCTGTGCCCGCTTCACTCAGCATTAACTATGCATGAGGCTCGAGGCATAAAGGCAAATAGAAGGGTATTTTGCTCTTTAGGCTTTCTGTTTCAAGCATGACAGTCCAAAAACTGACAGACAGAATAATCAACACACATGCACACAAACAAGATCAGTAACAGAACTACATTTTAAATTTGTTGGCCAACTCACAAAGAGGAGCAGACACTTGTTTTCACGGATGGCTCCACAGCAGCCCAGGAAGCCCAGAAGAAAGAGCATGCCGCCCATGCCCAGGATGATGTAGACACCGGTGAATAACAGGGGGTTGGCTGCTACAATTTCCCTGAACCCTGTGGGGTCCACAAGTACCCAAACCCCCACTCCCAGGAGGAAAGAGCCCCCTAGCTGATGAAGAAAAGGGAAAGAAGACACTAGTTAGACAAAACAGAAATTGGCTGCATTTTAAAAATTAATTAGAACTCAGAGGACAGCTCAGGGTCCCCAGTGGCACATGAAACATTCAACAAGATGTCATATAATGGAAAATAAATTTGTGCTTTTTTAAAGGACAACATGCTGATAATGTGAATCTCTGAAAGGTTTGGGTGAGAGCTGAGGGAGAGATAAAAGGCTGGGTATCTACAGAGCCACAATGCCTCGGTGGGGCGGGTGGGTGGCTGTATCTACCCTGCCTCAACTAACCCCCCTACCCGCTAAAGAAATGCACAGCACTGCAGTCCCCATCTTCTCCCATCCTCCCTTTCACTAAAACCCTATCTGCAGCCACTGTAGGGTGAATCATGTGATTAAGAAAAGAAGGTATTGAAGTAACGGGGTCGGGGTGGGGGTGGTGGTGGGGGATCTGAGCCACACACACTTCTACCACAATTCCCTACTTCCTGTTACGGGTAGAGACCTGGGCTTCTGCAAATGAATACCACATCAGCTGGGAGGCAGAGGTTGTGGTATGAGGAGAGGGGGTAGCCATTTTGAACGCTCAGTGGGCTTGAAAAATGCTGTTATGTTACATGAATGTGACATGGCCATAGAAAGACAAAAAAAGAATTGCAGTGGAAAAACAGTGGTTGTTATTGAGTGATGCGAACAGCCAAGTTCACTCTATGCTCTGCTGGTTGCATTATTACCTCAGCCTTGAACACCCACGTCTGAGTAGAGTCTCTAAATGGTTTGGTTGCGCTTAATAAAGCAGGAAAAGAGACAAACCCTCTTACTCTGACCCTCCCCCCCTTTACAGGCTCAGACTAACAGGATTACCCTTGATTGTCTGATCAAGACTGATAAAGTCAGGTGCCAGTCACAAACTCCGCATGGCACACTGTGCCTCAGATGTGTGTCAGCACACTAAAATCTAATCAAAAGAGAATTTGATAGAATCAAGATTGCCTCCGTCTAATGAAATGCAAATGTGGCTCCATTAGTCAGTCGTGCAGAGGGCAGCCAGAAGACCGTCTTAAATCTTTAGATTGACACTAACTTCAGAGATAGCTAAATTAAGTGTCTTTGAGGGAGAGATGAGAAATACTTACAAAGATGAGGAAATTGAAGACAAACATGAGGTACTTGATGCAGCTGAGACAGTCCCCCTCCATGGTTGTCCCTCGTGCTGAAGCTTCTCCCTGCCCCTGAGAGAAAACAACATAAAACGTGCCACTTAATGAATCTTGCAAAATGCTCACAGTATTCCCATTCTCCTGCACTCTGGATAGGCACTTAGATGAAACTGCCAAGAAAATAATACTCTGTAAAAACCTGCTCACATTGTTAATGAGTTCTGCCACTCAGACATACAACACACACACACACACACACACACACACACACACACACACACACACACACACACACACACACACACTGCCTTGTCAGTGCATTTGGTCTAATTCCAGCAAATCCCTGTATTATCTCCTCAGGCGCACTGTACCAGCTATAGTTTCTCAGCAACCTCTAAATAACTACAAGTCTGGGCTACACAACCGAACCTGACACCACTCATCTTTACCACAGATCGCAACAGCTTTTTTATTTTCAAAATGCACTTTTACAGTCAGACAGCCTGATTCCCTATCAGCACTTCCTGTCTCCGGACAGATGGGGTCACTGGGTTCAGTTCAGTGTTACTCAAGGGGCCGTCTATCTCAGAGCATTTTAAGGATATGAGTCCTGACTTGCGTTCCACGCGCATTAACTGACAACGTATGGCCTTTACTATGAAGCTTCTTCTTCTTCTTAATGTAATGAGGGGCAGGAGGCCTGTGCTCCCATCAGGCAGACCTCTATCTGACATAAACACACTTTCCCTGATGAAGGCCTGCCCTGGAAGCACTCCTGGTTAATGAAGAACGCCTCTCCTGCATTAGGAGACAACATGGGCGTCTCAGCATCCATGACCCTGTACACCTATATATATTGGATGCACCACAAAGCTTTCATTGAAGCTTTTGTTAAACCTACCAGGCTGCAAATGAACAAGATTATCCCCTCAGGGAGGATAGGAATCGTCTAAGGATTCATCTCTACACATTCTGCAAAAACTGAAGTGGAAACAATCTGTGGGGCAGCTATAATTGTAGTCTCTGTGAAAGAAGAAAATTAATTATTTGGCAGAACTGAATCGGCACTCTTTGCTTTGTAGTTATGATTATTAATTTGCTCTCCCATAGTGATAGTCAGGATTGAGGATGGGTAACAAGCGGATTAAAAAGTGATTTCTCTGAAGAATCATAAATAGGTTTACACAGCTAGACAAGTACACATGGCCACCTCAAAACTGAAGTAAAAAAACATTTTAAATGGCTTCCTTTCCCTTCTTTTGTCTGTACTTTGCAGCATGTCTGTCAGATGTAATCTCATAATCTTTAGGCAGTCTTTCCACTGGCTGATGTACTGTCAGAGGACTCCTCTGGGTGATCTCTCCGCTTCTCTGAGGCAGCGGTGAAGCCCGGGTTATGATCGACGCCAGCTTTGATTCCTGTCTGTCTTTGAAGGGGCTCTGCTGTCACTCAAATGGGATTCAGCCTTGACCCTTTCACCCTAACTGCACACAATCGACTCAGAAATTCACACTGTCAGGTGAAATAAACCTTAACCTCACCAAACTACCGTCTTAAACAAGCGCTGTTCAACTGGTCATTGCATATTTTACACAGAAATATGGCAACTGCGCCAGTAGGAAAGCCATAACCCATATCTTTTCCTTGTCGGTTCCATTTTTATTGTGGTATGCTTCCAGTGGTTTGTTTTTCACTCTGCTCTTAATTTCAATGTTTTTCTTTTCTTTTTTCATCTCTCTGTAGGCATGTGTAAGTTGCCGTGACAATACAATTGAACAATACTAAAGATGTGAAGGCAGTCTTTGTCTGCTGTGGGAGCGAGTTAACATAGAATGAGAACATTTCCTCCCCTCACCAGCCTGAGGGCTTATTATTTTTTTTCTCTCCTCCTTTCCTCCCCAGACCCAGGGAAATTGATTTAGAGCTATGGTTAAACGCCTCCTCTAAATCATAATGATATGCTTAGGTATTGATCACCGTCCTAGTGGTACTCTGAGAGCAACCAACAGCCTCATTGCCCAAGATGGGTTTTAATTAACCCCTCCCTTTCCTAAGCCCCACTGAAAGGCCTAATGAGGGCACAGGAGGTCTTAATTGAGATTTGCATACATTAGAGTCTCCGAGAAAAGCATCAGAAAGGGCCCTTTCTCATCCCTCCTGCTCTCCACTGTTAGTCCTGGGCCCCTATGAAGACTGCAAGCTGTATTTATTGGAGCTGGGGATGAAAAGGTGGAACGAGGAGGGGGGGAGGACGGGGTTGGCTGGAAAAACTCTCAGCTCTCAGCTCACATGTCATTCTCCAAACAAAATGTCTGATTTCTCCTCCAGCTTCACCCTTTTGCTCTTCGCTCTCATCTCAGGGTCAAACCAACTATCAGATCTGGAGCCAATTTTCTTTTATACATTAAAATGCATTGGATGCTTATGAATGGAGTGGACTAGCCAAGCTCCAAATAACAAGCCTATGGTGCAGACCGGCATCATATAAATCAAACTGCCACAGAGACCCCGGAGAAAATGCAGAGTAAACAAACTGGCTGTTCCCATGACTCCCGTGGGATCGCAGGTCCTCATCGATCACAACCCAGTCGTAGAGATCAGACCACTAAGTCTCTCTGAATATTCTGCAGAGAGCATTATGTAGACAAGGGAAATGTGGTTCACACCCCAGGAGCTGCTGCTTTACAACATCAACAAATTACTACCAGATTAAAAGCAGATCCTCCTCAGGTGCGCTGCTTTGCTAAACTAGCATTGTGCCAAGATAAGGAGTTGTGTGGCATTGTGTTTGTATAGACTAGCAAAAAAGCACTCATTATAAACAAACATGACACACATAGCAGCAAGGAATACTGCACCACTATCAATGTGTTTGTTAGCATGAAATACTGTATGTATGTCCTCAATCTGACAATCTAAGTGGCAGTCTTTACCCTGAGGTATCCAGTAAATGCCAGCTCCATCTACTTCTGCAGCATCTCCCGTTACTGACATGAAATGTCACATGATCCCATTGTTTACTCCCGGCGAAGACTGATCCACAGCCAGCTTGGGCTGTGAAGCCTGGCATGGTGGAGTTTGATAGTGGTATTAATGAGAACTGATCCTAAATCAACTTCACAGTGCCGACAGAAGCCAGAGCCCTGTAATGAGGGCACACTCATCTGACCTACATTCTTCTTAGTGTAAGGATGAGGAATTCTGAAACACTGCTACGGGCCTTTCTTTATGCTTAACTCAGAAAACCAGAGGTCTGTCTGGCCAGCATCTACACCACCAACCATGATGGTCATGTCAACTCACTGTAATTATAAGATAAGGAAGACATAGACCCACATTGAGGATGCTCCATATAGAAATAACACACCCTTGGGTGGTTCTCCTTGAAGTTGACACTTTTGGCACGATTAATGAAGTGAGTCCGTATTCCCCCCGCTCCACTAGCCCCCACCCGGACAAATCTAGCAGCACGACAAGGACACTGTGTCTGCTCCTCGCCAAACTGTCGCCACCCTCCGCATCCCCAATAAACAGCCAGTTCACTTCCACTTGAGTATGAGTCTGCATATCAAATAATCATTAATGCTGAAACCCTGTTGAGATTATAAGGGTTGGAGCTTGACCCTTTTAAATGTCATTGACCCTCTAAATGATCACCTGTAATTGAACCCTGGGGACGGTGCAAATCGTCCTCTGAATCCCTGATGCAGCTGGAGCAGGTGTGTTTTTCCATCTACTGTATACCACTCTTAAGATCTCTCCGGAGTGTGCTAATGCCCTCTGACAATGACACTAAGGGACCACACACATGCCGCATCACCCTTTATCTCAATTAAAAACCCATTTTCATATTTTTCCATGACTTCCTAAATCAGCCACAGCAAGTAAACACCCCAAAAATCCAAATAAGGACAGGCTCCTCTGGCAGTGAGCAGGGCTCCCCTGAGGCACACCATGTCCCTTAATGAACCTCCAATTAGGAGAGAATGAGCCCTGGGCTGCGCTGTCACACTGAGGAGCTTTGAAGTGCACTGAATGCTAAACAGCTATAGCACTGTATGCTGCTTTAGAGGGCATACAGCTTGCAGACAATAGGGAACAACCACAAGAGAAAGTGTACGAAAGTAGCTCAAAGGCAGCCCAGCTCACAGTGTGTGTGTGGGTGTAGCTCACACAGAGAGCAGAGCATTCAAACTCAGCCGGGTCAGAAAGTTCAGGAAACTGCAAGGCTCGTTGCAAAGGTCCGAACGCTGGTTAGATGCTCAAGTGGAGACATACAATGGTGCATCTCTAACCCTCAGGCAGGCTTAGCTTAATGAGTTTTCACAGCACACATGTAAGATTGGTGAACATTTTCAGCATCTGCACATTACGAGCATTGCTAGTTCACCACAAAAAAAAAAGAAAGAAAAAAAAAAGCAGTCACTGATGAATTCGCTCTGACTTGCAAAGCCATTTATCATGTAAGTCCATTGTTGCGATACGTGCAGTGAATCTAAAGCACTTCTTATCTGGGCCTGTGAGTGGCGCTCTCCTGACCTATTCAGTTTGGAAATGAAATGAGATTGTGTGACTCCCCGAGGGCAGAAGTCCTCTGACCAGGCAGCTGACACACTCCTGAACAACAGGCTGATTAACTAGAGAAGACTCCCAGAATGAACAAATGCACACTCAGAAACACACTGACCATGTGTTGTCAACAGCACTGCGGGCCACATTCTTGACATCCCAACTGGGCGCACAGCCAGCTGTTGGTTCAGTACTAACAGTTGCTCATACTCCTACAGTGAAATCGATTCACCAGCTCCTTAGATAAGAAAGATTGGAAGGGGGGAAGGGCATTGATAGCTGCTTGGTTAATTCAAGCAGAGGACATGTGATTGAGATGAGCAGATTTTTTGGCTTCTATCGCACACTGCTGTGTGTGTGAGATCCTCACTCTCTCAAAGCAGGAGATTCCCACTTAATTGTGTCGGCACCTCTATCTGGCTGAGTGAAGATACAAACTGGCCACGCGGTGCTGGATCAATAGCAGGCCCAGGCACATGGTCAATGATGCATTGATCCCCTGGAGTTCCAGCTCTTAGTCCGCTGGTTGTCTGGTAGGGAGTGAATGTGGTAGCAGCACACAATGAACACATAAACACTTCTTCAACGCCGCCACCACCGCCTGGTAGGACTCAGCTCGGGCTTTTCCCACGGCGCGCTGTGGAGGATGACACATTGCCGTTGGGGCTTTCGACAAAAATGAGTTACAACTCAATTTCAAAACTACATGCTCAATAATTACTGTGGCAAACACAGAGGGGAAATTATCTACTACACTTCTACTCCTAGTTCTGCCCTCTTGTCTTATTCTTTCTTTAGTGGGATTTTCTGCAGCTTCCTATGATCTAAGCCAAAATCCTCTTGCCATGTCAGAGTCATGACAAGTTGAATCAATATCAGTTCCTTTCTTGACAAAAAGTTTGAAAAACCCGATCAATAATCTCACCAGCCATGGTTTTCACCAGTGTTTGACCCTCAGGCAAGAGACAATTAAAATGTTGAGGTTCTCTCCGGACCTTGTTTTAAATACTGTTCAAGTCGAGGTTGCTGTCTTTGGCAAATCTCCATATAAAGAGAGTTTACATCACAGATGGCCTCGGCAGAAGCAAACATAGGGAGATTCAAGGAAAGACAAGACTTTCAGCCTCAGGGGACTAAACACAAAAGCAACATAAAGTACACAGACTCACACACACACCCACCCACACAGTTTGTGGGTGGGTGTGTGTTGTGTGTGTGTGTGAATGAAACAAATGATCAGAATTGTGAATTTCTTATGGCTCAAGTACAAAATTTTGTTGTTTTTTTTTTTAGTACATGTTGGAATCTTTCCAGCCCTCCAATAAGGAGGCCGGTCTCCACGGCAACCCGGATGTGGGGTGAGAGTGGCCTTTGTCTGCAGAGCCGTGTTTGGTGTCTCCACTTAGCACCAGTTCCTGTTAGAAAACAAAGGGGAAGCGGAGCCAAGCACTTTGCGACAGGGGGACGGCTTGGCCGGCCATTTGTCTAATGAGCAATCACTCACACCCTGTTGCAAGGCCATATGTTAGTTTGAAAACAGCAAGTTCCCCCTTGTAGAGGACCAAAAAGCTGTTTTATCACTCAGTGCTGACTCCGTGCAGCACTCACACACACAAACGCAAATCTGAACCTTCATACACTCAGCTAAAGTTCAACGAACGAAAAAAAAAACCCAGCAAAAACAACTGTGTAACCTACTTTGTGTTACAGGCCGGGGTTTCAAGCGCAATTCAAAGATCAAAACAAAGCCTTGAGGATAAAGCTTGTGAATGTTTGTGCTGTTGTGGGAGCCTCAGATGAAAGAGATACCCACATATATTGGAGGCCCCACTGCAAATACCAACTTCATAGAAATAAACCAAAAGTGTGTTAATGCCTTTGCATGAACAGTGTTGCACAAAATTCATGATTCTTTTATTGCACCTTGTAATTTGCTGCAGCGGAAGAACCTTGTACTGTACGTGGTTATTAATGCAACTCTGTGATTATGAGACTGTGCGATACTGGAGCTACCTGGTTGAGGACGTGATTGCTTAAAGGATTTATCACAGAATTTATAGGATAATTTTGGTTTATTACAACTTGGGGACTATTTTGGACAAAACAATCTCACCATAAGGTTTATTTAGAAGCTTTTCTGGAGCTTTCCATCGTATCACACATTCTTACTCGTCAGATGGGATTTTCCCAGTTGCAATTGTGAGTGTTAAGATTTCCATTTCCTTCTAATGAGATTGTTTTGCCAACAAGCCTACTGTTTCTAAGATAAAGAAATAATTTCAGTCTCAGCTTTGCATGAAAAGCATGGCAATATTTCTTCAATTTAATGAATTTAATGATGGAGCAACAAACATATGCAGACTAACCACTTTAATTTGAGGTAAAACTGAAAGTGAACATCCAAGATTTTGGTAAAACTCCTCATTGAACAGGAGAACTGTAGTGTACCACAAAGTCTGCCTGTAAAGTGTTTGGGTAATAATTTTAACTGGCCATCTTACTGCTTGTGCTTCTTAACTCTGTCTGACGTCTTTTTAAGTGCTCACAGGTCTCAGCAATTCATTAGGTGAATACAATCTTATTATCATCAATAAAAATGAGGTCCAAAACTCAAATTGTAATAAACCAGAATTATTCTTGAAGAAAATATTGACAAAATTGAAAACGGCTCAATATGATGGTTATAATCTTACACATCACTTGCACAAATAACACACACATTTATTTGTCTGGTCGGCTGGTTTTACGGCTCTGTGCTTATGACTGATTACAGCTGATGTGTCTGGGTCTAAATTCCCCTTTAACCTCTCAATCTATACATGTCTGCTGCTCGGCCGTGCCTGGAATACTAATGTTACAAATGCCAATGCAAATCAGAGGCTAACAAAGACCAGCGCCGGCCTGCTTTGATGGTAGACGAACAAAAGCACTTGTCTGCCTGTTCAGAAGACCAGCTTCACGCACCGGCTCTCGCCAGCACCGCGCCTCCTGTTGACAGTGACAATGGCTCTGCGCCTGTACTGTCAGCACCTTACTGAAAAGAGTCTATCAACAAGCTCTTTGGGCTATTTCTCTCGCTGATTTAACACGTGTCTGCTGGAGCGGAATCACTGCTGGATTTGGTGAAAATCATTCATGGTAACACCCCCTCCATTACAGATGCTGTGGGAAAACTAAACAAAAAATGTTTCACACATACTAACGTACCATGTGTATCTGTTTGTGCCTCGTCTTTGTTCAGATGAAGCTGATGACTTCTCTCGGTTTTCTCTCCCCTCCCGTTTTCATGGGCTGTTGGACAGAAGCACAAGGGAAGAAGCAGAGGTCAGGACTGAGTTAATGAGATGAAAAAACATTGAGGCACCGGGAAGGAGAAACAAAAGTGGCACAGTTGTCTTGGCGTGCGTAATTCATTTAAGTAGAATAAGACCGGGAGCTCGAAAAACACAGAAAATAAAATCGTAGGACACTTAAAATGACCGAGTTTGCATTCATTATGTATGAAGCACTCGCTCCCAGCAGTGAACTAATCTAAGACTGCAACAGTGTTTTATCCGTGTGAATATTTCACTTCTCCGCTGGAAGGCAAAATTAACAAGGACAGAATTTAAAAAAAGAAATTTACTGCCTTTAATAGTAAAAGTCTAGGCCTGTGTTCTGCGTAGGTAAGAGTTTCATTCTAACAAGACTTGAGAATCTGTGTATCTTCTCACTCAGTTAATTATCATTTATTAGAAGACCCAACACACCAGTCTCCTCATACAGCTTCTGACTTGACCTTGTTGAGTGTCTGAACTCATGCATTATTCACTGGAAATAAAATACCTTGCTTTCTTACCACACATTACTGGCTTGTATGGTACATCTCTAACCAAGCCTGTCTAATGAGCATAAATGCTTTAAACTTTTTCCCTGTTTCTAAACTGCTCTGCGGTGTCTCCCAGCTGAAAATAACGATATAGCAATAAGAGCCAATTAAACTGCTGATATTCCAGCCTCTATGTGCAAAAATAGTCAGCAGCACAGTTTTGACTGACAATACTTTGGAGCCGGTTTCAAAGCACTGGCACTGACAACTACAGCATCAAATATGGCAAGAGCTGCCTACGGAAGCATGAACAGCATGCAGCTCTTGCCACATTAGATGGTGAAATACAGGCAGTGTATTCTCATTCTGACAGCGGCTGCGGATGGAGAATATCCCAGGAGTATTCTGGCTGATGGAGCCCCAGCCACATCATCCCGCCGACACACCATATTGCCAGCAGACATCAGATTCACCAGGACGCAGAACCCAACTGACAGTGGCAACCACATGCCCTCCCCCCATACGGAATACACACAGCCCTGATTACATCTAGAAAAAGGCAATCAAAGTCTGAGGGAGAAAATGGAAAGAATTTGAGAAGTGGAGAGATGCGCTGGAATGATACACTACCTTATCACACAGCCTTGAATTCAGACTCTACAAAGCACATGCTCAGGGAATCAATAACATCTCCACAGTGGCTACACTTGCATGGGGAGCCAAAGGATGTGCAGCTCGTTGAAAGAGTCATTTACAAAACATTCACCATATGGCTTAGCAAGCATATCCCCAAGCAATACAAGACTGTAATCCCTTTTCATTTTGTGTCAGCCGGCTACAACAGCAGCAGCAGCAGCAGCAGATAGGTGCATAATCATAATAGTCATCATAATAGTCATCATCATCATCATCATCATCATGTCTGTAATCTGGTACTGAGCAGCAGAGTGGTCAAATTTTATCCTGAAGCCTGTTGCAGAGGTAGTCTATGGTGACCCGCTGTTTAGAGAGCTATTAGCTGGTGGAGAGCAACAGTGTTGAGGGTCTGCATTATTTTTTTGGTTTCCATGGAACCCTTTTCACGGGAAAGTGGAGCACCAATAGGATTTCAGAGCCTCATTGAATCGGTTATGGGGGTGAGAAGAGAGATGAGCGCAGACGGCTGAGAAGGCACAACAATAGGACGAACCCTCGAGGGAGACGAGAAAGGCCAGGCCACCGAGGGTCCAACAAAGCGGGGGAACGACTCAACACTAGAGAAAAGGTTTCATCTACATCTACTGAATGGATTTCCTTTTAAATAAATCTCTCTCGCCAACTTGTCACTGACATTTAAGCTCACGAGCACCGTGAGCAATTCAAACATCAAGGCAGCCACTAATTGATTAGCCTCTGCAGATATTTCAGGCTCTGACATAATTATTGCATCACCAGCATCTATCCTGTGTGCTAGTCAGTAGCACATTATAAATTATGCCTTTCTACTTACATTATATACTGTAGTTATCCCCCACAGTTCAATTCACAGTAGAAAGAGCAGAGGAAACTGAAGTAGCCATAAAACAATAGGAGGCACCAGTAACAATCCAACAGAATTGGATTGTTCCATCGGATGATCGAACACTTTCTCAAATCCCCTTCCCCTACACCCTTCCAATGCAGGAATATCTGTAACTATTTTAAGGGGACAATCCAACACTCACTCCCACTTCACCCATCGACTAGCCGCCTGTGTCGATGTGGGAAAATAAGCAAGGTTTAAACTTCTCTCTCAAGCTCTTTTTTCATTCTTTAAACAACTATTTCTGTCACTTTAAGTGTAATGCCACATATCGGACAACCTGCGCCTTTATCCTCATATTTACATGATATCATATCTCGTCCTTGTCTGTGACGACCGGGTTTTCACCCCCACCTTCGAGTCTGGTCAGCTGTAAACACCTCAGTCTTCAGGCGTGGTCAGACGTCAGGTCATACAAACTGATTCCTTTCTAGCATACCTATGCCTTAAGGGGTCGGTATGCCTAAAACAAAGTGCGTGTCGAATTATCAAACTGTATCTGACCACTTTAATACTTGAGGGGTTGCATCCAACTGTTGTAACTTTATGAAGCAGACAATCCGTGAAGCATGTCTGCGTCATGTTGGAAATGGCCAGGTGTGCAGAGGTGTTTTTCATTGTTCGCTGCTCTTACTTTTCGCGTTCACAACTGAGAAAAACAAATGACTGCATGTGCCATCTGTACGATTCTTTGTGTCTTGGCCCCTCTGTGACAGCAGGCTTTTCTCCTTGCCTTTGAGTGTGTCATAAACATTTTTGCTTTTTGTCAAAAGAACACGTTAGTTTGGAGCATAGCCAAGCCTTTACTATGGAATATGTGCACTATTGGCTAGGGACTCGTCATTTTTGTGTCTTCTTTGCCTCCATAAGCCACCACATCCTGCCAATCAGACGGGCAACCTTGGCTAGAATGTCAGAGGTCACACAACAGCAGGCACACAGCGACACTTCCTCTGGGGACAGGAAGTGGACAGGAAAACGAAGGGGGAAGTGACAATTCTTCCATCTATACCTCGCAGCTGGGTCTGACCTCAATTTCTCACCAGTGTTGACAAAAGCAAACCTCTGCGCTTCAGAGCCAACATCACATTTAGAGAAAATAACCTATGGGGCCTTTTACGCCCTGAATCAAATCGTTATAAATACACTTCATAAAAGGAAGAATCTACAGCGCTGGATGTCAACTCTCCCTGGTGATCTCCAGCCAGCTCCTGACACAGTCCATATACATCATGTTCTAATATCATAGAAATAAGAAATAGGGCAATTGCCGGCCGCCATATATCTCCTGAGCGTCTGCTTTAATGAGGGCAATGCTGAGGCAGAATTATCGCCGTACCCCAACTGGATTTATCGATCTAACAGTGTGAGTCAACCACCAGAGATAAAGATAAACCGCCACGATGGAGAAACAATCCTCACTCTGATCAGAGGGCATCACACAACTAATCACTCACTCTCCTCTCTCTGGCCACAGCTAACCCACCGGTTCCTTTGTTCTCCGCACTACAGTAGGTGCTCTCGGGGTTACACACCAGGCAACAGAGTATTTACTCATCTGAAACGCACAATTATTCCAGCTGAAAAATGCAGACTGAACTCATTACACAGTCTTCTGTTTTCTCAGTGTTAATCATTTTGGGCTAAATGGAAACCTTATAAGAATGCAGCCCTGGGAAATGTGGTCGGGGGGTGCTATTTTGACGCTGATGAAAGCTGACACTGTCCACCTCCTTAGTGAATCACAGGCAAACATTATCCAGGCCTCTTCTCTTTGTAGCAGGCTCCTCAGGCAGCACCCCGAATCTCTCACCTCTGCAGAGATGCCATCATCAAAGTACAGTGCGTAGTGTCTTACACAGACCCTTTCAACCATCTGCAACCTCCTTCTGTAATTACACAACACCAACGACTCTCTAGTGACACCATGATGAAGAACAGCAACCCGACTACTTGTTGTTATTTTCTTTATCCCGTGCTTGTCTAATTCGACTAACCACCTCATACACCACCACACTTTCACCCTACTTCCCAGGCCCCCGAGGCTAGCCCCGTGTCTCTGAGGAGCCAGGGGCCTGGGGGGCATCACAATACCGCTTTGAAGTTGAGCGATTAAAGAGGAAAGACCTGTCGAATTGGGATGATGGGGCTATGGTTGGGAGAGGGGGAGGATCAGCGTGAGGGACAGGAAAGGCTGTGAATACTGAGTGCTCAGGGCCCCGTGGGACACAATTAAGAGCAAGGCTTTTTTAGTGAGGGTTACAAAAACACAGTGAGGATACCAGCAGTGCAGCCTTCCAAGCCAAGGTAAGAGTTCATTACTACATACACACAGGGGGCTGGGGCTGTTAAACTCTCGCCAGTTTGTTCACCAACTCCCCCCACCTACAGGCCCCGCGAGCTGCCGAACAGCCACATGATAACCATTTCCATCCCAGTTAAATCCTAAAGCCCAGTAAAGCTTGAGAATCGAGCAGCTTACGGCTCACAGAGCCTCCAACTCAGAGAGGAATAGAGATGAAGATCCAAGCTGTCTGCACACAGAGGAAGTTTGCATGGAGTCGTGCCTCAAGATGCACCCGCCAGTTTAAACATTATGAGTGCACAGAAGACAACGCACCAGGTCTGCAGTAAAGCCAAATGAAGAAACTGAACGTGCAGCGAAGTGTTTTACGAAAAAAAGTTATTGAAATAACAAGAGCTGCAACAAATCATTGTTTTCATTATTGATTAATCTGCTGATCATTTTGTCAATTATAATTTGGTCAATAAAAATTTTGAAAATTGTGAACCTGCATATACAAAACTGGACCCAGACCTGTTTAGACCTTCTCTAAACAAAGTATGGCCACTATAGTAAAGTATGGCAGTTACAACACAATAAACGATCGCTGTATTTGATGTTTTTGTATGTTACTATGCCTGAAACACTTTGGGGATCAGTGGTATGCTCTGATAAAACATATGGTGTCCAGTATAATATTTTCCACAGGACACTGAATGTAGAAATATGCAGCCGCTGTTGTCCTTTAAGTCAAACCAGCCACTTAAACACATGTTTAAAGCACATCTGCTAACCATTTCTAGGCATCATTTCAATTTTGCAAAAATACCACAGAGCAGTAGGGTGTTCTGTATATTTGTGGAAATCAGATTCTGTAGCAGAGATCACTTCAACAATGACCATTCCCACCAGGGGTTTAGCAGAGGGAACCGTCCTTTACCTGGAACATTAGCTGTAATGGGAAGATTTGTCCTTAATATGCCCTCACCTTGACCCTCCTGCCTGTTTAAGACTCATGAAGCTGCTTAGTGTGCTGATAAACAATGTGGTAAAGATCTCAATACAGAAGATACACAAGAAGTGGAAACAGATTCTTTGCACAATGGGACCAGATGCAACTTATTTTCAAAATTAAAACCAGTGGACGGCATCTGAGTTTGGACTCCTCCACAAGTAAAACTCCTCTTCCAAAATAAACCATTTATTTCATATGCAAAATTACTTAAGCCAAAGCAGTGATGTTTTGCTTTTGTTAATTTCATCCTTGCTCCATGGCCGCTTAACAATAGTCTACACATTCCACCGTAATGCAAGTGAAAAACAAAAACTTTGACACAACTGGGATTGGTGTAAAATATGAACATGAACACAAAAATATGAATATAAAGAAACATCATGAGAGATTGTGCTGAGGGACACTTGGATCTGTGCCTGGTAGTTACAACATCAGTTCAGCCCAAACCTTGAGGCCCAGCGGGTCTGGTTCCAATCGCTGATGGTTTTCGCTGCATACCTTAGTGATCACACCCTGAAAAGCCAACTACTGCATTCACACTCTGTTCTACTCTACTCTAATCACACTGATGGTGATTGATTGATTCCAGAACAAAATATTTTTATTTGGCATATTTGAGGCAAAGAATTGTTGTTTTCAACGATGTTCAAACATGGTAACACAGCACCTCAAAGGCTGGTTTGAAACGACACATTTACTTCCTTTGTTTACAAGCACAAACATGTGGGCCACATTACTAAACAAAAGTATAAACAAACATGAAGAGAGATGCCAAGATTGCTGCCCAGTTTATATCCAAGCTCTGGTGCTATTTTATTCCAAACTCTTGTCATGGCTATGTCAACTGTTGCCATTATAGAGCCAAACTCCCTCTTAAAAATGTTGAGCTAAGTGTAGGAGAAAAAGAAAGGGGGGAAATGGTTGATTTATCTGGACCAGACTCCAAAACACATGACAGGACTTCAGAGTCACAGTGTTTTATAGCAGAGGTAGGCCACCTTGCCTGAAACAAAGACCACATTCACTAACATCTTCAAACTTTAAGAAATAACCTTCAGAGAGAGAGAGAGAGAGAGAGAGAGAGAGAGAGAGAAAAGAAGCCTGATTTTACATAACAAACACTACACATGTAGGGAGAGAGACTATTCAGGCCATTAACGATTAAATTAATTGATTTTGAAAAAATGACCAGGAATCTTTAAAAAAATTGTAAATATTTACAAAAATAAAGAGTCACATTACATATGAAATCAGCACAATCAATATCATATCATATCATTGATCCTGGTCAGTGATATGATTTGATGATAGATAGATAGATAGATAGATAGATAGATAGATAGATAGATAGATAGATAGATAGATAGATAGATAGATAGATAGATAGATAGATAGTTTTTTAGCCTGTATAAAGACTTTCAAATAAATTACGCAATAATGCTAGGCAGACTTTTATTATATATACAGTATTGTTATATTTTATATATATATATATGAATTATGTGCATGATGAAGTCAATTACTTATATAATGTCAGTCTTATTGTCTCCAAATGTAAATGTGAAATGTTATCAAACATAAATAAAATAGGTTATAAGCATTAATGTGTAGTTTGTTTTGTGTTCCACCCACAAACACAGGCATACACTGATGTGTACAGCTACATGTGAATAATATAGACAACAGTGGTACTTACTGACTTTGTGCCACAACAGTCTAAGGATGAGCAGCCAAAAAACATAACCATTTTATGGTAAGTTAGGTAAAACTAAATCAAGTCCTCCAGCAGGTTCTCCCATCTATCAAACCCCTGCTGGCAGAAAGAAAAATAAGTCTTGTGTTAAATTATGTCCATTTCAAAACTATTAACTAACAAACTGCAGTGATGCCAAACATTGGGCTTGTAACAAGTTCACATTCCAGTGAACTCAGGAGAAACTGAGGCTACAGACCTTTTGAGAGCAAACACCGTTTGACTTGAGCTTAGCGACAGCTGTGCTCCATTGAAACATAAAGCAAGAAACATATTGCAAGAATGAAAGCCAAGACACAAATATTGCGCATGCTGCATAGAAAATCAGAATGCAACAGCTCGTTATAGCAAAGTTCCTCCACACAGGGAGATGGTAGCGTATGTCTGTGCGGATTTGGCAGAGGGCTGTACAGGAGCAGCAGGGCAGGTGTCCCACTGGGTTACGAGAGCCAGAAGCTTTGCATCTGGATCATTTCCTCAGCCCAGAGGGCCTCCACACTGGGACCTCCTCGTAAAGCTGCACATGTGCCAAAGAACCCCAAATCCCTCTGAATCCTTCATCTACATGTATTTGTGCCTGTATGCAGTGGCTGCGGTGATAGCAGGTAACAAGCTGTGACAAACTCACAACATCACAGAGGGAGAAGAAGCAGTGAAAATGACTCTGCTTTTTGTCTCTCACACTGTCAGATATACTCACCCTAATGGCCACATAGCCTGAAAATGTGTTTGTGCATGAGGCGCAAAAAAGAAAAAATGGTTTTATCACTTGTATTCTTCAGCAGAGCAGGGTGTGACTGATGGCTGGAAGATTACTGGAGCAGTGGAGGATGAAACCAGGATAAAGAAGAACTCTCAGCTGTGTGAATAAGACTTCTGTCCACTGCAAAAACCTCTGGATGCACTCATTTCCACACCAGTTCACTCTAAGCTTGATACTACCTGGACAAGGAGTTGAGAAGATATCCTTTAAGGAGATATCCTGCCTCTGAGTGAGTCCCAAGAGGAAGCCAAGACGGACTGAAATGTGGAAAAAGGGGGTTGGACATTTTCCAGTCTCGTGAAAACGCAGCAGTGCTTTAAGAAACATTCCTGCGATCGACTGAGGGAGCCACAAGCGAGGAGACGTCAGGAGAAATCATGCTTGGCTCAACACTAAAAGCACTCAGAGAAATGAGATTTAATCTGCTGAGCTTAGAGAGTATTAGCCAGATGTAAACAGTCAGTACCAGCTGTGAGAAAGTTAACTTCCACAGCCCTACTGCTTGAAAAACAATGCATAAAACATCAAACATTACCAATGACAGAAACTGTGCAAACACAGATATTTAAAGGAGAGAATAAAACTTTCACAAGTCAGGGACACTGCAGTTGTGGGAAGCAGGCGGTTAAGGTTAACTGGCCACACTGAAACACTTTCTCTCAGAGAATACTCTGCCTTCAGGCCCAAGCTGTGGGAAAGGGAGTTTATGCAATTACATCACATTGATTTATGGGAGACAGTGGAAAGATGGGGAGAGGATGGAAACTGAGCTGCTTGGAGGCGGTCCAACATTAGGTCCCCAAAGAAACACAAGTCAATAGGTTTATACCACAAAACATGATGGATCTGAGACAATTGTGTGGGGGATGAATGTGGTCAGGGAAGTGCTGGTAACAACGATCTAAAATTATCGGTTTTGATTTAAGGCTCAAAACACAAAAGTATGAGAACAGCCATAATTGTAATGCAGAGGCTTCTCAAAGAACCTGCTCATGGAGCACATGCAGCTAACAAGTTCAGAATAGCAATGACACCACTGCTGAGCTTACTTTCAATTCATCCCAACTCTAGGGAACTGATGACAACTGTCTTGCTCGAGCAGATGCTGCTGATGCTGCCTTGAGTATTAATTGGGTTATAGTGATGACATTGTGAGTAACACGCCCAAGCGTGCACTGCAACGTTAGTGGGGTAGCATATCTCGATCAGCCCACCACAGACCTAACAGTTACAAATAAACAGCCCATTTAGTGCTCTCCACTTGTGTAAGAGGACCACTGAGGGGACCACAGCTGGCATATTTATAAAGAGACACATTACTGCTCTTCAGCTCATTTAAACGTTTACATGTGACTTGAGTTCATAATATAAAAAACTGCACTTGTCTCAGAGATGCACGTACAGCAGTCCTGTGAGCTGAGGCAGAGCGACTGTGTGACGGAAAAGCTAATCATGTGTAGTGGCGAGGAAGCTTTTATAAAATTGCCATGGATGAATGTTGCAGATTGTTAAAAGGTTTATGCAAAAGCCCGAATATATTCAGGAGTTCTGTTGTCGAGTCTTTACACTTTAAAAAATCCAGACTGAATCACAAACAATGTATGAGCCTACACAAGAAAGGAAAAATGTAAGTCATTAATTTTCATGGCATGAGACTTGTGATGATACCAGCCACCAAACAGGGAAGAAGAAGACATTCATTATCATGAGCTGTGGAGTTACAGTGAGTGAGTGAGTGAGTGAGTGAGTGAGTGAGTGAGTGAGTGAGTGAGTGAGTGAGTGAGTGAGTGAATGAGTTCCACCACTGGTTGGGGACTTTTCCCATTGGCCGTTGCTCTTTCAAAATGATTTTCTGTTACGTCATCAGGGGGGCAAGTACAGCAGATCCACAACAAGTTTTCAACTACGTCCTCAATTTTGTACATTGACCATAGACGATCCAGCCATGTACTTGGTTTTGACTTGGTCTTGTTTAACTTTTCAAAACCTCCAGCTGTCTGCAAATGCTCAAGCTTCTTGGAAACACAACAGACCATTGACTCGGGCCAAAAGCAACAGAACAAATACACACACATGAAACGCAGGCCAAATATTTAAAGGGGGTGTTTTGAAAGCTCACAGTATAGACTGGGTTATCAGGGGTGGGTGAGCGGGTGAGGTGGTGGTGGTGGTCGTGGGGGGGTTACTCAACATGTGGCAAATATATGGAAAGCTTATCCAGAGATGTTGTGAGTAAGAAAAGGTTGGACATCTGTTCCCATTTAAATAAAAAAGCAGCTTGTCCAATTCCAAACTGCCTGCAGAGATAAGCAAAAGTGGTTTCGGTAATTGCTCACAACATTGGCTTTCCTCTCCTTCATTGTTTCTTTTGTGCATCACTTTAATGTCATGAGATCAAATGAGATCATGTCCGGTTATTGACTGAGACTTCAAATTTTATTTGAGTATCCAAGAAATTAATCTATAAGCTGTTTTATCTGCATTTATTTCTTGTTTTGTCATTTGTCTAGTCAAAGCACCAGTTTGAAGCCACCAGTTGAAGAGATGGATGTTGTTGTTTTTTGGGTTTTTTTTTTTTGTTTTTTTGTTTTGTTTTTCACTGTGTGGCTTCACAGATCAGGCCAAAAGAACCTCTACACATCCAGGGGCTTTCAGAGACACCCACAAAATTACTTTGGCTTCAGAACTGGTGCTGAGGCATTTCACATGGGATTCGACTACTGCCAAGTGTTATCGGGAAAGATGATCTGGGCCTGTGTCTCCGGGGTGCAAACTCCTGGAGTAATGCCTGAGCTGTCTGTTTTGTTCTCAAACACTTCACAGTTCTGAGCTTCACACCCAGGTGGTCAATATTAGGTTGGACGACTTTGCCGCTGTCCCGTCGTCCTGACGTGGGACAGGTGACAAATCAGTGGGAAGCCATCCAAGATCATCACTGAAAAAAAAAAAACCAACCTCAGAGCGTCTGTCATCTATTTTTTTTAACACTTAAATCAATGAACACTGCAGCCAATTTATTTTCACATACTGGAACGCCTGCCCAGCCTGTGCTATCTCTGACAAACACATGTGAAGGTGACTCCTGGATTCTACTGTCAGAAATGTTACGACTGAAATACATTTTCATGAAAATATCAAACTCCTTTAATATATTTCAAATGGTTAAACAGTGGCTAGCTCTCCTATGCAGTGGATTCTGCTTTTGCCCTAAGCTTCAAAGAAAGGAAGATGCAGCGAGGTAGGGATTAAGGGAGAAAAAAAAAAAGAAGGAATTATGCTTCATGGTGTGCATGTGTTTACCATAATAACTTTTTGCAAAGAAATTTTACAGCGAGGAAAATAGCTCTTTAACTTAAAAAGATGTCTATTTTTATTCCTCTCCTCTTAGAAAACCACATCTCTTAAGAATCCCTTGTGGAAGTTGATCCACCGAGTTCATTAAATGGAGCACATTCCCTTCACAGTAATGGTAGCGCGGTTTGCTTGTGGCCGTAACACATAGGCTGGCATTGACCGACTGTTTGCCCAAAGGACAGAGGCCGTGTTTTAGTGCAGTGACCCATGAACGCTGTCTCGAGCAGCACGCTTTTAAAGTGGTGGTGGGCTAAAAATTTCATAAAGCACCATCAAAAAATCATGAGGCAGTGAGGCGCTCAGTCTTTGCTGTCTAATTGTTTCCCCCTTTGAGGAATAAAAATAACCGTCTACAGCATGTACATCTGATCTGCTGTTAAAAGCCAATTATTCAGTTGGACATGTCGAGGTTGTTCAGACAAGTCGCTATGAGAAACATGCAGTCCAAGAACCATCAGTGAAATCTTCACATAAACTGGTCTGGATTCGGTGAAGGATGCTGGGTTGCTTGAACGACCACAATTGGCTTTATTGCTACGCTGTAAGCCACAGTTCAGGACCTCTTTGTGCTGCAGTTTTCAACCACATGTGATAAATTGGTGTGATAGTGGGCAATAAACAGAATGACAGAGAAGAAACACCAGCAAAGCACACCTGTATCACACAAGAGGACTTTATATGGCTTAACCTCAGGTGAGATAACATAACGTAACCACACCAGTGCGAATAGACGGATGACCCTTGCCTTCTCCGCTACTAGTTTATAAGCTCTAAAGATTTTCAGTTTCTTCTCTTTAACAAGCCGGAGTGAAACACAAGCGTCGGTATCTCGGAGGCTTGTGATCCTGGCAGGAGAGTGATCATTAGCCGGCCCTTCCCCCAAGTTTCCCCAGGTAGAGGCTGGAGCCCGCTGTGGATTTTTTTTTAATCAAACACTGATCTGTTCCCCTGATGCAGTGGAGGCTGACAAGGAGCCCGTATTTCTAATAGACGTGTGGAGGATCTTGTCCTGTGGGAGGGACTGCAACACTGCCGTTATCCCGCAGGAGCTGTGGGGAGCAGCGCTGTGGACAAGGTGTGTGGGCTTCAAAGGAGACGGAAAGCAGCCAGCCTAGCGGAAAGAAAAAAAAAAAAATGCTGGGGCTTTTCAAAAGTACTAACCCCTCATACTGGCATCATATTTGAATACATGCGCACACTATCAGATTGAAAGAAGGGAGAAGGAGAATCACATTAGCCCAGTTATGTCTACGTCAACATTCACTTCCAAGTTAACATAAAGAAATGTCTGCTTAGCTAAGGCTTTTCTGAGCCATGTTTACGAGTCAAAAGCAAAACATTTAGCCTAGATTCAAGCAGATCCATATACTGTAAATATAAAACAACCCAAGTTCTTGTTGAGTTCTGTGTGTGTGTGTGTGTGTGTGTGTGTGTGTGTGTGTGGGAGAGAGCTTCATGTACATTTGTGTTTGTGTATTTGAGGTTTTTACGGTTATCACTGACTGCAGACAGCAGATTCGGATGCAAACCCAAATCACTCTCAAAATAAATCTCTTTGAGGTACTCTATAATTCAGCCACGCTGGAAAAGCCGAGACAGCAAACAAGACTACGTCATATTTACCAACCACCAGTCCTCCCTGTGTCCATAAATCTGATGTAACTGCACCATCTCGGCTTCATATCAAGACTTCATCATCATTTACACATGAGAAAGTGAATTAATGAGCTAAGATCTAACTTCAACGCTCAACATGCATTTAATTTGTATAAAATGATAATGGGCTAATTATCTGGGTCACCATTAACAACCTCCTGTCCATCCCTACAATAATTTGTGCCCTCTAAATTACCAAATCAATTTGTGGGGAGAGCAAGTGTTTGTATTTGCGAGTAACAATTATCATATCACATTACACTGTGTAGTCCATCGTCAGTGATTAAAAATAAACGGGATATTTACAGGGGCTCAGATCCCCTTTAGGCACAGGACATAATAATGCAGAGCTGAGCATGTAATGAAATAGGGCACATTAAAAAAAGCCCAGATGACTAATGAGTGTATTCTTGTAAAGCTATATTCTCTTATTCCAGAAACCCGGATGGAAAGAGCAGGAGCACTCAAGGAGGAGAACCTGGGACTTAGAGAAGGAGAGCGAGGAGAGAGGGGTGGAGTAGAGGAGAGTTGGGACACAGTCGTGGCTGGGGCAACGAAAAGAGGAAGACCAGAAGCTGGGAGAGAGTCCCATTTCATCAGAAAAATGCCTGAGTCAGGATACGGGAGAACCATTAGGCCCAATGAGTCACAGGGAGAGGCTGTAAAAACAGATCTGGGCTGAGCTCGGCTCACAGTACCAACCCCGACAGACGACCATTACAGCAGCAGAACAGTGGCACACAATGAGGTGAAATGGTTTCTATGGCCAGAAGTGTGTCTCCTCATCAGGGAGGACTGATGTAATGTAAACTCTATTGTAAACTCTATTCAGACCGATCAATCGCCTGATATTAGCTTATTGCAGATGAATCAGTATGGGTGTATATGTTGGCTCAGAAGTAACAAGGACTGCAGAACAGACAGAAATGTCAAACTGGGTTTGAGGTTATTTAGTCATTGTTTTCCACCAGAGAACCTGACAAGAAGACTTTTTTTTTGGCAGTTTTTTGCCTTTAATGGGATAGGGACAGTGAGAGAGTGACAGGGAAGTTGTGGGACAGATAGGGGATGACATGCAGCAAAGTGCCAGGGCTGGATTCAAGGACTGAGCCTAAGAGGTATGCACTCTACCAGGTGAGCCACTGGGGCACCACAGACAAGTAGACTAAACGTTCTGCTCAGTATCTTGGCCACAATTTAAAATAAAAAAAAAATAAAATCATAAAATAAAATCTTAGGGATCTGTATCAGGATTGTTTGTGTGTGTTATAAGTTTGTGTAGAAAATGTGTTTTGGGTAACAATAGATTCCAGAGAAACTGATGCATGCTAGGGCTGTCACTAAAGATTAGTCTAATCATTATTAATCCCTCAGTTATTTCCTTAATTCATCTCTTAATCACTACTTCCTGAAGTCCACGATGACAGACTTGTTTAGTCTGACAAACAGTCCAGAACCCAAAGACATTTGACTCACAGTAAAAAAGCAGCAAATCCTCAAAGCTGGGAAGCTAGAACATTCAAGAAAAAAAACAGTTGACTAATCAGATAAAGCTGTAGATTCATTTTCTGGTGATCAACATTGATTATTAGACTTATCGTCTTGGCACTGCGAGTCAGACAAATGGCAAAGCATGTTCAAAACTGGACCTGACACACAATGAATATCCGCAAAATCTGACACCCATGCGTGTTGGCTTCTGTGCAGATGGAGACGCATGTACCAGCCCTAACATGGAGTCTATTCACGGTATGTTGTCTGAAAATCCAGACAACTGTGATAGTCTTTATCCACCACACATGTTGTCCTCACATCGAGCTTACAATCCTCCGTTTGTTGTCGAGAAATAATCTGAACATTGAGTCTTTATCAAAATCCATGACAGGAACCAAGTGATTTAAGCAAGAAGAAAAAAAACGGGCGAGTCTGACAAGACTTCTTTATCTATAAAATGTTAAGATTTTCCCCAAATATTATCTATAGTGAAAAACTCCAGTGTTGGGCAAACAATCACACATCCATAAAATGAGCTCTTCCTCCCTGGTGCTATTTGATTAGCACCCAGCTTCTTCCTGCCCAGTGTGCCAACAACACTGAACCTGATGTGAGTCAACCCATGACTATTGTGTGATTTTAACCAAGGAACTGGTTGTTCATCCAGCAAAGAAATGCCTCCATTTTATAGGCAAAAAGCATCAAGCTTCGTGGCACTCTGCCATTTCTTTTGTACGAAGTTCTCTTAGGCAGCAATGTGCTTAAACTTCAGCATCATTCAGTGGATCAGAGTAGTGCTCCAGTCTCTCTGAAGCCCGGCAGGTAATCTCCCCACACATTAGCCCCGTGTCACATACCTATCAGGCCCAGACTCCCGGCCAGCCTAAGCCCCTCTCTGAGCTTTGACTACATCTGGGGGATAAAAAGAGCACAAGGTGATGAAGAAACCTGCCAGCAAAAGCAGAGGGATTTACTGAGTGTGCTCGCTCTGTGTAATGACCAGTGGGTCCTCACCGGCAGCCTTTAATGGACACCTGAGTGACACAGTTTATTAGTTCTGAAAAACATTATGCGAAGGAAAAGATGGCTGGGGGGATTTCACGATAGATGTGATTTAAACATCCTGAGATGGGTCCGAGTGCGCCTTCGGCTAAACGCCTACCAAGCTGTGAGCCCGGCTGAGTGCCTGCTATCTGCCGAGCTCAGCTTGTCAAATACATACCTTTTACCTCATTACCTGCTCAGCACAGCCATTATTGAGGGAAATGGGGTGAATGCAAGATAACCACAAAGAATTCTTGGGTTGAGCACAAACAGCCAGCCTGCTTCCTCCTGATAAAAAGGAAGCGTCAGCGTACAGAGGCCCCTCAGTTTCCTGCTCTTGGTGAACTCTGGGGCTGCCAGCTGCCCCTGCGCTTAGGTCACTCACTACTTCCTGGCCCATATGGAGGCATGCAAGGGACAAAGGCATGCATGAATGTGTGAATATCACTGGATTATGCAGCATTTTCTCTTGTGCTCATGCATGACAGTGACTAAAAGTTAAACTGAAAATGCTTTATATTTGACACAAGGGGTGAACAGTGAGTCCCACCATAATGGCGTCGGTTTTGATTTGTAACATCTGTCCATTTGGCATTTATAAGCAGTATATAAAAATGTAATAAAGAGTTATAACATACAATAATGTAGTTGTAGACATAAAGTCTTTAAAATGTTCATTAATGCTGTTGTCAACAACTGTATCTTCCAGTGAAGAATTCCTAAGTGGAGGCTGGTACATTAAATAGTATGTGGTGCAATATAAAATAAATATGCCTTCATAAGAGACGCTAATAGACGAAAACACCAAACAAGTTCTCACTATATTAACTACATTATGGTGTGTTAGAAATCATTTTTATACTACTTATAAATGATAAACTGGGGTGTTGAAGTAAAATTTTATCATTGCAGCACTGGATTTCACCCCTTTATAGCTTTTCCCACGACTGATGTTCAGGCTGTGTGGTGCTTTAGTTTTACTCCTGACAGTAATTTCACTTGTATCACAGAGCAGGGCCAGGACGGTCCACCTTGCCTCGTTACTGAATATGAGACGCTGCCACACAGTTGCTGTATTTTGTTCTTTCATTCACTGACAGAGAGCAACAAACAATCACGCAGATCAGGAATTTCGCTGTGGTTTTTCTAGTTGTGTGTCACTGAAAAGGAAAAGAAACATTTTTTTGAACTTTCTTGTGTTGTCTTCATTCTGAACAATCTCCACCACCATCGGAAATTAGAGGGAGAAGACGTAATTAGCTCAAGCTGTAATAACAAACATAAGTCAAGTTTCCATCCAAATTTAGCACAAATTTTTATCTGAATTTGCAGAAAACCCGCCCACCGATTAATGCCGGTTTCCATCCACTAATGTTATGCAATATATGAGAGTTGAGATAATCATTCTCCATTCGGGTGCCTTGAAACCACTGCAGAAGAAGAGGGCGCAAAAAGATGACATAATTAAAAGAGTCCCAGTCAAACCTCAAACAAATGAAAATGATGTGGAAAATGAGATAGAAATGCGGCATTTATGTTTGTTTCGTATATTCATGTGAGGAACGCTACACTCACACACAGATCTGAGGTTTTCGTCTGCCTCAGTCTTTCATCTCTTCAATGGAGCAGAAGCTTCAGTGGACATTAATCATGTATGTAATGATTAATTTTTGACCCTGTTTCCATTATGTTTTGGCACTTTTTGCTTTAACCAATACACCAGCTTTTCCACATCACCAAGCTTTCACAAGCGACTAAAAGTCCAGTTTTATGCAGCCACCAAACCAGGCTGGTTTATAAGGTAGCAGAGTTTTGATATGACATGACCTTTAGCTAAAAAACAGTCTTCAGCAGAGAACATCAAACCACACTGTTCGGACATTCAGCACTTACAAAACCTAGAGCAGACAAATAAAATAACATGCACCTTTGTGTCTTTTAAACAGCTGATGAAAAATGCTTCTTTCCGAGAGTAAATTATTTCTGCCTGCTGAAAAGCAAATTTCATTTTCTCATGTCTCCTGACAACAAAGATGCTGAACCCATTACTGACTGAGGCCTCTGCATCACACACATTAAATGAAGGGTCCTCTAGCAATCGAAAAAAGCAATTTTCTCATTGAGCCAATAGATACTCCATTTAGTTCCGGGCTCTCTACGGACCATTGCTGCCGTACTGGGGCTGATACAGGGGAAAGCGAGCGTAGAGCGATGACCCAGCCTCGTTTTCCCTCTGCCTTGCCGCTACGAACCCATCGATATAGATGCAGACGCGCTCTGCAGGCAGGATGAAGAAAATGAAGGAGAGAAAGGAAGGGGACAAGACGGAGAAAGAATAATAGATACGATGATACAGAGAGGGCGATGGTTAGAGAAGGAGGAGGGAGACTGTGGTGAGGTAGGATGAATCAGAGATGAAAAAAAAAAAAATCAGCAACTGTGATCGGAAAGGCCAAAAAAGAAAAAAGAAGAAAAAATGAAAGAGGGGAGAAGAGAGGCAGAAATCGGAGGCGCCCATGTGGAACTGCAGATTGATTAATCTCAGGCCTTTAATGAGCTGTGCTCTGCCAGGCCAGGCGGCATCAAGTCAGTCACCCCGTCCCTCTCAGCAGGAGCTGCCATACACTGCAATTCACACTTCCCCGTCTCTGCCAAGGAGCAGCCGTGAACACACCACACACACACATACACACACACGCACAAATATACACACTTTCTCTCTATCTCACACTTCCTTTCCTGTTCATTTGTTTTTGCTGTTCGTTTCTTCGCTGGCACTGTGAATGTGTGATTAAGAGCAACACATTATCAGAGGCACTATTAAAATGAGTGCACTGATCACCAATGGCAAGTCTCACACCAGGTGTTCTATGTCTGTAGGTGGAATAAATACCGGCTCGGCTCGTAGGAGATTTGAATCCACTCAAACATGCTCCCTCCTAATTGCTATCCTCCGCAGCCCGCAGAGGAAACCGAATGCATCGTTGCTGACCTTTATTCCCTGTATAAATTACACTGTAGGTTTACAAACCCTGTTGTTTGCATCTGTGCTCGTATCCTGCAGACATCACTTCTGTGTCTGAGCGACTAAACTATTTCCCAACACTCATGTGAATCAAGCTGAGGAGAGAAAGGCTTCAGGCGAAGTTTAGTCATTCGTGTTGGCAGCTGTTTCAAAAGCATCAATACTACTGTTGCCTTTTTTTTTTTTTTTGACAAGGCAAATGTTTATCCACAACATGGTGAACAAGCACGCCTCTGTTTTCAGTTTGTGTGCTTCTCTCTCAAATCTCCCAATCATTTAGGTTTTGGAGAAAACAGAAAAGGGTGGAACAAAGAGGCAGACGGAGAAAGAGAGGAATCTTTACATGATGCAGCAATATAGCAGCTGAAGTCGTTAATCATGACAGAAGCTGATTTGTCAGTCCGTCCAAGCTGCTGGGGCGTGATATGATTCTTTCCTCCTTTCTCCTGACACACACTGTAGCGGCCTCGGGGAGATGGAGAGCCACAGCGACTGGTTGCCACTTTAACTTGAGGCAACAAAATCCAGCACCACACACTCACCTGGACACTGGTGTGTGTTAATGGGTCCCTGGGAGCCTGTCTCCTCTGGCAAAATCTGATTATAACCTGATTTCCAGGTGTTACAGTAACCAGAGTTTTGTGTGACTTTTTACTCTGAATCTGCACTTTTTCAACTGCTGGCGTCCTAGTTGAGCATCACACTTACTACAGATTAAAATCACTCTGAAATCTGCTTGGATACCTGCAGAATCACTTGCTCAGCTCTTGGTAATAAACCCTTTGACTCCTGCCCTCAAAAGTATGGAGCTTTTGGAAGTGTAATGTTTGCTCCATTGGAGATCAGACGGAGGAAGAAGGTGGTTTGGGATGATGCATCCCTCTGATTAATGCAAACTGACAGTGAAGTCCTGCCCTACAGCAAAGGTAGCGCCCAGAGACACCCATCTGGTGACCCCATACATCTCTACAGCCTCCTCCTCCTCCGCGGTTGTGGCTGGACCCCCGTGGGAAGGACGCCAGCCTGGAGACTGACACATATCGCTCCGGATTGCTCCTGCTGTCAGGTTTCTCATGGTGTGATTTAGTGTTATATTAAAACCAGTATATTAAACCACATTTCCCGCTGATTCTGGGCATATTTAATCTTCAGTGAATATTTACTGTATGTGCAAGAATTTTTTTCATCGCGACCTGACCTGAGGTTAACTCGAGCCTAATAAAAACGACTTTTACAATTAGACTGAGCTTTGGCTTCTTTTTCCATTATTTAATTTCTTTGACAAAATGTTCTCGCAGTTTCTGCAACTCAACTGAGCAGAAAATATAACTTGCAACAACAAAGTGAACTGAGAATCAATCAGCGCGCACAACATCGCCCGTTAGACACGACACTGTAAATAACGAGCTTGTTCAACAAAAGAGTCACGATTCATTTAAACTGTCATTTTCTCTTTCATTTCAAATCACAACATTTAAGTTGGAGACACTTTCCCGAACAGGGACACGGTCTTACCTCGTAACGCAGCTCGGTGCAGAAACCTCTGGCTGTGGCTGCGAGCTGCTTCCCTGCGAAAATGTCACTGAACAGCCTGTTTGAGAGACCTGGGACTGTTGGGTGGAAGTATTAAAATAAAACAAAACATGCAGGGGAGCGCGTCCACGGAGGTGAATTGTGCCCTACAGCGTCCGACTAATAAAATCCACCGCTCCGAGATGTGCGATCCCAGTTTGGACAGGCGCGCAGTGTTGAGGACAGACTGGTACGCAAACAGTTTGGTGAACTCAGTGAAGCTGAGCGGCTCATCCTGCAGCCTGCTCTGCTCCGGGGGGCGGAGACTCTCCGCCGACACACACGCCTCCGGCTTTTACCTCCACAATAGTCACTACTGACCTAGCTGGAGTGATCAACACAAACTCAGCGTTATTTTCATTATTGAAAGCCAAATACATCATATTCTGTACCATAAAGAGCAGAAGCAAAACATACAACAGTTAACATATTAATCTTATAAATTTCATAATTTGTTGCTTTACTTTTTCCCTTCTCTACATTTACCTCAGGAAATTGTGTGTCTCAATGACCTTACATTTGACATGTATTTTACTCTTAAAAACAATAACATAATGAAATGTTACACACATACACAACAAAAACAGAAACTCAGTGCAGTAGAAATTAAGCCTATGTCTGTAATGTCAGTTTAACCAACAAGTCATATCCATCAAAATTGTGTAATTAATTCATGTTTCATTCACAATAAGGACGGTGTGTTTACGATTTAGGGGGAAAAATGGAATTAAATATTCATAGTTATGTTTTCATTAGTGTATAAATCACCTGAAACTAAGAACTGCTGTGTTTTCATTAGCTTAGAATGAGCCCTTCATAGCTACATAGGGAGCGGGTCTTCTTCCACAGAGACCAACTCGTTGCACCACCAGTGTTTCCACAGTAGCCCAGAATGGACAAACCAAACACCGGCTGCCACTTGATCTTACACGCTGGTCCTTCAAATGGGTGAGACATTTTGGAAAAATACACTTATTAGCTTCCTTGGTGAGAGTTAGGAGAGAAGATCGATACTACACTCATATTAGCAGCCAGTTAGCTTAGCTTAGCATAAAGACATAAAGACATCCGGAAATTCTAAGGGAGTTTCTCACTTTAGTTAACAATTAATCAAAGTGACAGATTAATCAATAATAAAATAACCGTTAACCGCAGCCCTACACAGAAGTCCAATATTTTTGTCATGTGATTCTTTCTCTACAGTTTCTTAGTATCAGTGGGGAAAATGCATTTAAAGTGTTCTTTGGAAGTGTGGGATTTATGTAACAAAGTAATTATCTTTTACACAGAAAGACATGGTGGAAGTCAACATGTGATTTCTACAGATGAGACAAGTTGCAGCCACTATGAAAAACAAACAATCAAACAAATGTCTGCTCCCTGTGAGCATCCTAAGGGTCAAAGTAAAATGACTTTTGGATTTCCCTTTTTTTTTTTGAGAAACAAGCTCAACTGTGTTTTTGATCCCAGCAACAGATAAGTGAAACTCTCAGATAGGCAGCTGATAGTTATTGTGTGTCCCTTGTTAATTATTCATGCTGTGTGCCTCTCTCACAGCCAGAAAACAAGAGGAGCGCTTTTGTTTCAGGTTTAGAGGGGTAAGAGGGGGGCCTGAAGTGTTTTCTATCCCTCTGTGCTCCTCGTGTCACAAAATCTACTACAGATGGAGAGCAAGATAAGCGCTCCAGAGACTGATCTTTTTGCCTTCTCCTCTAAGGTCGTGACACTGACATTCCCAGTGGCATACGTGATACTTCCAGCCCCCAGCCTCCTTGTGTTCGCTCCTCATCCCTTTCTTATTGGCCCTTATTGATCCCTCTGCAATTTTAAGAGCATTTCTGAAGCAGAACAAAAACAACAACTAGCAGTTTCAAGTGAAGTTCAAAACAGGGCAGAGATTATCTTATAGAAAGATTAGATTCAAAGACTCGTCGGGGGTTCGGTTCAGACGTAGGGCGTCTGTCTGTGTAAGAAAAGTATCACAGGAATGGCTTGGCTGCAGAGCGAACAGCTGTGAGGTATTTTCTTTTTGGCTCCTTGGGTATTTTCAGAGGGCTCAGAGAGTAAAGAAAGGCTGAGGTGAATCACTGACTAAACAGCCTCCTCCCCCCGCTCTTTGAGCGCTCACATGGATCACCGGTGTTGGGGAGAGGTCCTCTCTTCAGACACAGTTCAGTTCAGTGATTATTTGTTTTTCTTAGCTAATCAGTGATTGATCAACAAATGCGGTGATCTGTGGCCATTGGGATGTAGTTCACCAGTCAATGCACAGCTCTAAAATCAGTTTACAGTCTCATGTTCTGACCTTTCAATCATGGTCTAAGTCACTTAGCAGGTATTCAAGGAAACATTTTGAAGTGACTCAGATCTTAAGCTCATTCATTTTTACAAAAGCTGAGACTGATTCAAGAGAAAACAGGGGATGTAATTTACTCCAAACTTTAATTAATGACATTTGAGGTCATTTAGATGAGACGATGGAAGCTTTCGCTGCTGCAGGGAACAAGTACAAGAAGCTATTTATTTCAGTGAAAGCTTCCAGCTAAGCCATGTGGAGGTTAAACCATGGGGAGTTTGGATTGCACGCTGTGTTCATTACATGTTCAAAGATCATTTGAAACCCCCTTTTTTTTTTCCAGGCATGATTTTGGTGTACAGTCTACTTGTTCCTCCTCCATCGAAGCTGCTGGCAATGAAATTTACTCTTGTGTCCATGTTAATCACATAACACACACACACACACACACACACACACTGATAGGCGGACTATGCTAGCTCAGAGGCCGTTCCTCACATGCACATTCTTATCGCACACAAACCCATTTAATTCAATTTACACAGCCCGCGCTTCAATTTCACACACATAGCATCATACCACATGGTATCTCATTAAACAGGCCATGGCCATGCTTCACCAGCTCGCACAAAGTAGGCCTTATTGTTGTGCACACACATATGCACACACACGGGGGATGTAATCTTGAGGAATTTCCCTGGCAACAGCATATGAGTAATTTAATATTTCATTTTGTGGTAACGTGATGCTGGTTTGTTTTGTCTTAAGTGTTTTTTTTAATATGTAAATATTGAGCTCCTGTAAACACGGGGTGTAATTTCACCGCTCTGTGGTTGTTGCACACATATAAAACCATCTCTTCCCAATGTTGAGATGTGGTTTGGGTCCTTGGCATTGTGCAGGCTTAAAATGACATCAAATCGTCTGTTTCCACCATGCAGCTTCTTTTCTACTGACACTGGCGTGCATACAGTTGTGTGTAGTGTCAGAGAAAGATCTGACATTTTAGGAGGAAACGTTTATTGCTCTCTTGCTGAGATTTAGATGAGAGGATTGATACCACTCTCATGGCTGTGCGTGAAGTAAGGCGGCAACTAATGATTGTTTTCATTATGATGAATCTGCTTAATTATCTAGTCTGTGAAATGTAAGAAAAATAATTGTCAAATTATTTCTTAGGGTTAGACCCATCCTTGCTGGTTGCCTGGCAAAACAAGACAACAAGACTTTAGGAAGTCACTGTGTCAAGTTGCTGTTCACCAAGAAATTGTTCCAGCATACACCCCCCCCACACACACACACAGACACACACACACACCCCCACCCCCCCTGTGAACTTGTCATTTTTATAAATTTGTGTCAAACCATCCATTTAAATGTAAATTCATTGTGGGTGTCAGAAACTGACTCACTGACTGAACATAAACTGTGTGGCCGGGCTTTCACAAAAAAGCAATTAAAAAGTGATTTGGCAACTTTGAAAAAATAAATAGAGCAGAAATCACAGTCGGAGAATCAGCTACAAAACACTGATGATTGCTTTTAGGACTAATTTACTTTTGAATTTTGATTTAATTTGCTTAAACAAACAAACAAAGCTGCAGTGGTCTTGTCCCCCAACTGTGCTGTTTGCCTCCCATTATTCTGATGATTCCAACATCCTTGAGACACAGACAGACAGAGCCCACATAGACACAGATGCACACACGTACACATTGAACACATCCTTGCAGCCTCAATCTGTCAGGGGGCATCAGCCAGCACCCAGGGGAAACGTGCCATGCATCATGGCTTCCTGCCCCCCTCTACGACTCCAGGACGGGGTTCAAACAGTGAGACGGAGTGTAGATGGGCGAGACTCATCTTCTGGATGCCCTGTAGGGGAACCACACACGTACACGTGCACACATTTAGTCACACTGTCGCTGACAGTTTTATTGTCTGAGTGATAATTTGGTTCTTAAAGATGCCTTGAGTTGAAACAGTCAGTTGATAGTTGTTCTTAACCTAGATATTTAAGCAGAAACTGTCTTCAAGGAGCTGTAAGAATTTGGCCGAGACACCATTCAAAATCTGTGTGCTTTCACATGAAATCAACTGCGAATTCATGCATCTCCATCTGGCTTAGTGAGCCTGTCTGCGCCTGTCACACAGCCAAGCTGATGGAGGAAGGTGACAATAGACATGAAGGTTTCACTCTTAAGCTGGAAGGTAATGAATCATCTTTATTTGGAAACACCTTCGTCTTAACAACTCCTGTGGTAACGGTGTGGGTTACCTGGCTGTAACCTAGCAACAAGCCCCTGATGCTGTTTACAGGAATAATTGGACAAATCCGTAGGAAGCAGTTTGAAAGAAGGAAATCAGAGCATTGACACAAACAATGTGGAATTAGAAAGCTTTTAAAAGTAGCTTGGTTTTTGCGTTGACGCTGCTCTTTGCACTGTGTTGCACTTGAACTGTTTCTGTGTGCATTCCACTGCATTAAAAAAACACCTGTAGGCAATCTAGTGTGAGGCTTTCCTCCACCTTAATAATTATAAATTGTCTACCTGCTGTAGCTCAGTCAGTAACAGGAGCCCGAGGATACGAGGGAGAGAGTGAGCGAGGGAGGGAGGGAGAGAGAGTGGGAGGGAAAGTGGGGGAGTGTGGAGATGTATGTCAATCTGCCCAGATATTTTAAACACCTCTGCTTTCAGGAATTCACACAACAGAAACATCTGCTGGGTGTCAGCCTAACACAGCACCAAATAAAGAACCACACACACATGCAAGGCACCATGGGAATGAGAGGGAATGGAGAGTATAAAGATGGAAACAAGGGATGATTGGACCATTTTTGCCCTTGCTCCCTTTTATTGTACAGTAAGTGTGCTGACTCTCCTTCCACCCCCCTCCCCTACCCAGCGTGAGTGCAGCCATTTCTTTGCTGTCGAGCGGTGACAGACCAAGCGTGGCTGAACTCTCTCCATATACTGTACCTCCAGTGTTCCCAGGAGGACGAACGGGTTGGTGAATGGAGGAAAGTAGGCCATAGGAGCCACCGCTGCGTCCCCTCCTCCTCCTCCTCCAGAAATCTGATTCACCGGGAAGGAGTGATCCATTTGTCTGTCACACAGAGTTTCGCTGCTGTTACGTTTGGGGGTTTTGTTAATCTCAGATAGAACATTCATTTTTAACCGTGTAGATTTATTTCCGACATTCCCTATGTTGCTTTACATTCTGTGTGTGTTTTGACAAGATGTCAGTCTGTATTTGAATTCAAACAGGTCCACGACTGAGCCACTTCTCCTGTCAGAAGACTGTGGTTGCATATGCAGCACAAGCATGAAGCTCTGTGGTTACTGGTCTAGCCCAGACACATTTTCTGGTCTGGGAGTCTTGGAAGGTGGAACTGTGGGATATAAAAGATTTTTAAAAATGAATTAAAATTTGTGGAGTGAGGCACTGTGGCCTGGTACACTATAAAACATTGTGAGCTGATTAAACTTATACCGTATATATAGTATAATAATCTTCAAACTGAGCTGACTAAGCCACATCACTTTTAGACTGAATCAATCAGTAGCTTTTAGCACAGTGGAGCTCCCCTCTTTGCTGATTGAAAACACAGTGGTCGGCTCAGCAGCGATGCAAAGCACATTACATCCTGGTTAAAAGCTTATTAAAAGACGACAAAAGCCACATGAACAATCAGAGTGTGATAGCACTGATATCACTGTCTGGTAAGAGACCTGCAAAGTCTGAGAGCGCAGGTCCCGGCACAGAATAGTGAACACTCCCCCACCATAGCTGACATCTACATAGTGTGTCTGAAAGGCCTCCAACATAGTAGCTGACATCTCCCACCATCTCTCTGCGCTCCTGGCTCTGGATGGAGGTTTGAGGGCAGCCATGCCAGGTCTGTCAGACTAAGCAGCAGCTTCCTCCCCCAGGCCGTCAGGATTCTGAACACTCAGGAGAAACACAAGTACCTGTAGACCCACCCACCACCAACAAGATTTCTCTTGACCTTTAGTGGTGCAGGAAACCATATTTTGCTCCCATGTACGTCTAGTGTGTACTACAGAAATAACAATGAAGAACTTGAACTTGAACTCTGTCACAAATAGGTGGCTGCCGCACTATTAACCCTACAAACAGTCACAGTGGTATGAGCAGTGGGGCGTTGTACAACCCACTGTTGTACACACTGAAGTGCATCTGAACGGTGATGTACCAGCGTAGGTTAGAAACAAGGTGGATTATTACATTATTATTATTATTATTACATATTACATAGTCAGAGACTTGTATCTTTGAACTAAAGAAATCTGTAATTTACACAAGAGAAACAAGTTCAACCAACATTTGTTGATAGCTTCTCTGTAAATACGTGTAATTCCTCTTACGATTAAAGACAAATCCAAAAGAAGAATAGAAGGAAAACAGAGGTGGAGGGAAAGGATACCATTTTGGCCAGAATATAAGATGATTTTTTTTTCTGGAAATAAGGCTTGAAAAAGTGAGGGTCATCTTAATTTTTTCTTTTGAGTGGAGAGAGTACCACACTGTAGTGTAACTACAGTCTTTCACAGAATGTTGCATCATGGGTTGTTTGTAGCCTTAATGGTGTTAGACTATTGAGTGTTTTCTAGTCCATTTATAGTGAGTCTTTCAGGGATAATTAGCCCCAAATGCTTTATGTTAACCCAGTTTAACCTGCAGGAGTTTTGGAAGGCTAGTGTGACATGTTTTGCTGCCACAGAGGAAATAAATTCATGATTAGTGAAACCGAGTTTAGAGCATCTCCCAACATCTTTACTGCAGAAATAAACCAGGGAGGGATTGTGTGAAACGGACAAGATTTACAGCTGTCACAGGTGAGGAGCTCAAAAAGGCTGAAAGACGCCTGTCAGAGGAAATCAATCTGAGAGAGAAATGAGAGTGAAGAGGAATCGACACGCTACAGTCAGTTGGCTAGTGGCTACGCCCACTGAGAAAATGACCTGTTTACGGGTGTCTGACTGATGAACACGGTTACATTGACCAATAGTTATGGGAGGATGAGAAAAAATCACAGTCCAGGTGTTTTGTATGGCGCACAGGGTGATCACTCACAAAAATGAGAAGGATTACGTCAGGTGACATTGCTAACTTGTCTGATTCAAGGTCTCAGTACTGTCAAAAATATATATTGTGATGATAATGGTCCAAAATGATGTGAAAATACATCGTTTTTAGTCCAAGTTTAGATTCAATTTTATCTTCACATCAACTGATAAAAGAATAGTTGATTCCTCAAAACCCATGTATGATGTTTTACAGTGTATTTTTGAGGCACGTCGGCTGAGGCCTGGATGTCTTGTTTTGAGAGCTTTTAACTGGAGAACAGTAACCGGGTGTGGAAACAACACTGTCATGGTGGTCACTATTTTTTTTCTCCCTCCGGCCTGTTGGAGACCCTGCTGACCAAGATTAATGTGGAAACCTGTTAATACAGTTTGGGCTGGGGGACTTTCAGGACCACAACTCTTGCTTCTCTCCTATCCCACTAAACTATCATTGTTTTTAAATGTCCTGTGAGCCGATAATGACGTTCCCAGAGTTTATTTTGGACCTGCTGCGATTTACGCTGCAGCCTTTTCACAGATGCCCAGGTAATTTTCCCCCTTCCCTTCAGAGAACTTGTATACATAAATGAAATATGGATGCAGCTCGAAATCAACTCCAGCAGCATCCAATCTCTTGAATCAACTTTGGGGATGTTTCCCTGCCAACTCCTGCTTGGATACCAACACTTCCTTAGCAACTGCATGGCCAGTGGCTATATATGTGCATTTAATGCTGACAGGAGCTGCAGGGCTCAGCTGTTGATGGAACACAGTTATCCTTTTTCTCATTACTGTCTGCTCTATGTGAGACTCACCAGGCCTGAGGGAAACCATCAGGGACATACGAGTGTGAGTGTGCACCGTGTGGCCAATAAGGAGAACAGACCCGCTCCTGGGAAACACCTGTCCAATACCCCGAACAGTAATCTTAGCATACACACAAAGGATTGTTTTCCTCATCACACTCCAGATGTCATCAGATCCGAAGGTAAACACAACTCCCGGAGAAAAATGAAAATTGCTCAAACATGTTGAAAGTGCCAGAACTGGCATGCATAATTTCTTTAGACATCAGAAAACACAAATCAGGTGCTCCTGCCGTGAGAGCAGCGATTGCAAAACCTGTTTCTACATGAACATGAGCTGCACGCTTCCTTTGACACATAACACAGGGAATAACCAAAAACCAGTGTCCAAAACAAAACATACTGCTATGCATGGATTTTTTATTTTATGGTTTTGTTTCCATGGCTAAATGAATAAACACCTTTGCATGGAGAAAGGGTGATGTCATGCTTAAAGAGCCTTAAAAGAACCTTCACATTTCATGTTTTATTTGGATATATTTTCTCCATCAGACAACACTTAAATCAGTTAAATCAGCTGGTTGAAAAATAAAAAATCTCAGAGTGGTGATCTTGAAGGAGAAAACAATAGAAACACTAGTTCTTTATTGATCCTCCTCATCCTCACACAGACCTTACTGCATAAGTGGGCTCCACCATCAGCCCCTAATGGTCATACAAGGCCAGGAGCAAAAGCTTTCATTTGCTGAAAACCCCTTCCGCCAAAAGCATCGTGCTCAGTAGCCTTCAGTACTATGGTGCCATAACAGGCTTTCAAATAAGAATTACAATGTGAGACTGTACAGATTCTTACTAGGGTTTGATATGTTTTAAATGTTTGTTTAAAGCTAATGTGATCAATAGTTTTATATTGAAAACTGGATCGAATGACTATGTAAATGTGAAAGGTGAAAATGCTTGTGTTTTAGCGTCTTCCAGCACAGGCCGACAATTTCACTGTTTCCGTTCGCTCTCACTGTTTTCATAGCATCGCTGTCAGTTGCAGCAGGCAGCGGTTTCCAGCAAAAAAAAAAAAAAAAGCTGTAAAAACCCACTTTACTCTGCCTGTCCAGCACCAAACTGCAGACATACAGTTAGAGATGCTCTGGTGAACCCCACAGAGCATTTAGTAGCTAAAGAGCTAAACAGATATTTCCCTGAGGAGTTGGTGGAGACCAATATAGAGGTAAAAGGAAAGTGAATATTGGAAATACATTAATCTTGTAGACACAAACAGTTCAACTCCAAACAAGTGCTAATGTTGCTCCATAAATGCTGGATGTGTAAACAGGCAACAGATTGCTAACATGTTTGCCCTATCAGCATAAAAGGCCCGGGGAGCTTGCCTCCACGTGTTAAATCCAATTTCCTACTCACAACACCACCCTGCCTCTGAATCTGCCAAATGTATGTTATTCTTAATAAGTTAAAGATAATTATGTGTAATAAATAATCGCTTTAAGATTTGTTGATATTAATTATACTAAATGAAGACTGTAATTACAGCTTGGTCACCTGCTTTGGCTGCAAGGGTCGTGACAGCAACAAATCTGTCAAAGACAGTGGGGCGATGGACAAGAAATGGACATTTATTCGTCCACCAGGGCAAAGAAGATCTCCATCGCGTCTGAGTGATGTGACACATTCATTTACTGAAGATCTCGGTCTCATTATGTGAAGATGTGATGGGTGTTCAAAGATAATCCAGGTGATTGATTGGAACGGTCTATCATGTGAAACCGAGTCACAGTAGTGTAATTATTTCCAGACAAGGACAAGACAAGGTTAAGGTGGCGAATGTTGATTGGACATTCAACCTTGAAGCACCGTCAGCAGTGGAGATTCAGAGGTCAGCCAATGAGCTAAAATTGTCAGCTGTGAAATACTGTCTTATCAAAGTCCTATGTAGAAATCCATCTGTTGCAGCAGGGAAGAATAAATTGCAAACATGTCACATACCATATGAGATGGACTTAATGAGAAGGGGAAAGCAATGAGGGAATGAAAGCAAATAGGAAAGGAAAAGCAGCACAGGTTGGCTCTTATTTGACTCTCCTTGTCAAAACTCAGCAGGCGGCTCCAGGGGAAACACAAGACTGCCGAGTTTCATATAAAAGCTCATTTTTAAATCATAACTCCGTGAGGCCAAGTCCATCAGGGGAGAAATGATGCCTTTGTCAGTTGGCAGTGTACATATTCTTAATAAAAAGGATCTGATTCTTTGATGCGATATTTATTCCCCCTTGGGATGAATGTTCAATTTGCTCCGACTCCACGATACCACTCAGAAACTGACAGATACATGAAACTTTAACGTGAGATGTGAATTCAGGGAATACTGCTCATTTAAAAAAAGCAAGCCCCCTCCATCAGTTTTCCTCGTTTTGAGCGTAACAGGAAGACTTGTTGTAAATCCGCTCCAGCCACTCACCTTGTGTCAAGAGCTTCCAACTCAGCTGCTTTCCATTTCTTTATTAAACTGTTTATCCTGAAGGAAACATGAATTAATTACTGCTAACGATACAGATGTCCGACGCCGAAGGGCCTTGTTTAATAATGAAAGCACTTTCCCCTTTCCTGGAGGCGGTGTGAAAAACTACACACTGCTGATACACAGGAGCAAATTACCTCTCATTTTCTTTCAGGCCAACACCAGTCAAAAGATATCACCCACGAGTCCAAAAGAGGAGCAAAGAGAGATATTTTGACTACAGTGTGTGTTTTGTCTATAATTTACAGTGAACGGCTTCTCTGCTTTCTACATGGCATGTGGGGATTCCAGGAAAACAAGCACACTACACACGACAGGCACTATTGGGCTCCAATATATCGGTTAAAAAAAAAAAGCTGACCTGTGTGACACCGTAATGATATGAGGTCATCTGCTGTAAGACATTTCCAAGAAGCTGGTCTCACCACCTTCAAACCGAGGTGGTGATGATCATCAAAAACGACTTAGATTAGAATCTAAATGCATAAATCCAGAGGGTCTGATGAGGAGTTGTCTTTAATATGTTGCATATATTGCAATAAATCCTCCTTCATGAAGGTTATACTATTCAGTTTTTAATGAAACTGTTTTAGAGAAGCGCTGATTCAGTTCTATGTATCGCTTTGCAGGATGTTGTTTGTGTTGAATTTTGTTGCATTATATTTCTGTTACTTAATCTACTCTCATTGATAACTGTAATGTGCAGAGGTTTAAGACTAAGACACAAGTGGGGATTGTCTCAATAATTAAAGCCATGAATAGTTTTTATATATCGATTAACTTCATATTATGTGCCGTAAACCTGCCACAGCTTTGGGAGGCAGGTTGATCTGAGTATCTTTGGAGAACCTGCAACAGTTCTCCTGTAGGTTTAGTCCGTCTCAGTGTGTTCTGTGTGAGCCCAGACTGACTCCATGATGTTGAGATCAGGGCTCTGGCTGTGGGTGGTTGTGCTGCCACAGAATGAATTTGGGACCCATCAGGCCCGTCCCTGATAGTACTGTGTGATGGACAAGAATCTAAACATCTGAAGTGCCTAAAACATTTGCATATACTGTAAATGGCGTGGGCACAATAGAGAGCCTATTGCAGTGCTCATGCAGGCATTGTTGATATGGGACTATAATTTACTTTATCAGAAATCAAACCGTATCTAAACTTGATACATCGACAGCCTGGGGAGGAGGAGATTGCAAGTAATATAGACTTCTTCCCATCTTACAGTAAGAGTGATAGTGGTGGCAGGAGGTGGGTAGAGACAGGACAGTAATCTGTAATCAAACAGCTATTTGAGAGAAGTGATGTCTTTTACTAAGCTACAAAGCCAGAGCAATTTGTCTTCCAGTGACCTGTCCTGATAAGGCACTATCTTGAAAGCTTTATGCCTATTCTTGCTGGTTGATAAAAACTAGAAAAATAAAAATGTAAAAAATAAAGCTACTGAACAAATGAAGATGGAGAGTCTTCTACAAAGTTAGACTCCAGTCATGTTGTACCTGAGGCTATAAATACTGGAATAATAGGATGTAAATGGTGGTGTGTGTTGTGTTTGAACATACTTATCAATGCCAAATGTCAATGTCTGTTCAAATAGTGATATTTTAACTCTATCTTTGAAGAATAAATAGTCCAGCTCTGATTGAGAAGGCTAAATCAGAACTGTTTTAAATAAGTCTAAAAGACTTTTCTGCAGAGTGAGAGGCGAGATGGAGAGGAGATTCAGGCCACATCCTCCCTTCACTCCGTTCCCTGTGAACCCTCCTCTAATAGCTATTTAATTCATAGTACTAACGGATTATCAAAGCCATTTAAATTAGTCATTATGGAGAGGATAGATTGTGAGACAGCCATGGGAGGTGGGTCACGTTAACCAAAAGGCCTGGAGGAAAGATGAGGAAAGCATGCAAATGAAATATAAAAAGGGTGATTTTTCTTCTCTCCCTGTAGATTCCACAGGCTCTACTTATGATTTAATCTGCTATAAAGCTGAGCCCACTGTGGGAAGCCCTCAGGGAGGAGCCTCTATCGTGCACTTTTACCAGAAATAATGTTACAGATTCAAAAGAATCTTTAGACAAAAAAAGAGAGACAAAAGAGGAAGTGTGTGTTGGAGAACAAAACTGGGGAGAGAAATGGAGATGCGAGGTGACGAGCGTGAAATACTGGCAACACACAAGCCAATGAAATATAGATCTCAAACATCACATTGAAGTGACAGGGTGACCTTGTAGCCAGTGAGTGTCGTTTATGAAAAGCTAAGAAAAGCAAATGAAGTTAGGTTGGAGTGGATTTATTTAATGTAGGCCTGTATTGCTCCTTCCTGTGTAATGCTGATTTCCCTTTCCTTCTCCACATTGTTTGGTTTAGGCATTTTGCAAGTTGGCTGGACTGTACTCAGACTGCAAAATCCCTGTCACAATGAAAGCAAAGCTACTCTCCTGCCTGGTTTTGACAATGGTAGCAGTCTGTTCAGTGAGACTTTTGTCATCCAGACTTATTTAACAGAGGCCTGTAATATGTTAAATAAGGACTAGTTTGACATATTGCAAAATATACTTACTGGTTTTATGTATTTATTTGCTGAGACTTGATGGATGAGAAGATTGATATCACAGCTGGCCGGGGTCTGTGTGAAGGTAACAGGGTCCGCCTACCAGCACCTCGGAAACTAGCCAATTAAGATTTACCTCGTTAATTTAACAACAACAATAACAAAAGTGTAAAAATGACATTTTACAACTGGTCTGAGGGATTATGGGCCGGACGGTTTCTTAGCCAAGAGCAGTGGCTTCCTGAATCTTGTCATCAGAATAGTGATATCCTCTTACTCCAGGCTTTATGCTAAGCTAAACTAACCAGCCATTTAACAGACATGACGGCGGTATCAACCTTCTCATTGAACTGAAAGTTTATTTCCCACACATCTATTCCTTTAAACAAATGTTGTAATGCTATTTAAATTTCATTGACCTTGACATGACAAGTAACAAAAAAATTATGTCAACTTATTACATCAATTAACCAAGTTAATTTTATTTTCAGCTATTTTTTTTAATTGATCAATTACCTGTCAAACAACAGGGAAAATTTCCATTAGAGGTTCTTATACTCATGGTTGGTGTCTTCACGTGCTCGATTTGTCCGATTTAAAACCTTAAAACCCAAATATATTCAACTTACAGAGATATAAAACAAAGGAAACCAGCAAATCACCACATCTGAAAAACTGGAATTGGTTGTCTGGTATTTTTGTTTGGTAAATACATTTTTTGTTTGCTGACTAATAATTTCAATCAACTAACTGCAACAGCACTGGAGGTAAAGAATATTGTGAAGGTACTACATTATCAGCGCTCTGCAACAGAGACTAATGACTCAAGTTTGAGTCACCGCTGGAGATCAGAGGGAGATTTATATGTTTGTTAAACACAATAAAAGCCCGGTTTATATGTTACCTTCAAATCCAACATAATTATTCCTTTGTGTGAGATTAAAGGGTGCTGAGAGATGCACTTGAGCATCCACACATGAGCACACAGTCACAAGCATCTGACACCGTCCACTTCATCAGGTCATGTCTCTGCTCACCACAGGCCACCGGCTCTCCACTGTGAAAATATCCTCCAAACCGTATAAATATTTATGTCCATTAATAGTAAAGAGGAAGCACGAGTAGAGGCATAATGCTCTGTGCTGGTCTTATTTTCGAAAGGAGATGCACTCCAACTGCCACGACGTCTCTGTCGCCATGACAACAGGGTTCAGTGAGCGAGCCAAGCAGGACTTGGCATCATCAGTCTGCACAGACAAAAGTAGCATGATTCTCACAGAGATGGGAAACGATGTGCACATTAAGTGTGCTCCAGCGGCAACATGCATGTTAATGTTCATTTGTAGCTACTTAAACATCACAAGGACACGTGTTGTTGAAGCAGAGAGCGCGCACTACACACTTCATTGTTTCCTCTGAGAATAGGCTACACCACAGATGTCAAAGTGTGGATATGGACGTGATTAGATGATCTCAGGCCATTTCTAGACATTGTTATCAAATAGCGGGAGCCACACAGAATATTTTGACCATATAAAGATGTGGACGCTTATGAGGAAAGCAGATGTGAGGAATTACAAGCTATCACATTCACATTCCACAGACCAATGTGTTCCTGAGTCCAAGCCCAAAACATTGTCTTAACAAGGAGCCAGAGATTTATTGTCCTTCTGCTTTCAGATGTTAGCGGATGGGAGAATTTTGAAAGAATTATTATACATATGAACACACTCACTCACTATAAACAAACAAATAATTTCACCCTTACTTCACTTTTCTCCATCTCGTACGCACACTCATGCTCTTCCTGGTGTTCTGGGCTTCAGTCTGTCAGAACACTAACCTCTTGTGAACACGGACATGATTTCTCTTTGCCCTGGGAGCAGCGACACTTCTGGGATACAATATAGGTGGGGAAAGAAGGGGAGTCTTTCCAGCTACAGCTGGTGGATGAGAAACAAATGAAAGACAGGAAGCACAGATAACGCTCAGGCTTGTGTCAGAAAAAAGAAATGAAGTGTTATTATAGTGTGAGTTGAACACAGCAGCTCATGAGGGATTAGAAGGCCGAGCAGCAGGAGCGATTTGCTCAAGAGAGAACAGCTTACTGACTTTGTGCTTTCAAGGTAACACAGCTCTCACTTCCAGACTCAGCATGCATGCATGCGCTGGCTCAAAGTGCCTCCTGCAAGATTAACAAGGAAGTTTTCTCATTGTGTGAAGAAAAGGCATAATATCTTCCACCAGAGGATGGAGCTGGAAAAGTTGAGTTTTTTTCCTGGTGAAAAAAAAGTTGTGAGGTGAGGGTTTACATCATACAGTTAGTCACTTTCCCCATGATGACATAGTTCCTCTGTAATGACAGGAGTCTGTCTCTCAAAGACTTTCACCTTCCAACCGAGGATGACCTTGTGAGATAGGCAGAGACAAAGAAAGTTCATTAGCTCATCACCTTTCAAACACAGAGGTAATTCAAAATGCTTAACATGACACAAAGAGATGCATTATGACAACATTTAAAAACATGGACAGGCAAATAAAATCAATTAAAGTAGAACAAAATGAAAAATAGATCACAAAGTAAAAGTCAGGGAAAATCTTTCTAATGCAGTTAGTGCAGTAATAAGTTGTCAAATTCAAGTGCAGTAGAGAAATTTAATCAGTTGCAGGTGGAGAAAAAGTTTTGCATGTAGATTTGAAAGTGGCTAAAGTCAGGGCACATTTAATATTAAAAAATACTATCACTTCTATTTGTGTAGAAGCTGCAGCTAAAACATGTTTCAAACCACTGGTTCACAGTGAGAATCCATTAGCTGAATGCTTCCTGGAGATCTTAGTGACCTACTTGGTTTATATACACTTCAAACATATTAGAAATATATTTTGGCCTTAGACCAGTGAAGTGATTTATAGCAGCAGCTCCTTCAAAATCTCTTCCATAAAACACATGGAAGACAGTGTAAAGATTTAGAGGATAATTCCAGTTTATTACAACTTGGGTCTTATTTTCATAGTCTGGGCTATTTTTCCGAGCGATAATAATAAGATTATACTTCAACTACTGAAATCAGGTGGCGAAGCAACATCATTCAAAGCAAGTCAGATGTGGCAGGAATAACAAGAGCTTCTTGGTTCGGCTATGCCTCCCCCATATTAAACATTTTTATGTGCACAAACAATGTTCTCTGTGATATTTAGGGTGTGTCCACTTTCATTTTTACCTCCAAATAAAAGGGTTGAGATAATCTGATTTAAATGTTTGCTTGTTTACAACCTGTCTGATCATTTGACCCTTCGAATTTGTGCCCCATCAGACTTCACTGTACTAATATCGTGTTCCAAAATACTTTTTGTAAACTTGATTTATTCAGGGCCGCCAGGCTTTGAGGTGATAATGCTCCCTCATTACCAAGCACTGCTTTTTTATTTTACACACCTAGATTTCTCCTTCCTGTTTGCACTCAACAGCCCGTCTATTTAACCTTTAGGCCAGACTACTGTGAATACAGTGCAGTACTATATTATGCAATAGAAATGATCAACAAATCTACAAAATAAGAGCTAATATTCTCAGTTCTGGTTCTCCTTTTAACTGTTGCATCCTGCTGGAGATGAATGAGGTTCTGTCAGTCTTGTATGGACATCAAACCTGTAATTCTTGCTGTTATTTGAGTTATTATTATTTCCAACTATTTCAGGATTTATTCATAATTGGTGTCCACTGGAAAAATTGCCTGCTGTGTAAGAGTGCTTTGTATTGTCCACCCATTAGACATGATGTTATTTGTTCAGACTGCAACCCCCAGCATGCCCCACTCTTGTGTGAGTGGGAGCAGGACAGAGACCCCATGTAGAGACAAAAGAGACGAGGGTGTGGATGAAGACCAGCCTGCCTACAGTGACAGCAGGACATTCACACACACACACACACACACACACACACACACACACACACACACACACACACACACACACACACACAGAGATATACACAACCCAATCCTCTATGTCCCACTGAGATCAAACCCCAGGGAGTTTGGGTTCTTTTTGGGGGGCTGGTTGGAGGGGGGGTCTCAGCTGTGCCTGAGGACAATGAGACAGCAAAATCCAGGACATGAACACACACACACACTTATAAATACACCCACACATGCCACTCACTGTTATTAACACAGGTCGTCAATTAGGCCTGACCTAGAAAGGCTGTCTGCTACACAACAAACTGAAACAGACGGGCTCAAAACACTCCAAATCCCCTCACTCAGCTCACTGTCTGAAAGCCCGGATTAACTCGCACACATGTAAACACAAACATTTATTAGACAAAATACATGCACACGGAAAATGCCACTTAAAAAAAAAAAAAAACATCTCTTCAACCCCAAGACTGATTTCCAGATGCAGAGAGGAGCATAAAGACTGCCTGGATAAAAAAACAAAAAACAGATAAGGGAGGAGTGCCAGCACTGACATTGGGAAACTAATTTAAACCCTTAGAAATGGCTTTCAGTGCAGCTGTCAACAGATGAGACAATTAGTTCCAGCATGTCCGTTACTTGTTTCTGTCAGTGTGCAGGTACATCATGTCTGCGAGAAAGCTGGCACACCATGTGAACAACACTAACCTGCAGTGGGAGAGATATGAATACCCTCACCTTTTTGGAGTGCAGGGAGCAACTGTCACAGTGTTAGGGGCCACGTTGAGTGAATTAGCAGAGGAGGAGGGGGGCAGCAGCTGAGGCAGAAGGATGTTCTGAAGGTGAAGAGGGGGAAAGTTGTCTTCCTGTGCCAGGCATGTGCTCTCAGTTAGTGGGAAAGGACGTGCCAGGGGCAAGCAGTCGCATTTGGCTCCGTTCCCTGCACTGATACACTCTGCTTTCATTCATGGTTTTGTCTTAAGAGCTTTTTCCTCCTCCATTGTTACACAAGGCCTATCTAAAGGGTTTATGCTTCTGACTTGTGCTAAGCACTCGGGGTGACAGAGCCAGAGCTCATCACAAATCCTAAAACCCTCCGCAAATGCTTTTTCTCCTTCCTCGCTGCTCTCTGTCTATATTATTGTTTTTCACTCCCCCCTTCCTTCTCTGTCCCCTCCCCTCCCCTCCCCTCCCTCCCTCCTTACTCTCTTCATCTCTTAATGCCTCTATCTCCTCTCCACTCTCACTGTGACAGTCGAGTGCAGGCGCACTCTAATCTAAGCCAGATGAGGTAGAAAAACACAGGCTTCCTCCGCCGGTTGCTTTCCCCATTAACCAAGAGGCCCATCATTTCTCTCTCCAATCACAGGGCAGACGTCTGAGGTTTACTAGCACGTCTGCATATGCACTAAAGCAGACGGGCCAGTAAAACTCTTCTATGAGTGATTTATAATGACACTCGACGGCGTTGCTGCTGCCATTTTCTATCTCCTCACCACAGACTATTGGGCAGTGGCTCGGAGCCAGACTCATGGCACCTGTTGAGAATACTGCAGTGTCAAACCTGTTGTACATAATGTCCTCTGTTCATGGATGGATCTGAAATTCCAATATAATTCCCGATCCTGAAGGTACTTCTTCAGAACATATGTGTATGTAAACGTGGCTCATGCTCAGACCAGATTGAGTGTCCAGTCGCCATCAGGGTTGAGCTGAGGCGCCAGGCTTTCTGTCATGGTGAGTTTGGACTGAAGCTTTCATGTAGGACTGTTTGAGTCTCGTTCACTGCTGAGGCAGAAGGACATCACGTCCCTGTGGGGACAGTGGCTGTCCCGCCCTGTCACTTCCACTCCTGTATCCACAGGCTATGAAGCACATGGCGTACAAGTCCAGGCTGCAGTGAAGCAGAGCGAGGGAAGAGAAGGGAAAGACAGGGGAAACAGATAAACGGGACAGTATAGGCAGAAGGCCGGAGATAGCTCAATATATATATATATTTTAATGATGGAGTTTTTGACACATTTATCTGACTTAAAGGGATAGTTTTGGGTGCAACCGAGAGTTTGATGAGAAGATTGATGCCACTCTCGTATCTGTACAGTAACTACTGTATGAAGCTACCGCCAGCTGACAATTAGCTTCGCATAAAGACTGGAAACGGGGGGAAACTACCATGGCTCTGCCCACACACATACCAGCATCTCTTACGATGACTAAGTAACATCTTATATTTTGTTTATCTAATCTAAACAAAAGTGTATTAATGACGAGATTTTAAGAGCAGTGACTTCCTCTAGTCTGGCTCGCTGTTTCCCTCTATCTTTAAGCCAATCTAAATCAACCAGTTGCTGACAGTAGCTTCATATTTACAGATCTGAGAGTGGTATCAAGATACTCATGCAGCCCTTGGTGGTGTATTTTCCAAAATGTCAAAATGTTTTTATGTCATGGCACAGCACGTCTTAGCAATAGAAATAGCTGCACATGAAACACATTTTGAGGGTCTTCATGGGGTGTCACGGGTTCATGAGAGAAGATATCGTTGCTAACGAATCAGAGACATAAATCTTCACCTGATTTTGTGTGAACAGTTTACATCACTCTCCAGGACGGGTGAGAGAAATCCTCTGGCAGCTGATCATCTAACATCAGAACAGGCAAGAGAGGAAAAGGAGGCTGTTACATCCACAATCATGCGCTCCTCGCTGGTATCCTGTGCTCCATGCCAAATCAAGCCTTTTTCAATATTCTCCCTTGTATCTTTTCACTCGCTTTGGATGACCATGACCTGGACGACTGAGAATCTTCACAGACATCTTTAAGCATTTTGGGATGAACAACCTAAGAATGGTGTGGGAGGATGAAAGCAGAATAGAGGAAGCCCTGGATGAGAGGTAAAATGTCTTCAAATATCTTCAACCAACCCAGTTGCCCTTGATTCAACTCCTCTTGGATTCTCACTCAGACTCGCTCCTCGTGTTACCCCCTTCATCCACCCACCTTCGGCTCTCAGCACAGGGTACAATAAGTGAAGATAGTGAGATTTCAACCAGCAGCAAGATTTAGGAAGTGAGAGAAAAGAAACTTTCCTCTAACTATTCATCATTTTCCAAGTCCCCCCCTGTGACTACTCATCTCTTACAGGGCAGATCTATGATGCTGAGGTAATAACACCAGGAGGAGAGTATGGTGCGGCAGGAGAACAGGCCCCGGATCGCAAAATAACACACTCAGTATCGAGCCCCACATGAATCAAAATGACAAAGCCAATCAAGCGACAAATTCTCTCTTGCTGGCTGTAAACTGCTCAGCTCTCTGGATGGGTGGATGCAGGAGCACAGGCTGGGGAAATTGTGAGTTAAATTCAAAAAGTGAAATTAATTTAGGTGTACAGCCTCTACAACCCCACCTCTTACTCCCCACAGTGGAGTTAATCACATCCTGGTTTATGGGTCTAGTATTCTTCCCACTGATACAGGCTTTCACTTTATGCGGGTACACATGTGCATCTTAAAGGCCCGTCAGCAGAGACTGGAAAGGTCAGTAAAAGTGAGTTCCCTTATCCCTGCAGCTGCCTGTTGAGAGTAAAACCAACCAGAACCACAAGCTAACCTCAAGAGGGTACGGTATACTCTATATATACAGCTCGCTTTCCCTGTGTAATTCTGCTGGCTCTAGATGAACTATCACAACCATGAATGCAGCAGCTCATCAGTATGTGAACAAGAAGTGAAAGGTACATTTTTCCAAAGCAGAGGGTTTCAAAGTCTGACACTGTGGGACCCCCTCAGAAAAAAATCTAGACAACTAGTGGGCTTTGGGGGATGTAAATGGGAAGTACTTTATGATGTTGCCATGGAGTCAGTTAGTTAGCTAGCTGTGACCTACAGTTTAGTTTAGTTTTTTTAGTCTACATTTGTTTACACATGCAAATTGGCACACTTAAAAGAAAGCCAAATGAGATATTAGCAATACCTGTTTGCAGTGCACTCATGGATGTGCAGACTACTATGGATTACTTGAACACTGAAGCAAAGTTAAAAATGTGATAATTCTCAGGCAAGTGGAGGGAGTGTCTTTTTTGTATGATTTCTAAGCAGATCTACGCATGATTATCCGTGATGGACATCAGAGATAGCGAAATCCTTGAACGCTGAATCCAAAAATATGTTTTACATCTGTGTGTTGAGATGACTGAGTTATGACTGAGAAGGAGTACAAACTTTAAAGGTTGCATGACTCACGTCTCCCCTTTTGAGCCCCCCTTGAACTCTCCCGCCTCACATTATGAAAACCTTTAGTCCGCAGAATACAGGAGTCTCTGTAATTGTAAAACACAGAATGTATACGAGTGGTGAGAAACAGAAACAATATTGGAAAAGCAGGGATGAGGAGAGAAGGGGTTAAGCTTGTTTCTCTCGCCAGTGCCCAGGTGCAACATGTCCCACCCCTCAGGCTGAGTCTCTATGCTGCGGGGACCTTTAATAGCCTTGAGATGGTTGTGCACTATCCCCAATAGTCCATAAAAGACAGCGTTCTCTGTCCCATTCCACCCTGTCTGGCCCCATAAAAAACTTAACTGGTCTCACATGACCCCCTCTGTCCACTAGAGCAGTGATTGGCTTAAGTGTCAGAAGCAATAGGTGTGACTGGACAGCTTTAAACTGTAAAGGACAGAGTGGTTCACTGCTTCAGAGATGAGCTCATCCTGTCCTGCTGTCTGGTCAGTCTGAGGAGGGCCTCTTCCTCTGTCGTAGGAATCATCTGTTGGACCTGAGGTTTGGAAGACAAAGGTTTCAATATTACTAAAAATCCTGAAGCTACATCAACTGATCATATTTTAGGGTCAGTTGGGGAGAGTGATACATTGACATAAGATCACCAAACAAAGTTGTTATGGTAAAAACAGTATTGTATTAAATAGATTTATTGATATGTTGGGACTTCTTTTTGGTGATATACGATTGCGACCAAAAGATGAAAAAAGAAAAGGCAGGTGGGCTTAACGCATTGATTATTAAGATAGTGGAAAGTTTGTCAGAGGAAATTGTAATGAAGTAACATCTAGAATAAAGAGAAATTGCACAAACAGACACATGTAAACACAGATGGTAGTGGACAGCAAAAATGACTAATATGTTAAAATGAATTAAAACAAATACAGGTAAAACCATAAATTAAAAACAAGCAAAAATAATAATAATATGACGTGACTTCTGAGCATTCACCTACATCTTAGAGTCTTTTTAAACACTGGTGAAAGCTAGAAAGCTAGCCTCGAGTTTAGATTACTATTACGACAAATTTTATGAAATAGTCAGAAAGTGGCCACAGAGTCTGCAGCAGGACAGTCAAGACAGAAGCTGTGCACAGTGACATGTGGGGGACTTTTCCCTCAATGTTTGCTTGCGGCTTGGAGGTTTTGTTTTTCCTCAGCTGGGGGAGGTCGGGGGAAAGTTTGCTCTCTGGTCATGTTGTGACCAGAGAGCACCCCAGGATCCCCTCACCACCTGACCTCTGCTGACCTCTTTCTTTTTGTCACGACGCTGAGGTTGCAGCCTCTCAACTACCACGGTTAAGGAAGTGTGTGGCCTGGGGGAGGCCATTAGCACTGACCTGACTTTTTTTTTGTACCGAAACAGGATCACCTACACACACTGACACACACTTCTGCTTAATAGGAGCGACTTGCACTCGGGCTGCAAACACCTCCAGCCTCCTTTCCTGCTGTCCAGGAGTCACAGTCTGAACTACTTCCTTAAGAGCCTCCCCCAATCCTCCCTCTCCACCTCCCTCTCACAAAAACACAACCTTTTGCATACACACCCACAACACATTTGTTTCTGTTTCTGGATCTTGCCAATGTTTCATTTCAATGTTTCTTCCATCTTCGTCTTTAAGGGCTCCTCTGCCAAAAAAGTAATTAGGTCACAGTTTATCTGAACAAAAGTACTTGCACAATAAATGCATCTCTAGCTTTCTTTCTTATGAAAAGGATATGTATACGTATGTCCTCAAACTGGCTGGATTAAGAGTTTCTCTCTGGGGTCAACGGAGCTGAAAGCCTCAGATGTTCTCCCCATGAACTCATCCTTAAGCTTATTGAGCTAAAACATCTGGGCCCCCTACTTTCTCTGCACAGCTCTCAGAGATGCATCCTTCAGGATTTGGCTAGTGGGCAACACACACACAAACACAGTCTCTCACACTCACACACACACACACACACACACACACACACACACACACACACAAACACAGTCTCCCACACACACACACACACAAACACAGTCTCACACACACACATACACACACACAAACACAGTCTCTCGCACGCACACACACTTAAGGACACACATACCGAAGTGCTTTTTTGAGTGACAGCACCTGAGAGGCTGTGGTGTACTACTTATAGGTGAAAAAACCAACAGCAGCGCCCCGTTTGTCATTACTCCTGTTAATGTGGCACAGCTGCCTGCCTGTCACGTGGCGCCACCCCTACCCAAATCCCAAGGTACTGTGTGTGTGTGTGTGTGTGTGTGTGTGTGTGTGTGTGTGTGTGTGTGTGTGTGTGTTTGTGTAAGTCGGTCTTGGTTGGCTGCTCCTCCTGCTTACAGCCCCTCAGGAAGAGGAGACAGGAGGGCTGTGAGAAGCGTGTGATGTTAAAGGTACGACTTCTTGACTGTGATCATTACAGCTTGGTGGAAAAGGCCAGATCCCCCGCTGCCTCAGTCCAGTGTAAACATAGTTCCCTTCTGCGAGGAAGAGACAGAGAGAGAGAGAGAGAGAGAGAGAGAGAGAGAGGGAAGAAAGTGAGAAATACAGCAAAATATAAGACAAGGACGGGGACTGAGAGAAAGGGATGGCACAGACAGCCACAGCAGGGGGGAATGCTGTTCTCCATATTAGACTGTCAATGAATCTCATTAACATGGCTTCTCTAATCAGCATCCGAGAATATTCCACTGAAGGCCATCCGCTCTGCTCCCCACCTCCTTCCTCTCATTGTGATAACACTGATGCATAAATTTACCATTACTTTTTTTTCCCTCTCTTTTTCATTAAAGAGGTCTGGTTTAAACTCCTTAAGAAAGCAGCTTCTGTTGTTCTCTGCTTCCATTATGTCCAGTGGCCTGTCTTTACATGTGAAACACAGCAGGCTGCCTTGTTAAAGATACCCACTCTGCCCTCGTCACATCAGGAGAGGTTTGTTTTCCACCATTTCAGCTCTACTTAGTAAGCAGTGGAACTAAATAGGCACTCATGCTGAAAGCCTGTCTTGTCCAAATGACAGCTTACTAGATAAATACAGCCAAATTACTTCCAAACGTTGCTTACGGTGACACAAAGAATTTGGAGTTGCTTTAACATGGTAACAGTAATTTCTGAGATGGTGACTAAAGTCTTCTGCCTCTTATCTTTTCACATTTGTTGACACCACTTAATGGTGTTGCTCGTGAATTCTGTCTTTGTATGTGTGGATGAAAAGCAAAATTTCCAAAATGTCATTTAGGTTTCTCCCCTGGAAGTTGAGGACGAACTCTCAGGGACAAAGAGGTGGTCTAGTCTGTCATTCACATGTGTCACATGACCCGGCCCCTACAGGAAGCTGGCTGGTTGTTAAACAGGAAGGTCTGACCCCATGAAGCCGTGTTTGTCTTTTTTATTTGCCCTCTGCTTTTCCTTAATGAGAGCAGCTGGTATCCAGCGCAAACAAACCCCAGCTATTGTCCAGAGACATCAAATCAGTAATATTTGATTCCTTAGTCCTTAGAGAGATTTGTGTGGCATAAGATGAAACAGAGGAGATTTGAGGTTGAAAGTGAAAGTCATGCCAGAAACATTCCCAACACCACATATGCTCATTCTTAAATCATGATCAAGTCCTGCCAATATTGGAAAATCTGAATTCCAAACGCTGTACAGCATCAAATGGGAACAACACAGCCTCGTCTCGTCTATCTCTCTAACATCTGACAGAGTGACTAATGGGAGCTACTGAAGCTTCACTCCCCCAAAAACTCCAAACCTAAACACACTCATAGACTCTGAGCCTTTCCCTTAATGTCTTCTGAAGCAGCCTTGACTTTACATGCAACAGTTCTGACACACATCTTTAGGTCCACACTGATTTACTATCCGTCCTCTAAGTCCTCTCCCTTACCCGACACTCTCCAGTGGCTCGAGGCAGCTTTCCCATAGTCCCGTGTGCTCTCAGGGTGTGTTCCTGGCACTGAATGTGCACATAGGATAAATAAATCACATACAGGCCCTCTGGAGAGCAGAGAAACTGACTGGAACGGGCTACAGGGAATAAAGAAGACATCTGGCGGAGGAGCTGGAGCCTTTCTGGTGAGGAGAGAATTACTTACACAAAGACATTATGTTAGCTGGTTTCACCAGCTCTTCACAAGTTTAACTTAGCCGTCATAACATGTTTACTAAGATTACTTACTTAATTAGTACTTTAATGTAAAGTCCGTTTATTCAAGTACTGTTCTTAAGGGAAACTGAAGGAAATGCTATACTTTTTACTCCACTACTTTTATTCAACAGCTTTAGTTACTAGTTACTTTGCAGATGGAGATTCATGTGCAAAACATATGATCATCTTATAAAATATGATGCATTGTTAAAGAGTAGGCTATATACAATGGTTAAAATCAGGGCTGCACGATATGCATATAAAAAAAAACAACTTTATATTGCAATTAAGTGATATGTGATTTCAGTTGGAATGGGCGTTTTTGCATTTCATTTTCACTGAAAAAAATATATAAAAATGATGATGTGATTTTTGTTGGGTCTTGTACCAAACAAATATGTTCCTTTATTTCTGGACAATATGATTTGTAGGCCGGGTGTCTCTGTAGGACCACAATGCTTATGGTGCTAACAATACACAACAATGTTGTGACACATTTTACCTTTATCCAAAAAAAAAATGGCAGCTCCTGCTATTTGAATATTGCACTTGGATATATTGCGATTTTGCAGCCCTAGTTAAAATCAGAACAACCATGACTAGCTAGAAAAACACAATGGTCTTATGCATCAGTGCATCAGTGATGTCAATATTTTTCTGCATAATGAGTACTTTTGCATTGATACTTTACATATACTTCTATAATATTTACCTACTTTTGAGTAATATTTTCAATGCAGGACTTCAAGTACGGAGTATTTCCACAGTGTGGTACTGCTACTTTTACTGTTACATAATGTTAGGTATGTGACACAAAGCTAAGTGTAAAGTGTAAAGTAGACAAGATAATATGAAATATTCAACATACCTAACCTAACATTGGCCAAAATCATGTTCAATGATGATCTAAGCTGGCGAGATTTTCACAGAAATAATACCTCAAATTACATCTGATTTGACACTCATTTGAAACTGCGTTAATACTACCAACCATGAAATACATTGCTCCATGTTTGCATAAATAAATATAACGACGTCAAATGCTGCCTTCAAATGCGGTTGTGTTTACCATGTTGAGGGGTTCATATGAAACATCTTGTCCCTGCCATTATGCCTTTGCATTTCCGGTATTAAGTTAACTGCCTGCTAGATTGCTAAACTGTTAGCCTCTGTTAGTCTTTCGGTGGACGCCAAGCACACAGTGCTCACAAGCTCATGAGTTTAATTTGTAGCCAGCAATACTAAAATTTAATGGTTATATTTAACGTCAGGGTGTAAGGATTTCAGGACCCAAATGCAGGAAATCACCAAGGCTATTTGGTGCAACGAAGGTGCAAAGCAAGCCAACCCTAACTCAGAACAACCAAACAGTAAAACAGGAAACACCTGGAGAACTGAACAGGTGAAACACATGAGGGCGGGGCAGACAATCACAGAGGCGCGGGAAAAAAAAAGTACTTTCAAAATAAAACAGGAAATAAGAGCTCAAAGAGTCGCTTAAGGGGCAGATCGTGACAGCATTATTACTGTGCGATACCACTGATCCTCCTCTCCGATCCGATACCAAGTAATACCCAGGCTGGTATCGAGGATACCGATACTTACAACGTACAAAAGCTTAATATGTTCAGAGAAGGGAAATAACAAGTATGCTATAACCATTTGGTTCATATGACTATGACAGGCAGAGGGAGTAGTAGTTTCTATCAACCAGTATTATTTAGACTAGATCCCGGTGATAGCGTTGTTACTTTCTACTGTGTCCCTCGATCCTAGAACAGAAACGTTTAGAATCAGAAGTATCGATCCGCACAGCGACAGCATTTGCCGTCCTAAAGTAACTTGGGAGTTAAGCTACAGTAACTGTTGATGATTTTAACATTTCTAAAGGATTTATTTGCCAAAACTTTTTTAAGGTTATTACAGTACAAGCCAATTTAGTAAATCACTGGTTTTAAACTAATATTACTAACAACTTAGGAAGGATACTGTAATGGATTTATGGTAACGTTTATTCCAAATAATCTCATAAAACATCAAATTATCAAAATGCTAAGCTAGCCCAGCCTTAGACTTTTATTCAGATGACAGCATGTGAGCTACACATGCAAAATGTGTCTTCAAACCAATTTACAATTCAGCATACATGAATAACATTTCTGAAAAAAAATAGGGGGTTTAAATGGAATAGCTTCTTCTTGAAAATCATCTGGAAGTCAATAATAAACCTGACACAACTAACTGAACAAACAAAAATAACAGACTTGGAACATAGTCCTTAATTTTTCCTGTTAGTACCAAACTACTAAATAATTAGGAAATAGCAGGTCTGTATAATAAATGAAATTTACAAATAGTTGGTGGAATATAATCCTTATATTGAAGTTGAAAGAAAACTGAAACAGTCTTCTTATTGTGAGATGAAATGAACCACTGACCAGAAGGAGAGTTCACATTTCTGTCAGCCAGCAAATGAGTCATCTCAGAGGGCTTATGTTGTGTGATAGCACATACTGTTAGCCATTTTGGAGAAGCCGTCACATTTGTAGTCCATACACAAATGCAGCCGTGGACGCTGGAACAGTTGATCCTGTATCAACCCTGGTCCCAGTGGGTTAGTGAACACAGATCCTATTAAATAGTGTAGCTGCTGCTTTCAGTAGAGGAGGGGGAAAATGGTGAAAACACACATGCACTAACCTCCATCTGCTATGGTCAGGTTTGGCACAGAGTCAGCAAGTCTCTCCAAATGGCAGAGCTTACTTTGTGTGTGTTAATGTACACGACTGCAGAAGAAATTGAGAGAGAAAAAGAGAGACAGAAGGAGATGGATGGAGCAGCGAGGGAAGTCGGCCGGGGGGAAAAAAAGAGAGAGAAGAAGGAGCGAGAACAGCCATCCGCAACAAATGTGGTGCAAGGCTTTCGTATCGGGGTGACAGGTGCATTATCATAGGTTAATGAGAAGACTAGGGCTGACTGTAGCTGCAATCGGGGGAGTGCTGTCTTCACTACCACCTCCATCAATCAGATCCGACATAAACTCCTACTCAAGCACCAAGCACAACCACAAACACACATAGGTATATACAGTATACCAACACATACAGCCACACATACAAATGCCTTCAAGTATTCATTGCTGAGCTAGCAGATTATAGCTTGTGGGGTACAGTGATACAACAATATTGTGGCCTCAGTTTTGCACAAAAGATTACAGTGTGATTATGAGGTATTTATGGGCACAATGAAAGATAATTAGCACCTCAAGCACAGCCCTCAGTTGTGATCATAAAAAGATGTTAACTACGGCTGGTAGTCTGTGATCTCCGTAGAAAAAGAAAGTGGTGGTAAAAGATTATTTATTTAAAAGCCCTGAAAACATTTGTTCCCAATCAGTTTCTTATTAACAGCTACTGGGTCAGACACAAATACTCTACTTCAATCAAACAAATTCTTTTTTTGCATATGATATTAATGTTTTTGTGTCTTCTCACTGGTTTAGTTGCTAATTCAGCAGATGCTCCTGGTTTTGGAAGTAAAAGTCCCATTACTTTTTCTCACTTTACATGACTCACAGTTGAAGCACTTCTATAACTCAAGCTCAATAACAGCATTACAAAATATCAGGTCCTGTGATAAAAAAGACGGTGAACAAGAGTTATCTATCTATCTATCTATCTATCTATCTATCTATCTATCTATCTATCTATCTATCTATCTATCTATCTATCTATTTATCTATCTATCAATGCAAGCAACAAAACACACTCAATTACATCACCTGCTGACATGTTCAGTGGCAAACATGCTAAAAACATGCTAGCTATCAGCAAGCAACATACATTGCAATATTAATATCGTTTACACCATAGTTTTGAGAAACCAAGTTGGAGAAAATGCTCACAATAGCATCTCAATTGGAATTGCAAGTTGGAGATGTTGGGAATTTCTCCCACTTGGTGAAAATAACTACAAAAAGTGTCAAAAAAACTGTAGAATGGACGCAAAGCAAGCACCAATACTGACACTCATACAATCAATTCAGTTTTGGCATTTAAAAAAACTCCAATTATGTATCTGCAAAAGTATATAATGTAGGCCATTTAAATGATTTGATTACAAGGCTAATAGTGGGTAATAATACACTCCTGTGCAACGTAAGGTTTTCCTGTTCCGCCCATTCTGCAGATATTTTGCATGAATGCAGCATAAAACCTTTACCTACAAAAATGCTAGCTACCAGCAACCAGCAACCAGCTGAATTCTTTAAGCGAACTAGCATTTTGTGTCACGCTAATGACACAAAGTGCAAAACTTAGCCTTAATTAACAGCTGTGTAAACAGCATTTTAATGTTGTAGCTCCTCAAAGGGAATCTGATTTTAACTACCTTATACTGTTGGTAGTTTAATCTGCAACATGGATTGTATTTATAAACTGATCAGATGTAGTTTGACATATTAATTTCATAATGCTGCCAGATAAATGTAATGTGAAATCAACAATTAGACATAGGTAAAGTCCCTCTGAAATGTAGTAGTATATAACAACATCAAATGGAAAAACTCAACCGAGGAACAATTTCCTTAATATTGTACTGTAAGTACAGTACCTGGACAAATGTACTTTCTACCACTGAAAACAAGTCTTTGCAGTCTTCTGTAGTGTTTTGTGAAATATGTAAGTGGCACTCAGTTATAGTTGCTTTCTCTGTCAGTCTTTATCTCCATCTCCATATTCCTTTCTCTCCCTCGCCTCCATCTCAGTGGACTGGGGTGGAAACTGTGTGTTTTCACATCCTCATATTGCTGATGTTCACCAGTGTTTGGTAAGGCAGTGGAGCTGTGCCAGAGTGATTTCAGAGGTCTTTATTCTCCGCAGGCCAAAGAGGCCACATGAAGAGGAGAGCTTGCCCTTATCAAACTGGATTAGCCCGCAAGAGGAAAGAGAGGGAGGTATAAAGAGGAATAGCGAAAGGAAGGTGGCTCTGAGTGTGAGTCAGTGTATCATTCTTCTCAGGTGCTGGAACCTACAAGCCGCTGGGCAGGAAATGAGGCGGAGGACACCCACTGACCTGCAGCCACTTGCCGCCTCTCAGCCTATCACAGAAACAATTTAAACAGCTAATGGAACTAGGCTGATCCTCTTTCCATCTCATACGGGGGCACTGTGACTCATACTTCTCATTTCTGATTAGAGCTCCCCAGGCTTTAAAGTAATCTGCACCAGACAGGGGATCGGCCCAGCTAGTTATGTTATTATACATATCTATCAGACGGATATGTGAAACAGACTGAGTGCACACTGTTTGTTTATATATGATCCCTTAGAGAGATTAAAAACAGGAAAGCCAGCGCAGGAGGAAGGGACAAGGCAGGGGGGTCAATGTGCAGGTGGAGGTGGGGTCCATCGTGGGGGTGACTGAGGGGCATGTGGGGGTGTCATCTGACCATGACACAATGTGAAGAGGATGCTGAGGGGAAGAGCACAGCAGGCAGAGGGGGCAGCTGCAGAGAGCCCCTCGCCATCAACTGTGTTGGATGAGCACCACTGGAGCGGAGAGCTGACTAAAAACACACATTGATAGGGAGACAAATGGCAACACAGAACAAACATCCTGGTAAACATACATCTCATTTGCATGAGCTCAGTGCAGTAACGTGAACTGCATGTATCCTCAATATTGACAAAAGTTTTACCTGCCTATCACACATTCTCAAGAGACATGTTTCTTAGATACACATATTCTTTTAAATCACTCCAGGTTACTCAGTGCTTACGGAGCACATGGACCTGACATCTTCATTATTCATCCTTTTATTTCATTCGGTCTCAGTGGGATCATCATCTGTCCCGATTCCTTTGCCCTGGACTCACTGACTGACAGCTTTGTGGAAAAAACAGAAGAAGCTTTCCTTCCTCATTTTGTTTGTCGTGGACAATGTGTGTGTGTGTGTGTGTGTGTGTGTGTGTGTGTGTGTGTTTTGATGAGTTCAGCAGCAGCAGCAGCAGCAGCAGCACATTATCCTGGCTATAGGCCCTTTAAGTTTTCCATAGCCTGCATACAAAGAAAAAAATCTACTCATGTGCACTAGAATTGCAACAATTTTCTTTTTATTAAGTAATCTTGTTATTTGCTTTTTGAGTAATCCCTTAATGGTGCATCTAATTATTATTTTCATTTTCAATTAATCTGCTAATTGTTAACTCAATTAATTGTTTTATTTATAAAATGTAAAGAAATTGTGAAAAATGACCATAACAATATCTTAGAGTCCAAACTGACGTCTTCAAATGTCTTGTTTTGACCAACCAACAGTTCAACACCCAAACATTTTCACAAAGAAAAGCATCAAATCCTCACATTTGTGAAATATAGAAAGAGCTTCTCAATGAGGGGGGGATGTTCGGCATTTCTGAATAAAAAAAACAGTAAACCAATTGTTCCATTATCGAATTAGTTGCCCAATAATTATATTTATTAAATAACTTGATGAATTGAGTAATTGTTGCAACTCTTTAATCCATTCAAAATTTTTTTCATGCTGACATACAAGAATGATGAGCAGCAGAGGTCCCTGCCAGACTCCAACCATGGACGTTACAGTTTACGCGGCATGGGCTGTAACCATTCAACTACAAAGGCACCACATTGTTGTATATGTTTTGTTTTGATCACTTGACTATGATGTCAACAGGATGTAATCAGTTTTGTATCTGTATAAACCTTATCCTTTGGTCATGTCGGCTATTTGCCTGATGACGGTACAGTAGAGTTGAAATGTTGCCTTTTTTCAGTCCAATAAAGTTCTGGGAGCTCTAATCCAGTGTGAGGAAACTCTCCCCTCATGTAGCCTACAGCTGTTATTCTTAAATTCAATATCGCATTTTAAATGAGAAATTGATGTTTGGCCCTTGCAGCAGTCGGCATGGACAGAGCTCCCTGATGAGCTGTGGCTCTGTTCAGTTACTTAAAAACAGTCTCCTGAGCGAACACTAAACTGTACTCATTATACTGAGGTTAAGTGTCTTAGACAATAGTGGATTAGAGCAGCAAGGTCCGTGCTATGATTGTGTTGTTCTGCTTCAGAGCAGTGTTGGTCTGGGTAGATGAGGTACTAGCTTCTGGCATGATATGACATCATGAGGCTCCCTTTCCTTGATAAGAGTCATTGCACTTAAATCTTCCGAGAAGAGCCCTTTATTTATTGCAGAGGAGAAATCCTGTTATCGCAGTGAAATGAATGGATGTGGAGCTCTTTGTTCTGTTCAGCCACAAGGTAGTCTGACTAAATTAACAAGAAAATACAAAGACTAAATTAGGGAGTAATCGAAAAAATGAATTAGCTTAGAGGTGTAGAACTAGGAGGGCAGTGAAATAACTTATTTCTTAAGAATCTGCATAAAGCTCATAATTAAACCTGCAGTTTTTATAAATAAGGTTTAGCATCTTTAATTTCACACTAAAAGCACCATAACCTACTCATTTTGCTTATGTTACCCAAATGCATTTCTGTTTGAGCTAGTGATGCCGTTATAGTTATATACTGCCATCTTCTGGTTACTTTAGGTACAGGCCTGACATCTGACCTCAAGGGAAAGATCTGTGCTGTCTGACAAAATAGCAGTCTGTATGTATATAAGCTCTGTGACCAGTGTTGAAATAACGTTTATAAGACAAAATGAAATGAACACAGAGTTTAGTGAATTTAAGTTTAATAGTTCTCAATAATAAAAACAAATACACAATGTTTTCAAACTTGGCTTACAGGTCCACATATATTTTTTCTACGACACAAAATCATTCATTTTTTTGTAAAAGTGTAAAAATATCTTCAACACAATAAAAAGCCTTCATCTCTCATTAAGTTAAATTATGTTTCAATTTGTCAGGTCATAAAATAGAGGCTGACTGTAATTGTGAAAGATGCAACTGTTCTTTTATACAATGGTCAGTTTCCTCCCTCTGGTGTAATTGTAGCATGATGAACATGATTTGAAATAAAATGTGAGATGAAATGAAAAACTATAAGCCACATAAAAGTGCAATCTATCCACTACATTAACCATAAATTCAGCCATAGTAGTGTGTTCAAAATGAAGTGGGAGGACTGAGACAATGAGATGGATAATAAGTGGGATGAGGAAACTCACACAAAGTTTTTGTAAAACATTTTTTGCAACAATAGTATGAATTGATGAACATCATTTTTTGGTCATAGCAGCCTCTGAAAAAATGCAAACACTGTGAGCTCCAACTTTTTTCTCTGCTGTTGTTACTGATAATATAAACCGTGCAAAACAATTTCTCGGAACACAAACAATCATGCAGAAAAGGGAAGATACATTGTGGTCACACAGCTGCCGTTTTCATGTTACTGCTACAATTAAAAAAAACAAGATTTTTCTAAATGAAGGCAGGTGTGAGGATCTTAAATAAAGATGTTCAGGGCAAGAGACTGTCTGTTCACAAACTATTCTAAAGAAATGAAAACATAGCTTCAAGAGTGATGACTGATTCACTCTAAGGGTTCCAATTTCTCTGATTCAGACCAAAATGAAGCTGATGAGCTGCGGTGGCAGCCACATTCTGTACATCATAGAAAGGAAACGAAGAACAATAGCACTCTTAAAACAAGAGTATGAGGGTGATAGCTTTCCCATACAAAATGCTGACTAAGCACTGAAGTGCCATAATCCCTTACTAACGTCATATATACAGTTGTAATAAAAAAGAAAAACACAGATGACATGAGAATATAAAAAAAAAAGAATAAAAAGAAATAAAATACTCACTCAATACATCATACACACACTTACTTCATGCAAAACTAGTCATTTTGGAAAGCTACTGGTTACCAGTCACACACACCCAAGAGAAGGACAGTGATGTGTTTTAAAGACGCTAACAGATGATGGATACTGGGAGGGAGGAGCTGGTGGTGGTGGTGGTGGGTGTTAATATTAGGACTACTGGGTACAAGGAGCTGATGATAGAAGCCAAAACCTCCACCACAGCAGCCCTGCCCTGGGCCTCTCCTCCGCCCTGTGCACCAAAAATACCAGCTGCAGGATCACAGAGTAGCATTAATCCTTAAAAGCGTCTCCCATGCACACACCCATGACCTCCCACCTCCCTCTCATCTCCCTGCCCCAGAGTCAGAAGATGCTCCTGCTCTCAGCTCACCAAATGTCACTAAAGTGCTCTCTCTACTACAATGTTAAGCGCTTCTTTGAGGTCAGCCAAGGAAAACAAACAACATATAAATGAACGTCTGCATAGTATCATAGTATCAAACTACAAAATTCTCAGGCCTCCACCAAAAAATATCACAAATGTCTGCTTAGAAAACACAAATGATAAGACAACAATGGTAACTTGTGAACTTACGTCCAACAAGTGTATCAAGTTTGATTGAGAGGTGTGTGTGTCTGTGTGTGTGTGTGTGTGTGTGTGTGTGTGTGTGTGAGAGAGACATTTGGGGTGTGAGACATTTGCACAGCTGTCAAGGCAGGAGACACTCAAATGGGAGAGACAGCTGTCTTACCTTATGTGTGTATGTGTGCGTGTGCATGTGTGTGTGTATGTGTGTGTGTAAGAATGTGAGACAAGGAGAGAGAGGCAAAGAGTCCATCCATCTGTGTGTGGTGTGAAGCTGGCTCCGTCTTCAGCTCAGTACTTCGGTACTTTGGTATAGTCCTCCTGGACGACGCTCTTGCACAGACACATGGAGAGAATCATCCCGAGGAGCTGGAGGAAATGGAGTTGTCACCTTAGTTATCAGAGTTGAAATTTACCAGTGGAGCTTTCACTCAAAAAATATGTGTCAAAGCCAAAGAATTAAATCACACATACAATGTATCTTTACTGCATCACAACCAATTAATCATATGATTGTTTTCTCAACTAATTGCCTGAAGATAATAAACACACAATTTCCTATGACCCACAGTGATGTTCATTTTTAATTTTGGAAATAGGAACAAAAGAGTATTTAACATTTTTGCTTGAAAAACTAATAACTATTACTAGCTATTAACTATAAAATAAAATAGGTGCCCGTTATTTTTCCATTGCTCGACTAATTTAATCAACTAATAGTAAAATCAAGCTCTAGTTCAAAGAGTTATTGGCTGCTGCAACCTCTCCTCCTCTCCATACAGGCAATGAAGTGATCCCACTCTAACATGACTCCACTGTAAAAGATCGGGGATGAAAATCCACACTCCTCGTTCTGTGTAAAAAGGCATTTCAAAGGTCAGCCGGACCAACTTTGGAAGACACCCATTTGTTTTGGTCAAAGGAATAGTTTGGCATTTAGGGAAATTAGCTTATTTGCTTTTGTGCCAAGAGTTAAATGATATCAATCTCATGTCTTTCCATTAAATACTGTATGAAGCTGGAGCCAGGAGATTAGCATAAAGACTGGAATCTGCCTACATTTATCTCTAAAGCTCACTAATTAACACATTACAGTGTTTCCCACAGAATTAGATTCTATTTATGGCATTAGATGGGGGCACTTTATTAAATTAATTAATAGATAATGCTGTGTATATGGTGGGGAACAGGAAATATTTTAATTGCCAAGTATTTTGTGACAAATAAATAACTGAACAATACATATGGTTCCATTGTTCCATGTTATGTGAAAGAAATAACAATGTGAGGGTTGTTCCAGGCCTTCTTTGATCACAAAACCATGACAATGGCCATCTTTGAACCTCTCTCGCAGAGGACCGACGTTTTGGAGCCATGACCAAAGATATCACCATGTTTCTTTCACATTGGTCATCTTTCATCTGGGGCAGCCCAAAATCACATAGTGTATTCTCGCCTATAGACTAGTGTGAGGGATGGATAAATACTGTACCTCCACAACTGCCACACCGACACACATTCCCAGAATAACCCCACAGTTGTCCAGGAGCCATTTCTCCACACTGGTCATACAGCCCTGAAGGAGAGAACAAGAGAGGGAGAAGGAGAGACAGAATGAGGCTGAGAAAGACATGGAAGGAGGGGGGACGGGGGCGGCGAGCCAGCATGCAGTGGAGAGATGAATGACTACGTGATCCCAGCCGGACATGAACAGAGCCTTTTCAAAACACGACTGTTGGCTTTGGACTGAGTCAGTGACGGGAAGAATAACATGGCTTAGCTGAGCTGAGGAAAACAGTAGAGAGAGAGAGTAAAGTTCCTGAAACATGCAGACCAAACAACAGAACAGTAGAGCTTTCCTGGTATTTGAACGAATCACAAAGCACAAACGACACGCCTCAGCTGTCTGAATTAACTGTGCTGATTAAGTGCAACCACAGTGCCACACTGAGCTGGCACCAGGAGTTACACAACATGAGTCTAACTGACTTATGTAATGAGTAAAGGTGTGAGGTCTATGAGGACAATGCAGGCACGTTGTAGCATTGTTCACCCAGCTGCAGGAACACCAAGTAAGACTGACTGTGGTCTGGACCTAAAGATAAAATGTTTCCATTTATAAAGACATTATTGAGGCTGGGTACGATTTATTACAGAAGACAGTTCAAATTGTGTCATGTCACATGTCAAGATGGTGCTGCGGCAAATATAACTACGTAAATTTACTGTATTTAAGTACAATTTTGAGGTATTTATACTTTACTGGAGTAGCTCGACTTTATCAACTTTATACTTAAACTCCACTACATTTCATAGGGAAATGTTGTACTTTTAATTTCAAATCTATTTTACAGCTATTATTATATTCCAATGATATATACATATATGATAAGTATAATACTCCGAATGGTGCCATTTAGCATACTAAGTACTTACTTTAAGTATATTTTTGAACTTTTACCTAGTAGGATGTCAGTGCAGCTCTTTTACTTGTGATAAAGTATTTTTATACTGTGGCACTGCAACATTTATGCAAGTATAAGATCCCTTTACTTCTTTCACCACTGCAAGGTAAATATAAAAGTATGACACAGACGGGGTGAATGTTTTAGCACTGACTGTCCTATGTAGCAAACCCTTTCAACAATATGCCAATTAAATGAAGTGGAAAGAGATTTAAATACATTAAAATGCATGTCATGTTTGCTTTTGCAATATCACTTATAGATATTGTGAATGAAAGCAAAAACAGTTAAACTAAGTGATATCCAACATGTCTGCTTAGTGAATGAATCTTGACTGATCAATTAAAATTACAACACTGACAGCTGAGTAAAAAGCTGCACTGAAGGAAAAAAGTCCCTTCTCAGGAAAAAGTAGTTTGTTCAGCACAATGAGGCAGACTGCAGGCGGCAGTTTCATACGGTGTCTGAATGAGTGAGTGACCAGGAAAAATATGAGGCAAAGCTAGAAGCTTTTTACAACCAATCACAGAATTATGCTACTCCACAACTAATATATATTCACACATACTGGTTGGCCTTGATGCTGAGACAGAAATGAGAGTGGACCAACTGGATAAACAGCCATTGACTTCATCAGTAAGAAACAGTATGACAGATTTCAGAAGTGCTATGTACCGATTCATAGACAGGTAGATCTGTGGACATGTGCTCACACAGGCCTACTTCCTGGATGTCCGTGCCAGACAGGCTCTCATTGCGACAGGAACATGGGTAGAGATTCTTGGAGCTGTTCTTGATTGAAAGGTTCTCAGACCAGTTTCCTGGACCAGTCCATCCACAGCACTTCATCTGGTGATTCGAAAGAGAGGCAGGATGTGAAAAAAGGACACAGTGGAGGTAGTGAAAAAAATGCTCAAAACTTTATCAGAGTGAGGAGCAATCTGACTGTGGCTTATTTGCTATAATCTGATTAGTTTAGTTCGCCCAAAGTACACCAAATTCTCTAAAAACCTCTGCTGCCAGACCAAAATGATGGAAGTGAATAGAATTTTGTTAATGCTCCTCTGCTCTTCAAAAGTCAAAAGGTTTTATAGGGACTAATTCTATGAAACTGTTCATTGTAAGCTTTGTGGGGTATGCAAAGTGACAAGTAGCTGTTGAGCTACTTAAAAGTCAATTTCCAATGCATACCATAAATAGAATCCAACATCAACACTAATTCAAGTGTTAAACACTAATTCTTTATTTAAAATGAGCTACATATAGTTTGCAACCTTATATATATATATATAGTGGTGGGGGTAATCATACACTAACACTCTAGAGTAATGGGAGGTTTTCCTGTTCTTCCCCTGCAGACACGGTGTGGATGCAGCATTACAAAGAAAAGAACATGCAACGAGCATCGCAGGGTTAAGAGTTGAATTCACACCAGAGACACCCATTCTAAAAATATGTGCCCTCATGTTACCGTAAGAGTCACTTTAGATAAACCAGATACATCCAAACTGCTGCTTTTCATGTATTCACAGGTGTATTAATGGTACCAGCAATGCTAACTATAACTTTATTAAAACAGAGTTGTTCAATGGATTTAGTTTATTCATTTTAATGTTCAGCATTGTGTAACCAGCTTAAAAGAATGGGTATTCAAATTGTCGATTACATTAGACTTCTGTGTGTGTCTTGTAAAAACCAGGTTAAAAGAGTCAACTCACCGTCCTCTGAATGAAGTCCCATGTGTGCTCTGTGGTCCTGTTCTGGCCAGTGTAGTTGATTATCATGCCTTTTATGATGTTGGACATCTCATATTTCAACTAGAAATGAGATGACAATATATCATTAACAATGCAAATTTTAAGCGTCACACCAAAACTGATCACTTGATTTAGTTGATAAAAATACTATAGATAACTATACATACACAGTATGTGTGTGCTTGTTAGTATATAAGCCATAAAACAAGTCAAGCTTTTCAACATAGAAATCAATCATGGTGCATGGCAGACAGACAGCGTTGAAGAAAACAAAACAAACACACCAACACTAAATCTTTTTCTAAAATTTACGAGCAACATCTGAACTTAATGTTTCTTAGGGCAACACCTCGGGTGGTATTGCCCTGTGAAGTCCCATGCTGGGCTGAAGAATCGCAAAAATACAGCTTAGCAGGCGCATGACTGTGTTTATGCGTGCAAGACCACAGAATAGTGGTAGCAATGCAGCTTCAGAGCTCTACTGAAGATGAGTGAGAGCCTCACCCTATTCTGGGAAAGGGCACCACCCTGCCCTGTGGTGAGCCTTAAACACAGGGAGCACGTCTAAGGCTGCAGACTTACACATCTTCTCAGAGATACACACAAACACATGTACACACATACATACATGCTGGAAGCTTAACAGCTGAGGGGGCAACATCAGCCTCCACCTATCATGAGTCCTACATAGGTGAGGTTTACCAAGGGAAAGGCTTTTTATGTGCTGGGAGGGACGGGCCATGTTCAGAGTATGGAACTGGTTCTGGAGGTTTGTGTGTTCAAACACAACACTCCCTTCACACACAGTGCAAACACACAAGGCCGGCTCTATGATTAAAGTCTGGATCTAGTACTGGTATGATCACCAGTTTGATACTTAAGTATGATAGTCAACCCATTTATGGTGTATTTGGTAAAATTGTGTTGAGTGACATGTCAAAGATGTCCAAAAACTTCACAGAGGTAAACACACACATAACATGTGATATTTGGATGTATTCTGTAGCATTGGATGATTTTTTTTACATCCACCTGCATCTGACTGTAAAGCTTTTTTAAATATTTATAACATTTTGTTACATGTTTTATTGGTATTGTTTTAACTGCATCACTTGTGAAATATCAAGTGGCACACAAGTAACTTGGCAGGGTCCTGCGCAAAAGTGTCCTCTAGGAATATGTGTTAGTATTGTAGTGTCAGTACATGTCATGTTGTTGCTGTCATGTTAATTTCTCCGAAACATCAACTGTGCACAAGTTCAGAAAAACAGAAGTTCAGAATTTTGTTTTAAAGATAATCCAGCAGGTTTTTAAATTGTTTATTTAGCTTAACCTCAACCCATAAAGGAACACTTCTTCTTCTTTCCATTTTTGAGACACATGGTTTTCACTGAGCAGTGTGACTTTTTGTGACCTGTCTGACTTGTTTTTCTAATTTGTCCTTTCCTGAGTATTAGTGACTTAAATTTCCCCTTGGGCTTATTTATCTATCAAAGGCTTATTACATTTTAGTTTACTTTTACTTTTTCAAAACAGACTGACACTCATCTCAGAGCAAAGGCTGAAACATATTTAATCAACCCTAATGACTTGGTGATCCTACCTGTAGGGGGTACTATATAATCAAAGACTTCAGTAGAACGTGGTTTCCATCCCTGGAGTGATAACTAACTGTTCTAGATGGGGCAGTGTTAGGCATACCAATTTAATATGTATGTTAATATATGACCGCAGCATTAGGATCACACATTCACTATATATGTGTTTGCCCTCTCTTCCTCCAAACCAAAACGCAAAGAACACCCAGAGGAGAAAATGAGATGATAATGGAAACTTGTAGTGAAAGAGCCTGCTTGCTATTTCCTCTGTAGTTGTCAGACATTTTACCCAGTCCACCTGCTTCATCTTACTTTCTACCAGCATCCAACATCTCATCAAAAAAAAAAAACCGATATCCTGTTACTTTCCATTCGTCGAGCGATCAAACTGTTTCATCACAGGATGCAGGGGGCTTACTAACAGGTTTAGCTACGCCCTAAAGCAGCCAGACACAGTGTGAAGAGGGGTGTCATAAGTACCAGTGGGAGGAAGAGTGGTGGGAGGGAGAGAAGTGTCAAAGAAGGTCAAATTAGGAGAGAGAAGAAAAGGGAAGACTAGGTCAAAACCTAGTATATGGCTGGACTCCGTTCTACGTAGTGTCAGCTGGTTTCAGCCCTTTATTTGTTTGCTTCTGTCTTACTCTTTCTGCTCACATACACAGTATTTTAATACAGTTGAATTTCCAGTAAAGATGTTCTCATTAACATGTTTTACTGTTTTTGCTGTCAGACAACAGAACAAGTATGATATAGTGACTGACACACAGACCAGTAAGACTACATTTTAACTTTCAAGCCATTTCCAAGCTGCTGCTCTACACTACTACAATCCTCATTTAATAACTGCAAATCTCCAAACACATAAGTTAAAGACAAAGACTGTGCTGTGATTTCAGCTATATTTACTTATCAGTGCTTCCTAGATAAGTTTGTTGCCGTTTGATGTGTTTGTTCTGTATCTGGAGAAGTACAATAGTTATTTCTTTGACCAAACTACTCCTCGTCCAGCTCGTCCATCTTGCTGTTATCAGCGGCCATGGTTCCATCTATATGTCTTTTCGAGGGTCCCAATGCAATAGCCTGTGATCTGTCTACAGCAGGGCTATAATGCAATGGCAAAAGGTGAAGCGAACCTGGGGTGCTTTGTGTTCATAATGCACAAATTAAGCAAATCGCAATGAGTACTTTAAGCGAACCGAATTGAGACCACCTCTTGAGGTGGTCATACCACATTTGAAGTGAACCGAACCGAGACCATTCACTTCAAATGCGCTATGTTGGCAATATTGCAAGCTGTAAATGACCCCCTATAAGAAACTGTTTTCATTTTGAAAGAGCAACGGCCATGTGGTATTCGGCTGACCAGTGGCACAAATATGATCACTCAGTCAGTCAGTCAAGGACATTTAGGATCATAGGGCTGGCCCCACTGTTGCAGTCCAGCCAAAAACTAAGAGGACTAAAAAATGCTGTAGAAACTAAGTGACAAATTATAAAGAAGTGAAATTAAGAAAGAAGTGAACAGAAAAAGGTAGATTCATAAAGTACACTCATGTTTACCGGCTCTCTTTGGAAGTAAATGAGGACTCCAGCGGTGACCTGGGCGATGAGGATGAGCAGGAGACATGTGAAGTACTGTGGGGGATATAACAACTTTAATAATCCAAACACTTAAACACTTACAACACTGCATGAAATCAATAATCTCCTATTACAAATTATGGGAAATTAAGTAAGGAATTCTTGAAAAAGCTATAATCAATATTTTCTTATTGAATATATCAAATGACAATGTGAAAACGTATGAACATAGTGGAGCATTTAGCAGTGAAAGAGCTAGATATTTTCCCCTGATTAGTTGGTAGAGACCAAAAGCAGAGCTGAAGCGTGAATACTGGACTTACATTCCAGGTTGCCATAAACAATTCAACTGCAAATCAAATGATAATATTACTCTGTAACTGCCAGATGTGTGAAAACAAACAACCTTTTGTTAACTAGTGCACCACATCAACTTGGTGGTTAGGTGGTAAAAGGTGCTGACAATTTGTTTCTGCTGCCCCTGAGTGGCCAAAAAAATCTGTTACTGTAGGTTTAAAAATCCCCACTTTAAATAGCAAAAAAGCAGAAGAAAGAAATTTGAGATAACTTATGTTGTGAATTAGCGCTATACAAATAAAAATTGACTTGACTTGAAATTGACTAATCTACTCTTACAGATACATACATCTTAAACACAATCTCTAACACCTTCAGCAATAATAATGTAAGCCATTAAAGATCCTTCCACAGCCTTATGTATGGCCTCCCTGACTGTAAAGGTGGTGTGTGTGTGTGTGTGTGTGTGTGTGTGTGTGTGTGTGTTGGTGTGTGTGTGTGTTGGTGTGTATGTGTGTGTGTGTGTGTGATGGGGGGTCTACTGCCAGCTGGTCACTGTCACTGGAAGAAGTAGGTCACGGCAGTTCTTCAGTTAACTCCTAGCAGGTTTAACACTGTAGAGGTCATGCACCCATCCCCACTCTTGTTGTACCCCCAACATCTCACCCGCTTTATCCCTGTCACCCCCCTTCCTCTTAGTAAATCCACACATGCTGTGAACACACACAGAAACAGAAATGCTGAAGGGCTTTACTGTCAGCAAGAATCTATCAGGTGTTCTTAGTCAAGCTTAACATTTTGAGCAGGTGCATATAGCTGAATGTGTCACGCAAAACAATAAATGTGGGTTTCGTATGTTTTAATTGTAGGACAATATTTATTTTTATGTCTTTATTATAGACTCAATTGTAGAGACATGAGGCTGAGGTTGAAATTTAGGTTTTATTTTCTCCGTCATTTAACACAGCATTGAGTTTCCTGTGTGGTCATCAATGAAGTGTGGCCTGTGAGTTTCTGATGCAAATTTTTTTTTTTTAACTTGAGGGTATTAACCTTATGCTTGCCTCTTAAGAGAATGTAACCAAGCTGTAGCATGTTAGCATTAGAGCTCAAAGTGAATGTGATTCCTCACCAGACCCAGCAGACAACGGATTTCGTAGATGGCCCCTATGCAGCCGAAGAAGCCCATGGCCATTGACAGTGAACCCACTCCGATGAGGATGTATGAAGCCACTTTCACTGTGTCTGATGATTCCTCTGGAAAAAACATAAAAAATATAAACTCAAAAATATATAATTTAAAATATATATAAATATAATATATATGAATAAAAATAAAACACAGGGGAGTTCAACATACACAGAACCTCTGAAACATTTTTGGTCATTGCAAACTGCTACAGTTTTATAGCAAGAGTTTATAGTTAAATTCAGTTCTTCAGTTAGACTCAGCAAAGTATTTTTTAAAACAAAATACCATGACAATTTAGCACACATAATACAGTAACCCACACAATTTTTAATGATGAAATAAAAGTAACAGGGTCAATCTATGATCTATACTCATGTTTCTGCTTTAACCACAGTGTGTGCTTGAAAACAAATGCAGCACAGAGGAAGGTTTTGTTCACATGCAAAATCATTTTGATACAGATAGCAACAGCGAGCCAAAAATGCTTCACAGAACAAACCGTTTACTCCTCTGAATTCAGAGTATTCTTGTGCTTTTCTCCCACAAAAAAATATTTTAATAGGACACCAGAGAGAGTTGGAGCAAGACAAGACAATGTGTGGCAAGATTAATTTAGTTCCCTCTTTGGTATGTAGAGCGGGAGAGATCCAGGAGGAGGGGCTGGCACTGAAATGGAAGATTGGAAGGTTGGAGAGGAGATAAACTGGAGCCATTATGTGGCTGTGTTATCTGGGCTGGAGGAGCTCCAGAGAGTCAGAGCTCGGTCTGCAGATGAAGCCAGAATCTGAGTGTTGTGAAATGGCTTCAGCTCCTAAAGATTCCTAGGCCAAGCAAACCAGCAAGAGCTACCAGATAACTCATTTAGTGAAGAAGCCGACTAACACAGCACCTCCTTTACTGCTGCTCTTTGAATATAATGCAATGTTGCTTTTTGGCTTGTTCACTATTTATTCCTAATTCCCTTGCCATATCATCTGCTGATGCTTCATGCAGCAATCATCACATGCAATATACACCCTGGCAGATGCACAATGAAAATTAATTATCCAATAGACTATAAAACAAGGTGTCTTTCTATGCCCAACTCTACTGTGTAAAACTTAATGACTGTATATTATCACAGGATGCAGACTGTGTCATTATCCCAAAGATAAATAAGCAATCCATAGGGCGGCAGAGCACTTTCCTACCATGCCCCAGTTCTTTGGAATAAACTACTATGCTTGTTTAGAGATGCAAACTCTGATAACATTTTTCAAGACCAAAATCCTACTTCTTTTTCACTGTCATTCATCAATATATGCGAAACAGTTCCCATGCGTTTCATTATTTGTTACTTATAAGAACTTATTGCTGTATAACAGCTAAATATATTTGACTTGTTATTCTAAATGAAATTTTTTTAAGATGAATTTTTGGTATTTTCACCATCAATGGACTGTTAACAGTATAGAGACAGACAAAGAAGGCACACCCCATTCTACATGTAATCTTGATTGAAACGATTAGTCAATTAATCAATCAACAAAAAATTAATCTGCAACTTTGTTCATTATTGTTTCAGCCATTTTTAAGCAAAACGTCCAGCTTCTCCAATGTGAGGATTTTCTGAGTTTCATATCATTGTAACATAAATATCTTTCAGTTTTGGAATGTTGGTTGAGCAAAACAAGATATTTGAAGTCATAACATAGGATCTTGAGAAATTATAACTGACATTTTTTACTCTTTTTTGACATTTTGTAAACCAAGAGATTAATTCTCTAATCAGGAAAATAAGATGCAGGTTTACTGATGAAGAAAATAATTGTTAGTTGTAGCCCTAATGCAATGACAAACCTATTTTATGTATATTATATTTTGTACATAAACGTAGTTTACTGAAACACCTAGTGTACTGATGCACAAATATATCATTACATGCATGTACATGGCTGACTCTACATGACTTACCAGAGCTGTGGTGGTTTGAGAATAACTGGAAGCTAAAAGTACTTAGGTCAACATATGCAGAGTGTTTATGTGGCTACAGGGTATTATTTAAAGGGAGGCAGACAAGCATATTGTATGTTCTATATCCAGCACTCTGTGGAAGCCTGTTATTACTTACACACACACACACACACGCACATGCACACACACACACACACACACACACACACACACACACACACACACACACACACAGACACACAACAAGTGTCTGCAAAAAACATCATAGCACATTGCACAAATATCGATGACTGTTAAGAGTCAAGAAATTGAGCGAAAACTTTGAAGTACGCTGAACATGTTCAGTGTTGCCAAACCAAAGCAAACCAAACTTTTGCAAGAGACTGCTATGGCTTCAATTGGTGGAAAAGAAGATCAATATCTATGTGACAGTGACACAAACATTTCAATACTGAACTCACACTGCATGATACGTGTTAATTGTTCTTTCTGCTCGATACAATGGTTTTTTATCACAGTTGTTAATCTTAATGTTTGGTGAAAAGATAAGAACTACTTCACTGCACTAAATCAATGAAACAAAAATTTACTTAGCTATAATGAACCATCAACATAATTTCCTCCATGCAGATCATAAGCCAGTTTTCTATGATTATTAACTGTGGTAACTAAAATTGAGATAGATGTTTGTGTGTGGTTTCCCTGCAACCCAATGAACACTTGTTCCAGTAAAAACATACACCCTGAAATTAGCAAGAACGTCATGCAAGGCTAATGCAACCTCAAAACAATTCTCTGCTGCGACCACACTTTCATCTGAGCAATTTTCTAATATTCTTGGCATGCTATGGTCAGAAATGTTACACATCAGTTCTTGGGATTAACTATTTCCTCTAACATCATGTAGCAGCTAACAGTAAAACATAATCAGCAGGACTTTTACATTTCAGCTAGTTTCTATCCTACACTCTTAAAATTAAAGTCTTTTGAAACTCAAAAAATGTTTTCCTCTCAGGGACACTCCCAGGTGTGTTAAAGTTGCAAAGCAACAGATACTTTACTTGACATGTTTCCAGCTGTAAAGGCAACATCTGTGTTCTTCTGTGGTGATATTAAAACATACAATTCTCCTGAAGTCAGCATGTGGTTGCCTGGTTACTGTGCTGTTCTGTCATGTACTATGGCATGTTTCCATGTAGGGCTCTGCTAGATTTTCTAAAATAGTTCCTCGGGTGGTTTCCATAGAACTTTCCATTTAAAGACAGAATTATGGTGCTTCCAGAAAGCTGCTGAGGGTGGAGAGAGGACTGTTGTCAGTAAACATAACCAGAGACAAATACTCAGTTTGTATACAGCTGGAGAAAAGTCACAGCTGACATTATGTACAGATCAACTCTGTTCTGAATTTCTAGAGTTTGAGAGGTATAAAGAAAAATAATTTTCCACCACCTCTTTCCTCTGTTCATGACTATGGAAAGTTTCTGAATTAATCTGCAGCATACTTCCAAACTGTGCTTTGGCACACTCTCTGGCTCATAGACCTTTCCAAGGCTGACTTTTGTTTAAACATTGGGCAAGCTGTGTTTTGGCACAGTGGCAAGTGCCAGCAAGATAAACTCAAGACATCATATCACTATCAACAGCACTGCAGTGATATAGAGGGGTATACATTTAGAGGAAGATGGCCTTTTAACCGAAAAAGTAGGGGGCCTAAAACCAAAACATTCCCTCAAGTTCTCCTGCTTGAAGTCACTGGAGCAGCTGCAGAGGCCTCTATTAATATCACTCATAAAGAATGGAAACTGAAAACACAGAGATCCTGTTTATAGTCAGGCAATGGTACAGCTTCTGAGGGGAACACACAGAGTCAATAAACAGAGTTGTCTGCAGCTTTGGTTTTTGTTCCTTTACAAAGTGGTAAGAGATTTCCAGTGAGGTTAGAAATCCATGGACAGAGGGAGGAGTTGACCCACCCTGGGTACAGGGAATAAAAAGACATGGAGGAGAGAAGGTCATCAAGACCCTCATAGGAAGGGATATCCTCAGGGTATCAGTGAAGCAAGATCTCTGCTATCTCTAGAGGAACAGCTGGATTATCATAACAATAGGACAGGGGCTGGCAGGGATGATGGATACTGTACTGCCTTTATGTTCTGAATGCCTGGCTGGAGATAAGCAAACTCAGCTCAATAATAACCTTGGAGTGATTCCTCCCTTAGCGATGACCTCAAGAGCCAAAATAGGAAGATAGGGCTCACTCGTTTAGGACACAAGGTCAGTTCTCGATGGTCTTCGTCAAAACTCCAGCCTTTCCACAACTCATTAGTCAAAGCAGCACAGATCTCCAGCCTAAATATAGATTTCTTTAGCTCAGCTCGGCCCTCAGAAATGTGGCTCCCTCATCAAAAAAACAAAAACAACTTAGTTATGGACTGGAATCATTTTGTAAATAAATTGTCAGAAAATAGTGAAAACTCTATCCCAGAGCTCAAGACGATGTCTTCAGATTATTTGTTTTTTCTGATCAATAGTCCAAAATATATTACAATAATATATTACAAAACATATTAACTTAGCAATGATGAAACAGCAAAGCAGCAAGTCTTCACATTTAAGAATCTGCAACTAGAGAATGTGCATTGCAACTCAATTCATAATGTTCATCTATAGGAAAGGAGTATCACGGTCTAATTGAAAAAATGCTGAATTTGACTTCCAACAAGTATGAAGTTGCCAGATAATAAGCTGAAAGAATTCTTCTTTATAAACTGTGAGAAAACTTCACTGCTGCTCTCGGCAATGCTCCATCTGGGAAGAATACACTGAAAGCATTTATAACAAGATTTATGGCAACTAAGAGTTTCCGTACTTTATTCCCCGTTCTTTTCAGGCAAGGCTGGAACTGGGTTTCATTATGCTTTCTTTAGTGTCTTCACAGCAGATAACCTAAGTGAGAGACGCCGTCGTCTATGACAAAACTGACAACTTTGCATCTTATAGTATGCCATTTGGAGGCTTGGTGTCTCTCTTACTACACAGTGTCTACAAATAGATTTGTGACAACATCTGTGTGGGTGGGAGATGGTATCTGTGCGCCTCTGCCATCTGGGGAACTGAGAGAACTGGCAACTTCAAAGTGCAACTCTGTGGAAATTGTGGGGGAATAAAGCTGCTAGTTTCCAACATAAGACTAAACTTTGATAATTGAGAGACTGTCACCTCCCCTGACTAACCTACTCCCCTGGATCTCAACAGATGTGTCGGTTTGTGTGTGTCTGTATGTCTACAGGGCAGAGTGGCAGAGGAAGTCGTCAAATTACATCTGAGTCATATTTTTGGTTTGTTGCAAACATCCTTTTGTGGTTCCTTGGGAATGAGTCCTGGGGGATAAAATCCACATAAACTGTGCAGCGTAGGCCAGGGGTTTTAGTATTCAACTAGCACACTCTCCAATCTCTATTTCCACTTCCACTGTGCTCAGTCAGACCAGCTGCGTCAAAAGCACTGAATGTTTGTTGACATGAGTGTTATCACAAAAGGTGTGTGTGAGTGTTACAACACTTACGCAGAACAGCAATGAAGCTCTGGTTATCAAAGAGAACCCACAGTCCAAAGCCCATGATCAATGCTCCAAAGATCTGTGGAGAGGAAATATAGAAGAATCACGGACCAAATCTCATGTGAGAGTAAAACAGAATCTGTGCAGGTATGTCTTAAACAGAGAGCCTCATTTTAGCTTCCTCTGTCTGTCACATCTGGTATTAATCAGATTCTAACTCTTCTCTTACTCACTCTTCTATCTCTTTCTCTCACAGCAGATACAGAGGAAAGAGGATGTGGAATAGATCACTACAGGTACATTTCTCCAGTCTTAAACAGATCAACCTGTTCTCATTTCCACTTTGCTGGATTTTATCACAATTAATATCCAATAGTGTTTAGTGTGAATAAAGGGATCAAGACTATTTGAAATGAGCAGAATCATCATCTCTAAACAGGAACATTTTGTTACCAGTGTCTGAAAGCCTCAGAAAATGATCTGTTTTACCTTCTGTACCCTTGTAATGAGGTGATGAAGTTCCAAAGTATGTAATTAAGAGCACCCTTGTTTGGAAGTTGTGGAGCACTATAGAGGGGGCAAAATCCATAGTTGAGAGACTCTGTTGAATCACCATCTTCCCCCGTTACACCACCCCTCCCCTATCCTACAACAGTAATTAGAGCTCTGGTTAAGAGCTGTTCATTTAAAGGTACTGCTGAGCTCCTGGCAGCCATCATTAGCCTACCACATCCTGGCGTCCCCTAGCCTCCCCTTGTCTAATGTGTCCACGTGGACAAACACTGACACGACACACACATTTCCTCTTAGACACCAGTTGAGCATTCACATCAAAGGACTGCATCAGGTTTATAGCCACAGACTCATTGGAAAGGTCTGGACATCCTCGCAGTTGGTTTTAGGAGTCTGGGGTTTTATCAACCTGGACTTTATGTTGTGGCCAATGTGAGTGAGGAGGAAGCAAACAGAAACCATCTGCTGCTGTTTAGACCTGAATGTGCTGAGGTGACCAGTAAAGTCTTTTTGCTCCAGGCAGAGTCAGAGAAACATTTCCCTATGTATCTCAACTAATCTCTGGTACTATTTGAATGAGGAAACTTATTCAAACTAGAATTACAGCTTCATGGCTGTATGCTTCCACCAACCAGCCAAGTTGCAGGAAATATAGTCACAAATCTCCCATTCCTGAGTTAAAGCGTTGAATAACGGCCAGAAGTGTTTTGCAGAACATTTTGATGATGACAGTGAAGTTGACCTTTGACCATTTGGATATAAAATATATCCCTTCATTATTTTATCCTATTAGACATTTGCGTTAAATTGTGTCATAAGAAGTGCACGAATTCGTGAGTTATGGACAAAAACATGTTGTGTGAGATCCCAGTGACCTTGAACTTTGACCACCAAATCCTAATTGGTTCATCTTTGAGTCCAAGTGAATGTTTGTCGTAAATTTGAAGAAATTCCCTCAAGCCGTTACTGAGATATGACTTTCACAACAATGTGATGGATGGACGGAGGGATGGACGGACAGACAGACAGACAGACGAACGTACGGGCCTACAGACAACCCAAAGACATAATGCTTCATAAAAACCCGAAAGGCATTGAGTGCAGGAAGACCACCAAGCGGTGATGAGAAATGGGATTACTTACAAAGAAGAGGAGGTTGAAGAGAAATAGAAAATACTTGGTGACTGTGATGCATCCTTTCCCCATGGTTGTGCTTCTGGAAGACAGAAGTAAAGAAAATGTATTGGTTAAATTGAACATCAGAAATATTACAGTACAGTCTGGGCATGTAAGATAAAATAAGAAAACAGACACAAGATGGAAAAAGACACAAAACAGAGACAATTAGCCTTGAGATAGACTGGCTTTAATAGCATAGTATATGAGCCAAAGAACAAGGACACAGGGAAATCTGCACAGTTGGGTTCTTGATTAAACACAGCTTTAATCTTCAAAGTAACAACATCGGCCTAATTTGTTTTCAACAGGCACGTTTCTCCAGTCTTAAACAGCCCAACCTGCTCTAATCTCCACTTCTATAAGACAACAACGGGCCAATTGTTGAGAGTATTTGGTTTTATGACAATATTGTATTCCTTTGAAAGCAAGTTTGTTAATCAGTCCTGTTTTATTCTTGACAAACAAGAGGAACCAGCCTAGTCAGACAGATTGGAGGGAAGACCACCATAAAGTGGCTAGTGGTTAAGTCATGATGACTGTTTAGATCCCATGTGGTTAGGCATGCTATTGTAATCACAAGAAAAGGGAAGTTAGGCCGATCTACAACCGTGTTTACTAGCAGCAACAGGCAAGATTCTAAACACACGTTTTACAACTAATCTTATTAAGTATTTCAAGCCAAATACACCAAATATAGCAAATAAGTGTAGCTTATTTATTACCATGTCCATCCATATTTAACAGGTCTAGCTCATCATTGGTCATACGACCACATAACAGACAACACAATAATATAGTGAATCAGACCTGCTGTCACTGTCTGACATTTTAAGTTTGGGCATGTTACAGTTACGTCTGCATTGTTTTACAATCAGTCTACCTCACACTCATATATATATATATATATATATATATATTTCATACCCATATGACTGCATTCAAAGACTTCTCTGTGAGTAACACTTTCCTATGAGAAAACACCTGCAGGCCACGCCAGCACCACACATACAGCACAGTAGGGACACTTTATGAAACTCTCTGGCAACATGGTCCAAAGAAAATATTTACCACAACCAGACCTTTTCCTTCAGGAGAGAACTGAAAATATAACCAGCCATTGTGGTTATTTGAGGAGTCTGAAAATATACTACGAAGACAACTCCCTGTGTGCCAGATGACAAGCTGTTCTCTTCTCTCTGTCTCTTTGAGCATCCAAACTGTAGGTTCTTCCCAAAGCCTATCATATTGTGTACTTAGTTATAAAAATGTTGACTATATTTGAAAGCACAAACTGTGCATTATTTATGACATACAAGAATACTTTTACTTACAGGCTTTCAAAAGTCTCTTATTTTGATAGATCATTGTATAACTACTTTTTCATAATGGTGGATTTAATATTAAACTGAAGACAAGCACATAACACTGACAATGACTGTTGTGTTATGGCAGAGCAAGAGCTGTTATGCAAAGTATTGTTTCATGAAGCAAAATCTCACTTTCAACAATGACTAATATGTTGTATTACACGTAAATGACTTTTGAGTTACCTTGGAAACACAGTCCCATAATTTGCAAATAAAGCATATTTACTTTTCTGACATCTCTGTCACATCTGTCTGCAAGACTTTTATCTTGCTCTTAGTTGATAAGCAGTGCATCTGTCTGTGTATAAAGCCAAGTGAAAAGTGAAGCAGTAATATCACAGTTGCCATCTCTTTTCGATATATACCATCACAACAGGAAATCCACTACAGCCTATTCTAAGTACAAAACAAGGTATTCAAAAAAGAGCAAGCATGTTGTTTACTTGCTAGTTTAACAATTGTGTTACTTTTACTGCATTATTGTAACACATTGGTCCAATTATACAATTACAGCATTGGTAATAAAAAGTTAAACTTTTCTAATCTGACCTTCCCAATTAGTTTCCTGGTTCGGTTGGATAAAGTCAGGATTCACCAAGTAAAACAATTTGAACTGCTTGGACTCATCCCAAGAGCTTTAGTTATTCAACCAAATGCATATATGAAATAAATTAATGTGGTATATCTTTCTGAGCCAACATGCTTGGCTGGGTTTAAGCTTTATGTATAAGACTGTCTGTAGAGTAGGCCTATTAAAGGACAGACTACTACTACTAACCACCTACACTAGGCTATGAAATGTACTCAATATTTGATAACCTAAATACCAACACGCTTTTCATGTTTACAAAACTGAACACAGCACACAGCCCAAACCTCACAGCAGATACCGTTGCAAAGTAGATAATCCTTAAAGGAGATTGTTGGTCTTTATGTCTAGATGGTGAGCAGCAGTACAGATTAAAAAAGGCTTAGTTATGACTACCATTGTTTGTTGTCCGAGCCCTGTCCATGTGAAAACAATTCCTAACAATGCCCCAGAGCTACTTATTATATTTTTCAAACAACAAATTAAATAGGCTATCAGGCCTGCCCAATTTATTCTAAAGCAGCCAACTGACTATATTGAGGTTAGGAGCAAAGCCAACCCAAACCATAAATATGCTCAAATTCCTTTTGCACAACTTCCATGAAAGCTCACACATGGAGCAGATAAACTGTGGGGCTATTTTAAATTGTCATTTCTTCTGAGCCTAACTAGGCAAACCCAATCACACAGGACTCCCTGGAAGTGAATGACAAATCTCTTCCAAAGTGAAAATAAAGACTGGAAAGTGGTATGGAAAGTCAGAGCAGAGCCAAACAGCAGTTCCAAGGAACAGTGCCATTGTAACCTTGTATAAGAGCTACAGCAGTACCAATAATCCTGCTGAAATCAAGAGACAATGTAGCTTATTTGAATGGGGGCAGCTGAAAAAAGGCCAGAGGAGAATTGACCTCATGGTGCAAATACCATATGCAGAAAAAATGACTTGCCATGAGAAAACTGCAATTGAGTCACCTAAACTTTCCAAATCCTGTGACCTCACAGCCATTTTTCCCCTCATAGCCCCCATTTTCCTTCCTGTGGTTTGGCAAAGGTCTGATCACTATCACACAATCTTAGGGGGTTGTACTAAAAGAGGTGCTTAATTTAAATCAGTGCTTGTTTACTGTACAACGAGCCAGTTCAGAAGCATGGGGTACAGAGATGATTATGAAGACAGCAGGAGTGGCAGATGGCAGTGACCGTGTCTGTTATGGACCCAACATGGATCAACTACATCCCTGTTGTACACAAAAAGTCAGGCAATGTGCCAACCTCCATGTATGACCTCCTATCATACATAAATCCATTTACACATCTGTGAGGCCGTCGTGCTGGCATGAACCTGATGCATCATCCCAGTACTAAAGCCCTTAATACCATGCAACAATGTCCTTTATCCCTCTGTATAGACAGGATGTAGCTCATTGTCTACAGTGGTTTTATGGTGACTTAAATGAAAAGGTGAGCATTTTTGTTTGAGTAAGAGGAAACAATTCTACATCATCCGGAAAACGAGTCCATGCTGCTTGGTTAGGAAATAAAGAAATGTCTGAAAGTGCTGCCGATAACGAAGAGGAGGAAGACGATGAGGATGAGGAGTTGATAAAAAAGACCAGTGCAACTTCCATTGTATGGACACGGTTCAAATTTTAAAGTCAGACAACGACAATGTCAGATGACAGTGGTTGCGAGGTGTGGTAATACAAGCAATCTTTTCTATCACCTCAAATCAAAACATATTCTGAAATATGAGGAAAGTAAAATAATGCGTCCTCCAAAAACGTCAAGTGAAAAAAACTGGCTGCATGCAGTCGCCATATCAGTGCTACCCCTGTATATTGACATTATAAGAAAAAATAAATATACTTTGATATGTAAAGTTACTGTCCATGATTAATGACTGTCCAAATTATACAGTGCTATAAATTTTAGGCCATACCGCCCAGTCCTTTCAAGCGAGAGAACGAGAGCTGGTAGTAATGATAATTTTTATTATCCAATTATTGTTTACGTCTATAAAGTTTTTCACTGTCATGCAACATCTGTAGTCTAAACAATGCTTAATCAGTTGATATGATTCAAGTAATTCTGTGAGATGAAGAGGATTTCCCATTTAGCATCTATGGGACTGTCATACCATATCACATAAAGTGGTGAAATCCCCTTCTGGTGTTCAGTTCCAGGTAACTTCCCACCATCTAGTGGAAATGATTACGCATCTATGACAACAAGACTAAACAGAACACAAGTTACCAGAAGCAACCAGATGGTTTATATTTCTATTTATAGTCAAACCAGCTTAAACCAAGCACCAAAGTATTTATTGTATAATATAAAACAGACAGAAAAAGACGGGCTTTGGTGAAAGGATGAAAACATCGCCTCACAGCAAGAGGTAAAATCCTCTTTGGCTGTTTAAAAAACCTGTTTCTGTCTCAACCAGCATCAAAAGTGATACAAATACCATTAACATCTCAAAGCCAAATTGAGGCACCGTCTATAACCAACAGTATGGGGATTCATTCAGTGACAGCCTGAGGGTACAGTGTGCTACACAGCATCAAACAGCTCACACACAGTTCTCTACTGTGGCTTTTCAAAAGACATCATGTGGGTGACACTTTGTCACAAAGTGGTATACTGTAGTTTGTGAATGACAAACAGCCGCCAAGTACATGGCCAGCTGAACACCAATGGTGACCAAGTGGAACATTTTGACTAACCCAAAAGAAAACTTTTACAAATTTACAGCATACCTATTCAAATTCTGATGCTGAGAATTTTGATGAATCTACTAATAATGTCTTCAAGTACAAAGAAATGGGGTATGAGAACAGAAAGTACCTGAGGGTTACTTCTGTTTGTAAACCACAATTGTGCTTTAAAGATTACACCTTAATGCAAGAGGGCTGCAAAAGCACTGTGGTAGCTGGATGTTGCCTAGAATGTGTGTGGCTTACGTGGCTTCTCTTCTGTTTCGCCACATAAATACATTGTTACAGCTCACCATAGCAATGTAGCAAAGCTGTCAAAAATAAGATTGTGTCCCATAGAAACCTTTCTGACGGCCTTGTTGTAAAATAATAGTGCAGGGAACTATAAGATATCTGTTTATAACCAGGACTATTGCTAAAGAACATAACAATAGAGTTGCACATATAGTATTGTTTTGTAGCAAAACATCAAACCTCGTCCAAAAGAGGGGGTTTGATGTTGTTTAAGCATACAATACACTTTATCAAAGCGGATGGCTCCATCACTCAAAAAGTTTCTGTGGAGGCTAAAATACACTTTAAGTTGAGACATTGAACCCTGTGATGAGGACAGTGTTCCTGATACAAGTGAGCTAACATTTCTAATAATAATAAGTTAAATAATGACATTTCACTTTTCTCCATATTCTGAACCCATGAAAGTTAAGCTAATCCTGGAGGTTTTTCATTTTCAGGATCACTCCTCTCATCTTTATATTGAAGTCTGTTCTAAAACAATAGTCAGGTTCCCATATGAACACTGAGTTTTTGGCTTATTCATCCTGTTCCTACTGTCCATTAAAATATGTCAGATGTCAATGTCAGTGATGTGGGACAAAATCCACACAGTCCCCGTTTTGTGCTAAATTTTAAAGTTGATCTTAAGTTACTATGAAGCTTAGTCTATCTTTCAAAGTTAAATTCTTTATAAATTCCCTATGTGTTTCCCCACTGAACTACAATGAAAGTACTGTAACAAAGAGAATTTCATAGCAAAATGGCTGTAACTTTGGAAGATACCCACTTGATCTGAATAATTTGGACAGAGCCTTTTATTAGCTTCAGATACACTTTAGATTAGTTTTTTAGTAGATTTTGTTCCCCATCACTTAGATTAAAAGCGCTCTATGAAGGGATCTATTAATGGCCAGTATGGACATGGGGAATGATTACAGTATGAACAACTTCTGTCAGTGATCAGCTGGGCACCTGACTATTGATTTAAGACAATTGTGAACCTATGTTGTAACAGATAACAGCATGCAACGTCACAAAAAGTGAAGAAAATTTCTTATATTACATTATTATTAGGTCTTTACAGTTAACACTGACAACGTGAGAAACCTATACGAAGGTGACATTATATCAATTTCGCTTATCTGACGGGTGTTAACACTTTTTCTAAAGTTATGTAGACACAATCAGTTCGGTTATCATTATCATTTCGAAGACTTTACCAACCGTTAAAAAACGTTAACTAGCTGACGTTAGTTACATTAACGTCAACTGTTAGCTGGCGTCTCTTCACCCTACACAGCTGACTTACCTAACTGCTGTAGCATGAAGGCAGTACATTTTCGGTTAGTTTGGTAAGATAAGTAATCATTAATTGTTGTTCTTGGGGCTAGACAGAGTTTTCTGAAGGCAAAGGACATGGCGGCTAACCTACAACAACTTTACACAGTACTGTTTCACTTATACTAGCTAGTTACAAACGTGCAAATATGATTAAAACTTACTTGGACTTCTTCTCCAAAGGTGGTAACAGTTGGCTGAGGGGTAGACCGTCTTCTGCCCTGTCTGTGGTGTGACTAAACTGTGTCCGCTGTTGGGAAACGAAGTGTGAGCATGTCTGAGTCTTGTGTGTGTGTGTGTGTGTGTGTGTGTGTGTGTGTGTGTGTGTGTGTGTGTGTGGGAAAGTGTTCACACCCCCACCATGCGGCAGGGATGGTGAGCTGCTTTTTTTTAACCCTCTCCTGTCCTGCCAAGTCCAACAAGCGTAGAGAAGGTGGTAAAACTACATTTAGTCAAGTACTCTACGTGTACTCTGTTGCTGTACTATACTGTATTTCCCTCTAGTGCCTCATTGTACTTGTATATCATTACATATCAAAAAGAAATACTGTACTTTCCACTCCACTACCATTATATGACACCTTTAGTTACTAGTTCATTTACAACAGTCAATACGTATAGCAGAAATTTTTGATCGCTTAAGTGATTCATTGAGTAATGGACAATTATTTGATGGTTCCAGTTTCTTAAATGTGAGGTTGTGCAGCGTTTCGTTATAATTATTTTTAAGAATTCTGAGGTTTGGACAAGCATTGTAAAGGCATCACGTTGGGCTCTGAGTAACTGTGAAGGGCATTTCTCTCTATTTTCAGAATCTTTGCAAACAATCGATTGATTCATTGAGAAATTAATCAGGAGAGAAATAGTGAAAGTAATCACTAGTTGCAGTCCTATAGTTAACCCTAGCTCCAACCCTAGGGTTAGGAAGGTAAGGGACTTTTTAAATGTTCTTAACATTCACAATCTCCAAGTGCTCCTCGTAGAACTCTCTAGAGTGCTGCGTTTTAACCCCAACCCATTTTTCTGATTATACATAGTTTTACTTAGGCACCACTTTCAATGCATGACTTGTCCTTTGGGCCCTGCACTAATGGAACAGTATTTATTTACTGTGTAGTATTAGTACTTGTACTTAAGTAAATGACCTGAATACTCCCTCCAGCACTACACACAGGTGTATTTCCATGTGATAACATATAATTACTTCCTCCTCTGTTTCCTTTGTCATCACTAAAAATCAGACATTTTGATGTGAAAAATAATCATCATACAGTGAGCTATTTCTAACAGGCATGGCTTTGTATCTCTTCAGTGCAGTATAGTGTAATTGTTGATTCCATCACAGGCACACTATCAGTCCTAGTAGTACTATAGAAACATTATTAACAGCCTGTGGAAGTCAAATGTTGGCATACTATCATGCATACTATCTCCTGATTATAGTTTATTTTTATTTTTTTTTTATCTTATGATCACATTAACAGTTTGGGTTATGGTTAGATTATCCAAAGTTTTTTGTGATCATGAGAAAAAATGTTTGCCTGTCTAGTCTACTGAAAAATAATACAAATCAGACCAGAACTGGTTTTATTCTCTTGTATGTTGATCATAAAAAGGTGCTGGTTAAACTTGACAAGATGTTTTACTCTGCCTTTTAAATGATCCTTTGTGAGCCACTCAAAAATACTGTTTACCACCATGCCCTAAGAAATAAACCAGGACTCAATATATTAAGTGGAAAGTATGGGGAGAATGCATACACACAGAGACACATGGGAGCTTTTTGCCTATAAACAACCTCAACCACACATACATTTCCTGTGCCTCACAATCCCCCTTTTCACCGTTTGCCCAGTGTGTGTGTGTGTGTGTGTGTGTGTGTGAGGAAAAGTTAAGCTAGAATATGTGGTAGGCTACACTTGGTACATTCATTTAAATTCCCTGAAAATATCTTAGTGTAGACCTGAAGATGATCATGTTGTGACATGTTCAACACCTACCAAACAGAAAACACTAAACAAAGGGTGAGATTACACAACTGCCCTTTAGTTTCTTTGCTGAGACATGTCAGAACAAAGTTGTAGATTTTATTTTGTTGATGCATTTTGTTGTATTTAACAGGACATTTTGCTGAAAGCTCTCCACTTTCAAGGTTACTACAGGTAAGCTGAGGGGATTCTATTAAAGACTGCTCTAGGCTGTCGGCTATCAAATCAATGCGTGTATAAAATGAAAGCCTCCCTCTTGCTGCTGGGCACCAATGATACAACAAGTTTAAAGCCTTTCCCAGGTTCAGCTCACAGAGATAACATAAGTGGAGTCACACTGGATGCTTTGAGTAGAAAGCTGTTTTCCACCTTATGTATCTCGTTATGCGTTAGGCATCTCAGTATGTCTGAAGCAAGTGATTTGTCAGTTTTTATTAATTTATTGCCTTCAAAATGAGTGCCAGAGATGAGCATGTCATTATTCTGGTAGACATTTGAGGCTCCATGTTGCTGCTTAATATGCAATATATTTCTCTACATCTCTACATTACCATTACATTTTGCATTGATTTGAAGTTGTGGGCTTGTGTTTGGCAGGAAGAGTGTTCATTTTAAGACTGGAACAATTAGTCAGTTGTTTAATTGGTTGACAGGCAGAAAATTAATCAGATTCTATTTTAATAATCGATTAATTACTAATTACTATTAATTGGTCCATTTTCAATCAAACCTTCCACACAACCTCTGGGTCCAATGATAGGATTTGCTGCTTATATTATATGCTGCCATATGTGGCTAAATTACACTGAGCTTTAAGTTGTGATTGTGAAAATTTGTGATTTAAAAAAAAAACAAAACAATCCACAAATCTACATGTTTCTATCAAAAGGACAACACGGAACAAAGTAGATTGCACCGCTTTTGAATTCTCAAAATAAACAAGTGTTCTTTATTTCAAACTATATGTGGAAATTCATAACAATTCATTTTTGAGGTACAGTATAGCACATATATACATAAAAACACAATGCTACAACTTCAAACATTTTGACCTGGTATGCTAGTCACAACAGTACAATATATTTTGGAACTACATCAGAGGGAACAAATAGCTCAACTTACCATTCCTCTAAAATTTCAAGGACACAATTTACCAATGCAAAATCTGGACTAATTTGTCAGAGAACCAGAAAGATGAAAGAGCCATTTCTTTGCCTCCCTCCTGCTGCCAATCCCCCTGAAACTGCCCATCTCTCCTAAAATAACCTGCTCACAGACCTTTGAACATTTCACAAAGCTGATGATTTGAGGCCTGTAGTATCGACGGAAATGGAATGACATTTTTCTTGAACTCCATAATTACCATGCTAGTCAGGACAGAGTGGTAGGTTGGGGCACACGATGTCACTCAGGAGAGTTGCATCTAATTAAACACTGGAAAAAGGATAATTACTACTTTTTAGGAGTATGGGAGACCTCACCCATGTTTCACGTTCCCTATCTGAACCGAAAGCTCAGCCAAGTAACAAACACATCTGCCTTCAGCGCTGGACTTGTATCTGGAAACCCACAATCACTGTGACCTCAAGACCACTCCCTTCTGGGGCAGGACTCGACATGGTCATTTGCAACAATATGGACCACCTTTAGATGAGGCTTTTAGTATGAGTACTTTAGTATGTTCCTTGTTAGACTCAAAATAATGTTTGAAGTTAAATTTACAAAATGAATGAACTATCTTTAGACTGTCTTTTTGACTGGCCGTAGTTGCTGAAGGGTATGAGAGATGCAGAGGTCAGAGTTAGCATTGCTAGCACAACTCTAAAACTGAGCCGTGATGTCACCGACCTGAGGGCAGCCCATGAATTGGGAGGTAGACAATGTTTTGACCAAATTGATTGGGTGAAAACTGTCAAATGATGGGTTATATCTGTTTTAAAGCGCAGAGTTTAACTACCTTAAAAATCAGCTTTTCCTTTTCAGGCTTTTCATTTTTGGCTAATACATCCATTCATCCCCATTACCATCTTTATCAGTTTTTCATTGTAGCTGGTGGCAGCTTGCTACACAGTTTGAGCCATTTCTTTTGGTGGATTATATTGCATGCATGACATCAAAACACAAATGTCACTTGAATAGGTACAAAATAAGACACGGCAAGAGAAAGATCAAACTTTGAAAATCATTCAACTAATATTGAACAAGTTCCCTGTTCGGTTCACAAGAACACCACATAATAGTAAATAATTTTATTTACATATATACAAGAAGTAGGATGCAGTGTTGATGACTGTTCTTTTAAGTAGTTTTAAGGCAAGACTAAGGATATGGTATATGTAAAAAACTGTGCTACATCACTAAAGAGGAACCAGGTCAGGTTTGTTTACCCTGCACACCGACTGCTCGGCTTGTGACACAAGCTATACAGTAAAGGTCAGAATGTTAAAATACTTTCTATAATATCACTCGGGCTAAAGTCCTGTCTAACAGTGCACACACACCAAGAGGAGAACGATGCGCATTCATCAACATTATGTGTATTAACGTCAGAAGTGTAAATATTCTGTACAAAACAATTCCTATTCACTTTGGTAGAACCTCATGACTGATACCTCAGGAATAAAAAACTCAATGTGTCCCTGAAAAAATGTTTTGATTCAGCATTTCATTTTGGGTAGCCTAAATCTGAAAATGATTGATGGGCACGATTGGGAGTATAAACTGACCTTGAGGAGCTTCCTCAGTGTGCTGGAACAAGAAAGCTTTCAGTAGTGTAAGAAAAGGGTTGTTGTAATTCATCCAGCATTTAGCTTATCTGACTGCCCCTGAATCTAGCACAGTTGATGCTTTTGCCATTCAGTGTGTTCACTGGAGAGCTGTCAGAGAAGCATGCAAGAGCACAGATATCCAGGCTTCACTTTGGCATACATACAGCTTGAGTTAAGCATCAACAGCATGAAACAGGTAATGAATTATAGCACAAACTCTTGGTCCTTGAGTGTGATTAAGAAGCTGTGTCAAGATGCAATGTTGTATCAAACAGGTAATACTAAATACTGAATCTGGAAACCATGTAGCTGTACATTAACAACATAGTCAGATGTTTGAAATTACTCCGTACTGTACATATGAAATCATAGAACTAGGTGACACAAGAACGCAATGCACTACTGCTAGTTCCTTCTTTATAATAATAGCACTCAGCACTGCACAAAGGAGGAATGTGTGTCAAGAGGGGCTTGACCTCACAGCCCAGTGAAAGAGTAATTCACTTTAACTATGAGGTTTCTTGTTCTTGTTGTAGAGTCTGGAATGTGAGACTATGCTCATATGTTGAATACTGGGGGTTGCAATAGGTTAGGTCCCTCGGAAAGGGGCAGGGGGCATCCATTGGCAAGCCCCAGTCAAATAATAATCCAAACCTCCTGACCCCACATTTGTTATCTGTGCTCAGCTGTCCCCACTCTGGAAGTATCACACAGGCAGCTCAGATTTTCTTCGGTTTACGGCCCAGGTGGTAGTAGTAAGCCATAGTGACCACCAGGAAAAGCACTCGACTGAGGAGGAGGAGCATGGCAGCGTTGGGCAGGATCCCAATCTCTATTAAGGTGATGGATGTCACTGAAACCACAGAGCAACATTCAGTGCTTAAAATATATATGTTTTTTTTTTTTCATCATAAGGAAAAAGGCACAGTGCACAAAGTTTGGAACATTTGCAAAGTGGATATTAAAGGATTGATTCACATTTCTCTAAATCTGTCTTCAAACTATTCTCAAATCCCCATATGTACATTGAAAGAGTTATTGTTTACAGCCATTGTCTGTCTGTGTGAAGGTGCCTTTAGACTGTGCAACAACAACGATCATGTAAGACCATTACATGTCACACTGTGCAAGATTGATCTAATGTAATCTCGGTCTCAATCTGTGCCAGACTACAATATCAGTTTTAGGCATGTCAGATTGTGCAATGAGTGTGTGGTGAATTGAGGAGCCATGATGTAAATGGACAAAAGTCGAATCAAGTCAGTTTATTCATGGAGCACGTTTGAAAACAAGAAAGGGATTGCAACCGGGAGGAGTGGTTATACTGTTTCAATGTACATATGGGCATGAATGTATTTTTATTTGTAAAAGTGTGACCCTACCCTTAAATAAAATGCAAGGCTGTGATTCCACTTTCTCAACACAAGAGGGCAGTATCAATACATAGGTACAAAGCGCACTGGCAAAATCAATTCTGACCAAGGGATTGTTTCAACTCAACAAACCCAAGTCACTAAGCGAGTTAGAAAAGTAGGGCTCTGGTGCTGTGACTAACAACTAGGGGCAACTAGACATAACTAGAACTGTAGAATGATGTGTTGGAAAAGTGTAATCACCTAGAAACTGGACAGCAAAGTAGCAGGCTTCACTGAGCAGAGTCCACTGGATGATGATCTTCTCTGCTGTGTACAGACCATTCCACATGATGAGGGCCAGGCCTGGAAAAGGATGTGATAAAAGGGAATTTATAGGCTCAGGGGCATGGGAATGAAAACTGAAAAAAACAGAGGCAGCTTGGCAAAAAAAGACATTAAACAGCAACTCCACCAACAAAACTACTCAGAGAACAATAAACTTGCAGCTGTAGTTAAACAGTGATCTACAACATGACACATGGTGATAATTGGCCTATTGATTTTGCTGAATGCGCCGACTAATTGATTCTGATAAAAGCCTGTGCTAAATCATTTAATTCCCTGCCATTCTTCCAGTTCATTTTCCTGTATTTCACTCCACCCACACATCCGCACACACACACACACACACACACACACACACACACACACACACACACACAACCCACCCACCCAACCAACCAACCAGTGGGGCTGTGGAAATGAGCTTGGGTGGGCAGAAAGGTGGGAGGGCTGATGGACTGTATCCTCTCCCTGCCAGGTTCCATCTGTGTGACAGATGAGACCCCAACCTTAGTCCCTTTACTGCTCCTTGTCTCATAAGACATCACCTTTTTTCTGGCTAATCCCTGCAGCCCTGCTGACATTCAAAATAAAGAAGCCAGTCTTTTGTGGCCTTTTAAGATTGAATGCTGGTTCATTCATATCTTCCTCCACAGTGCCATGTGTTTAAGGTTGTATCTCTCTCTTTTATCTCTCTTCAGGCAATGCAGTAATCATAGAGTTATTTTTTGATTTGCTGAGATTTTACATTAAGATTCAGATAGATATACATACAATGTGTTAGAGCACAGTATGTGACTTCTCATGTCCTGTGATGAAGGAGGAAGACAGCATGTTAAACAGATTAAATATTTGGTGTTGTTATGTTTATATAAGAACTAGTTGGTGATGTTCTGACATATGTCAGACTTATGTCATGCCTGACTTAGCTGAAAATGACAACCTGGCATAATTTACTGAATATATGCTAAGCCTTTGCTCTCACTCTTCATTTTCATCTTGCTTTCCCTGCTAACTTTCCCATCAAGGAACAACCTGTGTACTACCTGCCTCTGTCAGAGCCCGACTGATATTGGATTTTTGGGGCCAATACCAATAATTAGGGAGTGAAAAAGTTCTGATATCGATATATATATATATAATATATATATATATATATATATATTATTTTATAATATTATTTTATAATATATATATATATATATGTGTGTGCCCGCATCTCAAATATAATTTCTCTGTAATTGGGGAGCAAAGCACAAATGTCATGATGGCGTACCTGGCATGTTTATAAGCATCGATTACCTCTTGTAGCAAAAAAGACTCAATTTAAAGCATGACTGACTGAGTGAGCTGTAAAACTTTAATGTAATACAGTGCGTCCTCTCAGATCAGACACACACACACACACACACACACACACACACACACACACACACAGTACTGCCACTGTCCACTGTCCTGCCATCCCCCACTGTGTTCCCACTGGATTTAGGCCTGATATATGAGGCCACAGAAACAGAGGCAACTGGAGCTGCTGCTCTGAGTATTCTGGAGAATTGGTCTCTGTACCCCTGCCATGCCCTCATAGTGAACTGTAGATACACAGAACTGAATCAAATTACACGGGCTCTGTTCGTACCCTAAAGGAATGAAGTTGCAGCAGGAAGAGAGCTTTTTGTACATTATCTGAATGCTTATGAACTGTAATGAATACATTAGAAAGCATTATCACAGAGAGACCAACAGTACACCAGAGTATATTTTTAGCAAGTATATAAAGAAATATTAAAACACTGTGTGTCAGCACCATTACAGCACTGTGAATGTACTAATCCATTACTAGCTGTATACTTGCTGTACTGCAGCTATGTATGAGGGAGCATGAATAGCTTTATGCATTTCTTGTCTGTGTGTTTTTCTTGCATCTTAAGAATGAAGACTTACTGAGCAGTGCTCCTCCATAAAGGCGAACAGAGATGCTTGTCATGGAGAGCTCCTCCTCAAAAACAACCTCATATAGCTGGTTGGGAAACACCAGGGCCTGTGTAGGAAAACAAAAGCACAACACAGCTCTGTCACATCAACACAACAGGATTCTGTCTTCCCCAAATGCCCCATAATAGTCCTAAAATGCAGCAGAATTCACAACATATTCCTGTTTGGGAGTTAGAGTCACTGTGCATGCCCTGAATACTGAGGATATTGAGCATTTAGGTGATATGGCTGACAAAGATGAAGCTGTGTCTTGTCTGTCACTACACTGCTGGGTTTATATCATGATTTTCCCCCTTTCTAAAATGAATTCTTTTTTCTCCCCCCTAACTGTGCAATCTCTTTACAGAGACTATACAGAATTAATAGTTATGAAGGTGTAACAACTTCTTCACTCTGCTGATAATTTAAGTAACACTCACCATCACAGCCATAACTGTGAAACCCACTGCGGAGAATAGTATCCACACCCTAAGAAGAAAGACATTACATGACATACTTCATATCCTTCCTGCAACCAATACTATAATGATTGCACATTTGTTTTCTCAGAGTTTACAAGATGTTGAACTTCACAGGAAGTGATACACACATACTCAAACACAGTGTGCTGTGTTAACGGTGAGATGTTCTGAGCAGCTGAAATCTCACCTCAGCCCGATAGGTTCTCGCACCGCAAACTTCATCTCATTTCCAAGCATCTGACTGATCTGTGAGCGAACAAGGACATGTCGAAAGGGTTAGGGTTAAAAAGGAAATGAGTTATGAGAAAGGAACTAATTTTAACAGATATTTATCATGACAACTTCCAACATAGTGCCACATGACCAAGAATAAAGTACTATACATGGAGGTGTACTTAATGTTGCTAACACATCTTTAGCAAGCTACTGGAAAGAAGCACATTAAACAAAGCAGTGGAGAGAAAAGAAGAGTGTAAGAGAAGGATCTATCAAGGTGTTAATTAGAGACTGTAAATGTCTTCACCTCCTTAATCACCCCCTGAAGACTGGGAGCATATGCCATAACATCTTGCAGTGAACTATGGATGAATCCAACTACCAAGGCTATGGCAGAAGAAAAAACATATTTTCTATAAATTAACTTCATCATAGCAACATGAGAACAACGCAACATGCAATTTATAATCCTGAAAGCCTGAAGAAAACAGTGGGAGAACATTTTGACAAATTGAAAGCAGTGTGTGCCACACCATCTCTGAGTAACCAATTGTTCATTCCAGTTGAATACAAAGACAGATAACAGTTAATATTTCATGAGATGCCATACAGAATGAATGTTATCACACAGCAATATTGAGAAGACACGCCCAAGTGTTTCCCTGGTAATATCATATATTCATGATGGAATGTGCATTTAAGAGGAATTATAGGTCCTTTAAACTCCTATCTATCACCTTAGTTAACAAGTTCCAAGACCCAGTATACTGCATGTACATCAGTATGTGCAGTGTATGTCTATGAATAAAGTAGAAGGTTCAGAGGGGGAGCATTTAGCATGTTACTGAAGGTGCATGGGCTTAGAAATGCTGACAAATTCAGATTCAGACTGATAATACAAAAGGACAGGGAGGTAAAAAACTGTCCCAGACAAACCACACAGAGAGCAAGTGAATAAAAATGCCTAAATAGGCAGTAACCCACAGAAAAATTACAACTGTTGGCTGACTGTGAAGTTAAATTCCTTCATCCAAAGCCTCCGGGTCCTATCATTGCACTAACAACAATTATTTCCCTTCATCATTAAGCATCTCTTCCCTCAAAACTGTTCTTATGTTGCAGTCAGAAATAGCATCACTGAAACCAAAAATACACTGAAGCATGAAAACCACTAAGGCAGAGAAGAGGAATGATTTCCTGGTTTGCAATGTTTATAGGGAACTCACTATCAATTGGAGAGTAGTTTTCTGCTTGATAATGCGGTGAAATGTCAGAGTGAATGAAACAAAATCATTCACGTCAAATACTACAAAAATCAGGACAGGGGTTTTCAGTACTTTTGCCTTTTTACTTTTGCACCAGGTAAATGTGACTGAGCAGCTGCAACGTTTTCAGAAATGACCCATGCATTTATGAATATTATAAATTATGACTATAACAATGAGAGCCAGTTTCAAGTTACTTCCATCACATGCCATCCTATATGCCTTTTTTGTAATATTTTTTTCTCTCTCTCTCTCTCTTGCAGAGGGCTGGGATTACTAGCATTCATGGATGTTCAGTGTAACAATATCATGATGATATGATCTTATCATGCTATTTTTTTTTAGGATGATGTAAATTAAAAACTAACAAAATTAGTTTGTTGAAAGTTTTGTTTTACATATAGGAATTTGCACTTATGTAATTCAAAACAGTGGAACACAGGTCATAACTTTGAACATCAGTTTCATAATAATGTGTGAAATGTGATTCTGCTCACATTTCCCGTACTGTGATCTTTATTGATACTAGAAAGTACCATTATTGATGATGTGATAATAACACCATCCCTACTCTCAGAGCACATTGAGTGAGATTAGATTCTTAAACAGTTCCTGTTGCACATGGCTGCAGCTGGCTTTGATCATCTCAGAGCAGAACCCTTAAGAAAAGACTAAAAGCTAAAAAATATTAAGCTGAAGAATTTCAGACTGGACCCGTTACATCCAAGTGCCTGTACATGAATCCGGCTGTGCCAGCTGTGATCATGTGACCATGTGATTCAGCCTTCCTGTGCCATGGTTTCAGCGGCTGTTTTTGACAGGAACACATAAATATTCATGACTGGCATGAGAAATACTCAAAGGGAACTGAGCGTCAACTGATGGCACAGGTCTGGCTTGGGGGTGAAATAGCGCGGAAGGGAGTTGGGAAGAGATGGAGAAACAGGAAAGGGAAGAAATACACAATGCTGTTTGCGGAGAGAGACGTTTAATCACAGCCGCTATAATGACCTGGCTTTGTTATTAATCACTAAGTCAGCTACATTCAGTAAACAAAGCACAACTTATCTGCCAGAGCGCATGAAAAATATTCAGAATCTGTTATCCACCAACCTAAAATCTGTCATGTGAGTATGTACACTGTCCATCTAATGGATGCTGTAAGTTTGTGTAGTCACATTCAGTAGATAGTGATCACCATTTCATACGTCCCAGTGGTAATCCTCTGAGACACAAAATATTCACAAAACATTGCTGTATGTCTTATTTATGAATGCCTGAGCTCACGCTGTCAGAGCTTGGTTGTTGCAACATGACCTTAGCACTAAAGTATTGCATTAGTGCCTTAAAGAGGCTGTCAGTAATACCAGGAGCAATAGAGGCAATACCTCTAGCAAAGCTGTATTTGCACACTGTGGCACTAATACAAAGCCTCTCACATACTGAAGTATAAGTAATGGGGACTATATTCTTATCCTGAAGCAGTAAAAGAAGCAGGAAGAGACAGTCTGTGGACCACAGGAGCACTTCCCTCCTTTGTTTACAGGAACCACAGGGATAAAGTCAACTGTTTCCCCCTCCATACCAACTCCTGCTGTGCAGCTAACCTTACATTTTGATCCCATGGGACTCTTTACCACAAGCACTTGTGGTGAGGATAAATGGAACAACTCAAGTAACAGCACAATGAAGGAGAGCAAGTGAACAATTGAACTGTATGAGCAACAATTTCATTTCTAAATTAGGGTCAATGTCACTGTTAAATAGGGAAACCCACTTTTCAAATCAGCACGTACAATAGGCCACAATAGGCAATTGTGTTACTGTACTCTGCATTTTTACAATCATTACAGTAAGTATCTAACCTGCAGAATCTTCCTCAAATCAAATAAGCGGTTATTCGTCTCTCTTTATCTTTACATGTATGTCTCCATCACAGCGCACTATGAAAGGGATCTAAGTGGCAGATGTCTGGGTTAAGCTCCTTGCTAAAACATTAAGAGAGAAAACAAACACTCTGGAGGGCTGAGAAAAGGGAGCAGACATTTCATCACAAGCTATCAGCCACCACCGTATGCCTGCACCCTTCTGTTCTGTTCCCTGCTCTCACTTGCTTGATTAATATTTCAGTGACGAACAGTTTGCTCTGCCTATGCTCATTTTAATGCTATGTTTTTTTTTTGTTTTTTTTGTTTTGTTTTTTTTAAATCTGTGGAATCTTGATATTTTAGCCCTCTGAAATAGAACAGGAAATTATTGTCAGTTTACAACTGTGCTGCGCAACATGCATGAATATAACAGGTGTTTTTGTGTCTACTAGTATGAACCAGCATATGTGCTGTTCTGTTTTGGTGTACACATCACTGTACACTGTCCATATGAATGTGCAAATGCATGCTAGGCAGGAATATAATGCATGAGATGCAAGAGGCAGCGAGGCTCCCAAGGGACCTGGTCACATCTCTGTGGAACTACAGGAGCTCATGAGATAACGTGATCTAGATTCACTGAAGCGAATTGAACAAATGCACACAATGGGACACTATGAGAGTGATGAGCCAATTAGCAACCCATTGTGGCTTTTAAAAGGAATCCATAGCTCTTCTCGTGGTTAATGAATGCATCTGTGGTTGAGTGCCATTCTTGCTTATGCATTGTGGCAATATTATCCCTTTGACTGATAATAGTTTAACACATTTGCTTACTTTTATAACTAAGCTGTTTGTTGCACTAATGCCTTTGTTTTCTGCATTACTTCCCAGTACGGAATAAAAATGACTGGAATGTGTTCATGTGAAGTAATCTGACCTTTGAGCGGTGTACTTCGCCATCATCATCCTCGCCACCGACTCCAAGGATCTTCCGGCTCTTAAGACGGCTTATCAAGTCTGTCTGACTGTGCTTCTTCATCAGAGGAGGGTGAGGTTTAGATGCCATGGTGCACACACCTGACAAAGACATGCAAAGAGAGGTACAGAGTTACTGAGGTATTGTTAGAGGGGATAAGTTAATAAATGTAATAGAGAAAAAGAGGGAAAAAGGATGGGGAAAAAAGAAAAATTGAAGATAGTAGTTTTGAGTTTCCATTTTCCATTATGTAAAAAACATCAGTTGAGTATTACTTCTGTTACTATCCCTCTCTCCAAAGAAGACACGTCTCTACAGCACAGGCAGGAAGAGGTATCTACCAATCTACAAATAACCCCCCTGAGGACTTTACTTATGCAACGCAATTACATAACACGGGTCTAGCAAATACAAACACATGAAACCTTCCTTTTAAGTCAGACAGGAAGCAGGAGGCAGATGTCCTGTAGGTCTGCTGGGAAGCCAACAGACGCAGGTGCCTGCTCCAATAGCCAATGCATGTGAGAGTGAGACACACACACACACACACACACACACACACACACACACACACACACACGGAGGTGGGGTTTGTGAAGACTGAGGGTCTCACTTCCCTTATCGATCAAGCTCCACTGACAACATGTGACTCAGTAAGTGGAAGGTGGTTTTGATGTCAGATTGTAACCTTGGCTTCAGACATATCTATGTCTAACTTGAAATGGCTCCTCAGTGGCCCTTTTATCCCCACTGTTGTGATTCAAACACACTAAAGCAACATTGTGCTCAGCCAGCGAGCTTTGATAGTTTTTCAAGTGATAAAGATACGTATTTCATTATGAAATTATGAAAAAAAGAGTTCATAAAACTAGAAATATTTCTAAATGACAAACATTTATTTCCAACTAACTTGTATTTTAACTGTGTTAATGCACAGTGCCTGTTGATTCAAAGAGAAGAAGCAGAAGTTAAATCAAGGGAGAATATCATCGATTCAATAATGTAACATCCACCACAGCTGGAGGGGAAAAGGCATGCACAAACAAGTGTACACACAAATACACAATGGGATGGCCTGTCTAAAAATTGATGGCTATTCCACAGGGCAATTCTCTAGAGGAGTAAAACAAGAGCAATTATTGAACCACTGTCCTAAGGATGAGGACAGTAACTCGAACAGAGAACTCTATCCCCAGGAAAGGAAAAAAAAAAAATCAGTTCAAACAGGAAACAACACAAAGTGCTCAGTTTCAAACTGGAAGTGTATAATCAAGGTTAGAGGCACAAGGCAAGCTTTCAGTAAATATAAACAAATACTGGTCTTCTTACAGAGGCTAAACTGCGAACAGAAAAGAGAAAAAAAAGAAAGAAGAAGAAAAAAAAAGAGAACAGACTGTAAGCAAATGTACATTGAGTAGACAATATCATGAACACTGATACATGTTAACACTCCAATAAAAAAGCACAGCAACAAATATTATGTGAAATATATTCTATGTTAGTGACAGCTCAGACAGGAGTTGTTTTAGCTATATTAGAATTCTTGAGGCTGTATAGTTTTATTGGAAGATTTATTGGAATTTGTTTTGAAACAAGTCAATTATCAGTTTAACTTATCATAATTTCTCCAACTGATAAATCAATGTAGTCAGTTTTCTAGTAAAACATACCAAGCACTTGCTGGTTTCAGCAACTCAAATGTGATGATTTGCTGCTTTTATCTTTCATGTCACTGTACATTTTATACCTTTGGACTGCTGGTGAGACAAAATTAACAACTTAAGGATATCACCCATTAAATAATAAGTTACATAACAAGCTTAATTGATAATTTAAATAAGCTGTGGCCTAATACTTTGTTGTTCTTTCAACAACGTCCTGCCACCTCATGTGTTTGGGAGGGACAGACAGGTGGAAACTAGAAAGTCTGCTAATCCGAGTGCAGATTTCTATAAATATGTACATAAATAGTTATTTAAGTTATTTTAATATTTTAAACAAGTTACACAATTTTACCAGATATAGTGTGCAGCTTTTATCTCCAATAGTTCCATGTGCAAATAAAGAATAAGCACCACTTTTATTTTACATCTTTTTTTTTTACAAACCAAAGCACTTCATAACATGCTGAAAACTTTGTTGTTTTTTTTTTCACCTACAATCATTTCAGCAAAACCTTTCCTCATCTTTGCCAATTGTAAAGTTTGATGGAAAAATCCATGAGACGTGTTAGCTTGTTTTTTTATGCTCAGTGAATCAGCACACTCACAGAGTGATTGTGATGAGACATTTGCCTCAGGCTAAATTATGTTATGAAATGGACTGTCTATCAGATTAGTCACAAAAAGCAAACTTTACTAGTAAAATCAAATGTACCACGGTGGTCTGGTTGCTTTACACTGCATCCTTTGTAATGTTATTATTACATATGCATACATTGCTATAATCAAGGCTGAAATTATATATTTTTCAGACCTACTGTCTACATTCAAATTCTTACTCATTTCATGCTGATAAGTGACCAACTGTACTCTACACCCTCCCCAGTCAGAGAAAAGTAAACAGGCAATCATTCTTCCCTGCTTTTATCACCACATCTCTGGGCTGTCTAAAAACATGCACTGCATAACATCCCTATAAATTATGCAAAACTACAGCAAAGACATTGTGGTCCCATGAATTTTGATCTGTTCCACCACCATGACACCGCACCGAATGCTTGGGTAAAGCATATATTTCTCCCACATGCTTAAATACCCTTGCATTTCCTAACCAGTGCTGCTTGACTTGCCAGAGTAATGCTGATGCAGTTGCCTAGCAACTGTCAATGGACCAATCGCTAATTAATTCCTGGAAGCACCTTTCATGATTGAAACTACCTTTCATGATGAGGTCTCTGCTGAGAGCCAGTGATACTCCTCTGTTGTAGGGGACATTTTAAGATAAATCAAGAGACTTTGATCGGTATTCAGTCAACTTGAGTAGAGACATGCTGTCCTAATGAGTGTCTTCTTGTCAGAATAAAAGACTTTAAGATCTCCTACCTTACTCTTTTAAGTTCAAAAGCAGATACATGTTTGGTAAATTGTTGTCAATTACAACTACTCTTAAGTTAGTGACATCTCTTTACATGTCATCTCACTACTTCAGCATGGCAACATACATATTTACTTGAGTTGTGAACCAGAACACATCAAACCTGATGATGAAAAAGGGGTAAAATGCTAAGATGAGAACAAGGTATGACTTGTCTAAAACAATGAAATTTTGATTGAAAATTTTATTTTATTTTTTTCTGTTTTTATATCTCTGTAAACTGAATATGTTGGTCAGTTTAAACAAGACATTTGAAGTTCGATTTCAAAAATTTTGACAGGCATTTTCAGTGTTTGTTTTATAGACGAAATAAATTATCAAGAAAATAATCTTAAAATTAATCGATAATGAAACAGTCATTTGTTGCAGCCCTAAATTAAAGTGTCTACAGTATAAAACTAACCCTAGTGATGAGACCATAACACTGCAAAGTGAAAGCAAAAATCTCAATATGAAAAGGACTTTTGATTTAACTGCTAATATCCAGAAATGGCTCCAGAGCACTTCTCACCAAAATAAGAAACAGACAACTTAAACATTCAACAATCAGTGCTATGTTATAATAGAGATAATTTTCAAGAATACATAAATATTCCTGGAGCAACTATTTAATAATGAAATCCTATTTTGTCCCAGGAAATCCTATTTCCCACTTTACGTGTATATTAGTTGGAAAAATTCAAAGATTTGGTAAATTAAACCCCCCAGACTAAAATAGAGCGCACCCACTCAACACATTTCAGCAACTGACGGTGTTTAATTCCTTGCTCTCATGCACATCAACAAACACAGTTCTAAGTAAAAAGACAGATTCCTCAAAAACGTTGCATCTGTGATGATGACATGCATAAATACATCCACAAGGATTTTCAAAAAAAAAAAAAAAAAAGATAAAGAGGCATGTGTATCAGGGATGTAACCTACTACTGATGCAGTCTGAAGAGATAAGGTTCCTTCCACTTTTTATGACTGAGCACATCTTTCTACAATATCAATGCTTTACCTCCCTGAGGGTTAAAAGAGGGAATAGAGTCTTATCACAGAGGAACATATAAATTCGTAATCGGGAGAAGAACCGATCACCAAAACCTGAGAGTTAAATACCAGAAAAGTAACAAACAATACTCTTTCTGTTCCTACCACGGGTTTTGTGCAGAACATGTGCTGTGGAAAAGAGAAGCTGCTAAACATAGGAGGACGATACTGTGGGAAAGGTGAGAATTCCCTGAGAGATCTCTGGTTAGTGACTAGAAAGATGTTCTGTGAAAAATAATTGTATCATACGAACAAAGCAGTGTGTGGGTGGGGAGAAGCAACTGTGAACAAATGTGTTACTCAAAATAAGAAAGCAGACTCTACAGCCTGCTCATCTCCTCCTCTTTTCCACAAATACAAAGAGACACAGTTGCCCAATGGTCTCTAAATCCCCTCGCCAGCATGTTTGGGATATCTAGCAGCACCATGTAGTGCCAAGAGCAGATAAGGCAAAAAACAATTCCTCTACTCAACAGACTGTAGAAACAAGTGCAAGCAGTTAATCTTCAATGAAATGTCTGTCTCTGACTGACCTTAGTAAATGTATTACCTCTCGTGGTTGGTGTTAATGGTATAGATTTCTCATTGTCCTGAGGAATACTGGACCTTCAACACAGTATAACTTTAAGCTGAGGACAGGAGGATCCAGTCTCCTATGTACTGTTGGAATTAGATCAAGCACCCCTTGACCCATATTGGATTCCAGATGTCCTAACAGCGAAGGAGGTGCTTGTTGGGGTTATTGGTGCAACAGACTAAGCCACCCACTCTGCCACCAAGGTTGGAGCTGTAAACCAGGAAGAGACATTTATTTATTTATTAGCGTAATAAACTACTGGTTTTTTTTAGGGATTTCAATGTTGATCTGTAAGTCAGTCTGTCAGTTGGTGAAAAATCTTTAAAACTACTGGAGGGATCACCACAAAATTTTGTGCAGAGACATTTATGGTCGGCATAAGATTAGTCTCGCATAACCAGATCTATCTCCCTGCACTCTGTCAGCGCTAGAGAATGGTCTAGTTGTACCCATTATCGTTATGCTAATTATCATTATAACAGATAATTCCCCACAAAGAATACGACACAAAACACAGCAGAGATGTATGTGGACTGTGTGATTGCAGAGTCCAAATCTTCATCAAAACTTGCCATTTTCACTGTGTAGGGTTAGTGTTACTGTCGGAGCCTCTGTTAGAGACAGTGTGGTTGGCAATTGTGTCTGCCACAGTATGTCTGGTTTAACAGCACCGTGCTGGGCCGGTGATAGGTCTGTTTACAGTTGTGTTCTCTGAAAGAAGTCACAGCACTGAAAAGGAAGGGGCAAAACATTAGCTTGTTCACCCGAGTGTAATGTTTACATCATTGCTGATTGGGCCTGGAGCTGATAAATACCCATGACTACTGCAGAGTCATTTGATCAGGGAATGAATGCCAATTGTACCATTTTACACTGATGACAAAAGCCAGATGTTAGCAGGTTTTTTGTTCGGTGTAAAAGAGGCTTTGGTGACAAACTCAACACTTTTTCAACAGTTTATTCTGTACATAAAAGTCTTGTACTGTATGTTTTTGTCATATAAATCAGTTCCACAACTTTTCTTCTAACACCAAATTAAATAAAACAAAATCACTGCCGAAACAACCAAAGGTGTGAAGAGGCGGTAGTGGAAGGCTTTTAGTGTGTGCTGGTGCATTAAGAGACAATTAAGACTGCAAGGGAGGAATAGACTTCATTATACAAAGTCAACAAAGTCATTACAGCTCCAACCAAGCACTACTAACAGGAGTAGATTAAAACACAGTAAGGCTCATACAGGGAGGTGACACCTAGGATGTTACAATCTCCTACCACCCCTTGTGCTGTGGATCATGGCATGTAGCTGATACATATTTCATTAGTCAGAGTTTCATTGAAAGGAGTTCCTATTAATCTGTCTGCCCATAAATGTGAACGAGATAACATCCATTACGATAAAACATCACCAGAAAATTTTTATCAGAGTTGAACTGAAACGGGTCTGACACAACCAGAACAGAAAATGAACATGTTAATTATTCACTGCAACTATATTGTAATGGACATTATTTTGAACACCTGTACAATCTACTGTATCAGCTCCTGTGCTTGTTTAAGATCAGAAACAAATATTATGGCTGAGCCTTTTTTCTTCCTATAGACTGCATGATCACACATTTGATACATTCAGTTGACCATGATATCAGTACAGCTTAGTCAAGAGCGGGCACTAGTAGCAGAGATTGGCACATTATATTGCATAAGTGGCGGTATTTATCCTGTAGATGTATCCAGCTATCCAGTAGCGCTGAAACTAAGATTTCTTCAAATCAACTAATGTAGTGGTTTCCCTGCCTGACAGACACGAGCTCTGATGTTATGGAAATTACAAATGAGTTCCAGTTGTGGCAAAAGGGCAAAGAAAACAGATGAACACAGAAAGCAGTGCTTGTGACAGCTGCTCATAAACAAAAGACAATAGAGAAGGCAGTGAATTCCTATCTTGAGTTAGAACAGGCCACCAATACATACCCAGGAAACTGTACTCTATACAACAGTGAGATCTGTATATGCTGACGGTCTGAGGAGAGCTGCTCCTCAGTTACTATCAATGGATTATTGTGCTGAGTCAAACAGTTTAATACTGTGAGGTCATCTGGGGACAGTTAAGATGGAATTAACTAGTCTTAATGATTCCTGGGATTTAGAGTTTCCCTGCCTAATATTCAGTTATTACATCACAGTGAACCAAGGGAATTTACCCCCTTGTTGGCCGAGTTCATCCAACGTAATTATGTAAGCGTGTTGCTAGAGTGGTTATAGAAGATCTGTGGAGAGTCACAGTGACATACAGAGCTGAGTACATCAGTAGTCACTGTTACTGTAGTGAAATTTCACTACATCTGTAAGGGCAAGGTTTTTAACAATGTAAATGTACCGAAAACCCCAGTCTCAAAATGACTGTTATCACAACCCGATGCTGTGATATATCGCGTAAGAATGTGGATCTGTGAACAACGATTTCAAGCACTGTCCTCAGAACTCAGCTGTAGGATAATGACATAGTTCACAGTACAGCATTGCAGCTAGGTCTCTGTTGACTCCCTGCTGGTCTCTCATTCTAGTGAAGGCTCTACTCCATCCCTCCGCCTTGCATTACCACTACTCCTACATAAATCAAATACATGGAGGAAAATAACAGATAGGAACATACACATTTTTCCAATGCTGGTATGAGCACTGTTGTGTTAACCCTTAGGTTAGGTTATATGAAAACCAGGAGAACAAATGGTAAACCTGACTGCACTGGTAAATACATTAACCTTACAAATCCAGGCCTCAATATAAAATGCCAAATAAAGATTTTGACTAATTTTCACTCATCAAAAATGTATGTCCTCCATGGCAGCAGAACACATTACACAGGCCTTCATACACGCCTTTACTATGAATTCGGGCTCCAAATACTGTTAGACACACCAGAAACTTGCTAATCCTACAAACAACCCATAGTGCAACACTCCAGCACTATGCTCACTCTGTAGGAGCAGGAGCCAGTACTTGCTACATTCAAAGTGTTGTTAATATGTATGTATATATATTAGAGCCCGACTGAAAAATTCTGATATCGATATATCAGCCTATATGTATATATATTTAAATATAAACACTTGTGAAAAAGATATGTAATGAAAGCAGGATATCTTATAGTTTAACAATAAACTTTTTGTCCAAAATGACATCAGTGCACTGAAACGGTAAACTTCACTGGGAATTAAATAAAATAACTATAAAAATAAATATCTATACATAAAAAAAATAAGAACAAATATATATATATATATATATATATATACACATACATACATATACACACACACATTATATAAATTTATTCAACTTGAAAGGATCAAATATACATAAAATGCTGCCTATATAACTTGACCCGAGCATTTCCATTGTATTATTGCTTCTTAATAAAAGTATTCATATCAGTGCATATCGGAGAATATATGCACCGATACCGATATATCTGTGATAGGCCAATATTGGCCGGGCTCTAATACACACACACATATTTGTGTGTATATAACATAGTAGCTATGAGTATGTGTGTCAGAAAGACAGGTGGTTTATTTTTACCATCATTACACTGTGCTCATGTGGGGCAAGGGACTGAAATGGGTGGGGGGCTATGGTAGTATAAAGTCACAGCCAGGTGATTGTCTGGTGTTTCTATCTCTGGAGCCACCTTAACACAGCAGGCTCACTGTGACACCAACTCAGAAGGTGGTGAGGTAAAGCAGAGCTGACACTTCAAAACGATCAAAATGTACACACCAACAAAGCTGGCACAAAGCTTCAAAGCTCTGTCTCTGTTGTACTGCAGTGAGGAACAGCCAACTAGTAATTATTACTACTCATATATAATTATTATTTTTAATGGCTAACAGAGTTTTTGTTGATTTGCTCTTCTCTGAAGCAGCGTATCATCATACTGTCACTATGATTTTAAGATATGTGATAATTATAATTCCACCGGAGGGCAGGTAAAAAAGCAGATGTTCTGTTTCAATACCTTGAAAAGTAATACAATACAATTCAACAGCACCAAAGGCTACAGACTCCAGAATAGCCATACAACAGCACCAAAGGCTGCAGACTCCAGAATAGCCATACAACACCTCTATATATCTATACATATCTCTGCAGAGTCAAGTCGTGACAAGAAATGAAGGTATTGGTGGTGTGGAGGAGTCACAGCTAGCTAGAAATACTAGATGTCAAATGCTTGTTGTCCAGGGTGACTGTTAGTCAAGACTAATTAAGTGATCTAATGAGGCAGGCTTTAATGAGGCACAGCAAACAGTTATTAGTCGAGAAAACCTCATGTTAGAATGCTAAAAGTTAAAGTGAGAACTGCACACTTGGTCTGAGTTTCTGACCATCTGGGCCTTTAGCTATGATGTATATTGATACTCCTCTAGTTTGACTTACAGTACATACTTTTTTTAGAGCAGGAAATGAAGGCAAAACCACATTGGTCCTCTTTCTAACTCACTCACTTTTTAACTTCATGCCATCCATCTTTCCTGTTTACATTCTTCTACTTCTCTAATCTTGTTGACCATTGTGCCGAAGACCTAAACAGGGAGTGTGATAATCTGCAATTACTAAAAGTAGAGTAGACATGTTTCTGTGTTCCTAGGGAAACCCACAGGGCCGGGAACATTTATTTTCTTTCCATGTCAGTGAGTAAGTGTTAAAGCAGCTTAAACAGCTTTCTGCCTGTCCCCCTCTAGGAGCTCTGAGACTGTGAACAGCAATAGAAGAGAAACACCTTCTCTCACTAATTTTTGATGTCATACCATATCTAAAGTGAAAATACTAATGTACAGTATGTGCTACCAAGGACAGCTGCTTCTGATTGTATATATACTGTCATTAGCAAAAATCTGCGTCAGTTTCACAATAAATAATACAATGTTAATTGTACAGAGGATTGATTCCTGAGGTGCCATAATATGACTATTTCAAGCCCTCAACTTCAACCCTCCTTGCTCAGCTTGTCTTGCTTGCTGAAGCGCTACCTGGTTGCTAGGCAGCCCTGCTGGATGACGAAGTGTACTCATTTGAAGGCTCAATCTGCGTCACTAAGGATTTCTTCACGTGGAATAAATTGCTCAGTAAATGTCAGAAAGACATCCTTAAAATATCCAGCATGTTGTCATTTATTCTGGCACCATTAAATGTATGCATTTTTATCACCTCACTTCTTCCGATAAACATGTGGAAGAGAGGTCATCATATAATTCTGTGCCCATTCCAGGCATGACATTGGATGCAGACACACGTAGGCTGGTTGATGTAGCAATAAACGCACTTATATTGTCTATAAAGTTCAAAAGAGCCAACAGGAGGGCTCCACAGTAACAGCCATTAAGACAACATTAGTGTGAGCAGGTGCAGGTCAGCTTTTCAGTATTAGGCCAGAAGCACACTAGACCAAGCACAACAACTTCCATTTTGTTGACATTTCTTCTGTCAGATGGCCAGTGTGAGAAATTGTGTTTTACAGCTCAGACTGCAAGAACCATGAGGAAAATATCCAGGATAGCAGTTACCAGGTACAGGCTACCTCTCTCAGAATTTATAAGCAACAATGGTAGAAATTATTTTGGCTGGAATCTCACAAACTGAGATATTATACAGTTTGTTTTCTCAGCTTTAATCACTGTAGAGACGCAAGGGTCCGAAATACAGAGCAATGATCCTGTAATGAAAAAGATTTCTGATCATCATTTTGTAGTTTTGTTTATACTGAGTGTTACTCACCAAAAATGCATTGTGTGTATCCTTGAGGTATTTTTTACTGTTAACCTAACCACTGCCACAGCAAAAAAATCAATTAATTGCCTCTGTGATAACTTTCCAGAGTTGTAAAATCTTATCTCATAGCATTATAAAGCCCTGTGCAGTGTTTTACTGTCTGAGAGCCCTTCAAACTCAGAGATCTAATACACAAACTGGCCTTCCTGGATCCTATTTCACCATCGCACTGGTACTTGAAATAACATGACCCCACAACTGCAGCCACCTACGTTGTTTTTAAAGGAATAACTGACTTTTCCACATTGAAATGTCTAAAAACGACTAAACCTACAGTATGTTATATATTTTGTTGAGTTGTCTACTTAAATTATTAACTAATTAATTTTCAAACCTTCAGAAATCTATTATTTTAATTGAAGTAACAATTCTTTTCATTTTGTGGCTAACTAAGTATACGTTTTAACTGCATGAAGGAATTTTTTATCAGATGTCTGGAGTTATAACAGAAATTGAGCAAAAAAGCTAAGCAAATGTTGGCAGCAGCTCGACTGTACCTCCTGAACATCTGGATAATAAGTTATCAGAAAAAAACGTTTTAAACACTAAATGTTAGCTACAGCTTGGCTCGCAGTCTGTCTGGGACACGTTTTAATGTAAAACTGCTTTATTCAGTGTTTTTACCAGTTTTTATCACCTGGTCTGTCTGTTTTGGAAAGGAGGAGACCTGTGCAGACAATTCGGCTCCAAGTTAAGTGTCAATCGTACCTCCTGAAGGAATACTGGATACTGAAGTAATCCTAACCGAGAGAAACTGACTGCAATGACGGCGATGACCGCAATGGTGGTGCAGACATACTACGTACACAATGTGACACAAAAATTGAAATTCCATACCCAGCCCTAATTATGACTCAATATAACTAAGTATGTAACTAGTCGATTGATTACTTACATATTTTCAACATTGTGCAAAAAAATACATTTGAATTATTTTACTGCTGTAGGTCAGGGTTAGAATGTCTTCTCTCACGAGGCCTATAATCCTGAGACAATCCTTGTCTCAAAGCTACCCCAATGTGTAAAACAAAGAAACCTAATTTCAACATTTCATCAGACTGTCATTGTGTCTGTGTTGCCCTGCTCTGACAGAAACACTTGAATCAATTCCCTCTATCAGTAAGCAGAGCACCTTCCACAAACAGTGCAATACACAGCTGAACCATACCAACAGAGGCACATAGCATTCTTTTTACTATTCAGACTATGTAATTGGTTTGTCCATCACTCTCCCACACTGCAGACAGAGTGCAAACAATAAAGGTTTTCTGTGACAGAAAATCAATACTTTGAAACATTGCATGTTATAACCTGCTAAAACCCCAACCTTCCTTTTGACTGTCTGCAGAAAATATAAAGCAATCTTTAAAAATGTAAAGTACTTAATTATAGGGACAACAGCAATTATGTAGTCTTAGTTTGTTGGTAGACAGCAATGCATTGTGCAAACCAATCAGGTGACAGACAACTGAATGTGAGTCATTTTCATTGAGAAATCATCTCTTCTTTGAAATGTTATGTCGTTTTTAAGCTCACCAGGAGTAGTAGACTCAGCCCACTTTCAAGCGGACAGACCTGAATGACATCTTTGTTTGCTGTATACCACTGGTTTCATCTGGACCAAAACTTTCAGCAATTTCTTTCTTCCAAACATCTCCTATTCTTCAATACATCTCAAGTCTGTCTAGACATGGTTGTATGCGTGTAAAGCCTTTGATGTTGGGAAATCACCCTTTTGCCCTAAATGCCTTCAAGTCACAAGAGACTGCCAGAAACTGCACAGACAGCCTGTTACTTAAATTGTGGGTAGAGGCGCACCACAGTCTCTGGGTAGTCTCTGTGAAGACCTGAAGCTAATTACATCACTTTTCACTTTCACAGTGGGAAAAATAAATAACTGTATTGCTGAATAATGTGTTTGTGCTCATGTACCTGATGTTTGCTCTGAATATTTCCAAAGTAAAAACTCTGACATTTCCAACTTACATCCAGAGGAAGGTTCCCATTAACAGGTCATTACTGCCAATATTGTCCCAGTCTACATTGTTAACTCATCTTCAGATAAGTCAAAGCCGCCTCTTGGTAAATGTGAATACACCCACGCAGCTTGCTAATCAGGTTTGTACCAAGCACCACAAATGCCATGAGGGCTCAGCTGAGTTTACACAGAAACAAATGAGGAAATCAACCTTAGCCAGTGGCAAATCAATGGCTGCACAGGATGGCTGATGTTTAAGCATGATGAGGTAGATATCTAATCAGGGAAAAGGTTGCATTTGTCTCCTGGCTCTGGTTTATTCCCTTGGCGAGAGTCTGGTTGTGACTGCATGATTTTAATCCATTTAGAAGAAAATTTTAGTTTTTAATAACAATAAGTTACTCACAGGACCAGCAATCATCCAAACAAAATATCAACAGACTCAAAACACTATTAAAGCAGGGAAATACAGTTGAGAATTACTGTATTAATCAAAATATTTTCTTAAATATATATTTACTACAAAATGGCAAATGTTAGCAGAATAAAATGAAACAATCAAATTGATAATCAATGCAATGAATTCTTCCTAAGAGACTTTAATAATTCAGTTTCTTTGTTTTAACTGCAATTTGCAACACTCAATCTGAACAAGTGTTTTGTGAAACAACACAATATGATCATATGCATCTATGTATATAAAGTAAGTTGCTAAGTCTTGTTTACTGCTTCAGCTGCCACAGCTGCAACATTCAGCATCAGAGTTAAAGATTTAATATTAACCTTATTCACTTGCACAAGCAGTTGATATTGAATCAGCTATGCGGGCCATCTTTGAATCAATGCGCTGCACACAGCTTTACATTAAAATAAGGTTATACCCATTTGAAATAGTAAAGCTAGAATTAACACCTCGCAGTTATATGCCTCCAACAAGCAGTCAAGTAGCAGGAAATATGGTCACAATCTGCCCCTCTGTTCCTGCGTTACAGCGTTGAAAAATGGACAGTGTTTTTGCAAGATATTATCATGTCACAGTGAAGTTGATCTTTGACCTTTTGGATATAAAATGTCATCACTTCAATGTTTTATCCATTTGTGTTCATTTGTGTTATAATTAGTGTATGAATTATTGAGTTATGGTCAGAAACATGTTTTGTAAGGTCACAGTTACCTTGACCTTTGACCACCAAAATCTTATCAGTTCAGAGTCCAAGTGAGCATTTGCTCCAAACTTGTGAAAATTCCCTCAAAATGTTACTGAGATATTGTGTTCACAAGAATGAGACAGAAGACCAAAAACATAATGTATAAATACAAAATCCGAATATGGCAGTCAATGTTGATATTGTGACGGGCTACCAAACAGAAACTAATGTATGGCAAACACTAAATAATATAGACTGCCTGCGTCGACTTACCACAAAATTGCCAAAAAGTAAGCATGCTGAACATTCTATAGGGAAAAATAACCACAAAAACAGTATGTGATGGCCCATGGCTATCAATGTCTACAACTGGTAGACTGGTACAGCTTGACTGATTTTTTTATGCTGATACCACTACTGATATTTTGGAATTTTAAAAACGTTCCCTACATGCACTTACTGTTATGTTGCCACTGGTCTCTTATCTGCAGTCCCAATTAATTCCCGTCAAAGCTCAACATGGTCTGGCGGCTACAGGGGGGTAGACTACCCCTTCTTCTTCTCCTGGTAATCCTTAAATTGACTATCTAAGTGCCATAGAGGGTTGAATTTCTTTCTCAGTCCGACAATCGCGTCACTGTTTTGGCCAATGCCCAGGATGCTCACTTGATCCTAGCTTCGGATGCCGATTGCAGTTCACTTAATAGCCACCAGTGTGACTGAATGTTAGTTATAGAACCTTTAAGGTACAAAAATAAACAACATAACTCATCAAAATTAATCTGTTAGAATGAATGATATGAGCAAAGTCTGGGGTTATTGTGTGACATTATTAGATAAAGTGGGATTCAAATTGTATTTTACTAGGTGAGGCATATGAGTCAACAAGCATTAAAATTGTTTTGAACATGGAGTGTGGTCTTAACAAAGCCAATCTTTTAGAGGCTCTATGTTACAGCTGCTTGAGCTCTCTCACTAAGGGAAGGAAGTTCAGTGTCAAAATTGTTACCAAAGGTGTACTATAAGGGCAGGAAGCAGATCTTTCCTAGCAGTGTCAAACTGAAGTGTGTGTGTGTCGAATACAGTGTGCGTTGTGTGCAGGACAGGACTTGGTTGGCTTCCAGGCTGAATTATATTTAACTGTTTCAATCCTTTTACACAACAGGATGCTAGGTTGTTAGCATGCATTTTAGGGATGGGGATACTCGTGCATCTGCGCACGTGTTGTTTTTTGGCTACAATAGTTTAACTCAGTTGGCATTACGTGCACCATGGCAGCTATGACCAGGAAAAGTGATGTCTGGAAATACTTTCATAAAAAAGACGACAATAACGTGCAGTGCAAGATATGTGGCGTTAAACTTGCATATCATGTTCTCCAACAGCCAAACAGTAGGCTTGGTCGGGGGAGGTCCGTGTCCGACTGGAAACACAAGTTTAACATTGGTTCCGCTTGTGTTTCCAGTCCAACACGGACCTCCAGTATTTATTTTTTTACGGTAAAAAATAAATAAATTAAAAAAAAAATATATATATATATATACACACTGTTGCTCATAAAGTAGGAATATTTTTTTTTATATACATATATATATATATATATATATACATACATATATATATATATATATATATATATATATACATATATTTTAGCGACAAACAAATGTTATGCATGAATTCATTTCACCTGGGTAATTGGGACACATAATGTAATCATTGCACCTGGTCAAAAGTGATTACTGATGCATTTAAATAGGAATAAACAGAGGATTGTGTCTGAAACAAAATTATTCCAACTTTATGGGCAACAGTGTATATACAGTTGTGTATATATATATATATATATATATATGCATTTACATACATGTGTATTAAATATGTTTTATCCTTCAGGAAGTATGAATTATTACTATTTCATTTGCCCTACAACAGAGTATGTTTGTGTGTCTGAAAACTTTACAAATTAATTTTTTTTTTAAATCTAATACTGACTTCAAGGTTTTCTATCTCTGCGTGATACCTATTGAGCTTGTTTTCCATTGGTTTCAGTTGCAGCTTGCAATGGTTTGGTTTGTTGCACACTGGATGATTACATCTTCTTCTATGTGTCTGAAAATATTTATATTAGTTCTTTAGCTCAATACAAATACATCATTTCACAATTTCAAACTTTTCCAGACTCATTTCGGACATCATCAACTAGTAGCACTAGAAAACAATAAAGCATGTGTGGGCTAGTCCCACCTGAAACAGGTTTGGGTGAATTATTGCACAATGGATTGCAACATGCCCAGATATATATAAAAGAGTGCAATCGTAATTAATTTCATCATTTAGCAGTTTGATGTGAGAGTGAGATTATAGAGCCCTGCTCTATTGGAAAATCATAAACCTACATCCGAGAAAATCCATGACATGAACTGCGAAAAGTTCTGAATTCTGAGTGTGTTGGCATGGAATAACCCATGTTTCGTAAAACTTTTATTTCCTTTTTATTTGCTGACCATTTTATTTATCATTTACGTTTTTACAAACTTAGGGCCTAAGGAGAGAGGGTGTTGTATCCTGGAAAAACTGTAAAGACTTTTGAGGCAAATTGAGGATTTGGGTCTACTAACACAAAACTGACTTGACTTGAAACTCTTTGCAGGCTGGTTGTCATACAAAAAAATATAGTAGCAAGAAACCTGCCTACTCTTCCATGGTGCTGGACTGGGAATCACTGGCTTGTTGAGAGCTCTGGTATAAAGTCTGACAAATTATATTGGTACCACTCCATTTTGGAATGGAAAGTTCTGATTGATTGTACCAGACATACAAAACTCAGACGAAAACTATTTTGGTACTACGTCACAGGAATGAGATTCCCATCATTATCTAAACCATCACAACAGCAAAAGTCTTAAAAGGCACATTGTTGACATAAGGTCGGCCAAGTTGTACAAGGGACATACATCTATTCTGCTGAAAACACAGATACTGCTGAACATGCTGACCTTTATTCAACCATATTTGACCATACATGCAAACTTCTGTTTCTTTTTTTTATATATACAATTTTTTCATAAGCCACATCTTTTATCTAAATCAAATGTGGTGACAGGTTCATTTGTTTTAAAATCCGCAATATCATTATTAAGTTTTAGCTCAGACAATTAGTCGATTAATTGACAACCGAAAATGAACTGAAAACAATTCTGATAATCAGTTAATAGCTATTTTTTTTAGCAATAATGACAAAATCTGATAGTAGGGTTTTGGACTGTTGGTCGGTAAACTTGCAAGGCAGCTGCCAGGCTCCAAGCTATTGGATGAAGCACAGTGGTTCGGACCAATGAGCATCCTATGAGGGAAGAACTACTGACAGCTACGGGTGTGTCTTAGATAGAACGAGAGCAACAAGCCATTGTTTGTTAACAACAACGGCGGGTTCTTAACAAGTTAGTGTAGATGCTGCTATTGCATCAGATTTACCAGATCTGGAGTATTTCTTAATTAAAAGAAGAGTAGAGAATGGCAGTGAAGGCTTTTCTCGATGGATGGTTACCAACTGGCTCCACTGGTGAGAAGAATGAGAAAAATGCAAAATCTGATTGGTTGTTACCCTGTGACAGACAGATGGTTCACCCTATCACCTGCCAAGTATTTTTTGAAAGCGCCTGCCATTTTCCAAACATTTTTCGACGAAGCCTTCCCAGATGGTTCTGTGTAACAAACCATTTGGAGCGTCAGGTTAGTTGGTTGGCCAAAAGAAGCAATTGGAATAAATCAACATGGGCTATGGAAAAATGGTTTAAGACTTTTTCAGTATTTTCTGACATTTACAACAACAACAAAAAAAAAAATCAACAAATAATCAAAAAATGAAAATGACAATGATGATACTAAAGACTTTACACTGCTTCAAGAATCAAATTTCCATCAAGACGTGACATAACACAACCCAAACACATCGGCGAATATATTTCAATAAAATGTGAAGCTCTAAAAAGGTACCGGTCGTTTTGATGGTGGGCTTCGTTTTTCTACTTTTGTAACCAAAACAGTGGTTTTCTATTCCAATCATAGAGAAACTACTTTAGTGAAGCAACCTATAGATGAACCAGGATGTTAGGTGATCCATATTGCACTAAACTAGCCCCGGTTGTCAGTTCAGTAAGATCCAAATGTTCAGTGATTACATCTAAATGTAATCAGTGAGTAAATGAAAAAGACTGAACCAATGTATGATGAGGGTTCAGCAACTTGCATAGGAATGATAGGATGAAGCTATGGAGAGATAAAGGTCAATTTAATTTTTCTTTTACATTTTTAACATTTAGCAGCTAAGACATTTCCATTTCTTACATCATTTTATAAGAACCAAGTCCTCCAGTAAAGGGTCACCAAGGGGTCAGCTAACCAGATATATAATGCTGGTGTTGAAAATGTTAGATGTGATGTATGAATGTTGCTGAGGAGAAGTGAAAGGTGACTTTGTCCAAATGGCAAGGGTGAAATGTGAAACCTTTTTTTTTTTTTTTTTTTAAGTTCCATGCACTCACAGAAGCAGCCAAAACAATCACAATGCTCCACTGTGAGAATGAATACATACAGATTCCAAACAACCAGTCTCCACAGCATAGCTCACTGAACAGCTGACCAGCACAGCCTGGCATATTCCTCAATTTGGGTGACTGTAGCCCGTTTACCCAAGACACAGCAATTAGAAAACAATTATACATCAGTGAAGTGAAACAAAAATGAAACTTTTACTTACTGAATTCAGGTATGTTGAGTTCACACTGGTTCCTAACCTCAAATGAAGAAGATGATGCTCCCGCTGCCACTACCCGTTTTTCCAAATTTCCTGCAGTCCTCTAAAGTTAACCTGTCCATAGAAAATTAGAGCACATGTTTTGAAATGAAAAACAACAGCTTATAGTCTGTAATGTGTTTACCAAATTAAAAAGACCAGAGTAGCCCCCTAAAAGCCAAAGATTTTTTGAGGATGCAAGTAAGCTAAACTAAAGACAGTATCACATGTTGTACAACATTACAATATGAAGTAAAGGGGTTATCAAAGATACTGAATCCCAAATGAGATTTTGTCGAGTTTATGGTGACAGCTGGAATTGCCTGAGGGAAATGACTTGCCAAATATATACAGAAATTGTCCACAGTGTTTCCCCACCACTCAACAATGGAATTGCTTTTCTGTCTTCCCAGATATAATCAATGAGTTGGGCAGCCTTTTACTACCATAAAAGTGCAAAGTCTTAAAAGCAGCATATGGTCTTAGCTTCCCTAAGCTTGTCCACTGGAAATAAACACAAGCACATCTGCTGTAGGGTCATTATTAAAGCCTATGCCTAACCCACTGTCACACCAGACAGTAGGAAATTAAAAGCGAAGATGCCAGGAAGAAAGCCAACCTCAGTGGCAGAACAATATTGCTGGTTCACAGTAGTCCCTAGAGACAGACCAGAAGTCAGTACAGAAGGATGCAACTAAATATAGCTTGCCACCACTTTGCTTAGGTAAATCATATCTTTTGCTATTTAAAAGTAAATCTAAAGCAACAATCACAAAAAAAACACAAGGAGAAGAAAACCACAACAAGTTCTACACTTGTTAAAAAAAAAAAAAAAAAAAAAAAAAAATGTATCCATTCACTTACCATCAAAAACATATAAATAACAAAAGAAAGTCTTGAGTCAGTGGCCACTGTTTGTGCCACCGTGTCTGATCTGTCAGGGACAAGTGCCTCAGGCACATACAATGGCCTGCAAATGTACATTTGTACAGCTAAACTATAAATAACCATTCAAATTATAACGTTTACAGTTTGTTGTGTCATTGGTGGACTAGGTTGTGAAGACAAGTGTTAATTAATCACTGAGGGGTTAAAACAAAAAAAGGGGTCACCATCTGCTTAGACTTCCCAGCATGCAGCATGCCAAGAGTGTATGAAGGACCTGTGGGACTGCCCAGGGCTGTTCTCAGTGCTACTGCCTGCCTCAGTGCCTCATCCAAAAAATACACTGAGACACAAAACCATCTACATATGCTACTGCTTAACTCTCCATGGATCATTTCAGCCTCACGGCCCAGCTCTACTGAGACCAGCTTAACTATCTATCCAGTCTGGTGGAGTGCATGGGGCTGATTCAAAAATTGCAAAAAGAAACTATTCTTATTTTTTACAAAGTCTCATAGAAAATTGTATAGGGAAGTCATGATATAATGTAATATTTCTATTTATCAGAGAGGTGTTAAGTACAGTTATATTATCACAATTTGTACCATTTCCATGTGACATAAAGAGCTGTGCTGTTTTTCTGCATGAGAGTCATTAGTGAGAAGAGGTTGAAACAAAAGATGACAGAATCTTTGAGGGTTGGCTGAGGTGACAATACCCTGCAGTCACAAGCGTTCCTGGAAAAAGAAAACAGTCTAAAAGGTCAACATCCAGGCCAGATCTGACCCATTTGCCAGAGCCACTTCTGTATTCAGACTGTTAAGCACTGCTATGTTAACAGTGACAATATCTAATGCTTTTGCAACGCTTGCTTTGGATAAAAGGACAGAGATGGTGTTGAACACCTACCTCAGCCAGAAAAATTGCTGATGGCCACATCAGCCCAGCCACAGTACCTTAAACAGACATCCACTGCTGTCCACTACACATCAATTTTATTTATTTTCCACCAAGCTGAAAATTTTGTCACCATGGACACTAAGACCAGAGAAGGAAGCCCCATTCAATCTTTTTTTTTTTTATTTCCTGGGCAAATTAGAAACACTCGCAAAGCCTGGATGACATGTTGATTCCTGATCACAAGGTGATTATAGAACAACTGTGCTACTGCTGCCATGGAAATAAGGCTTGAGTCATGACGAAGGCAAATCAAATGAACACTTTGCAAGGCTTCGTGCTGAGGGGTAAAATCCCTCATTCATCTCCCCATTCGATTTTTTTTTCGATTCATTTTTTGCATTGTGACTGAGATACAAGGAATGAATTAGCCACCATGTTGCTTCCCTCATGTTATTGCCTCCCCTTTGACTTAAGCCAGCAACCTTGGGTTAGGTTTTGTTGTGTGTTGAAATGCTTGTGCCATTACAAACTTGGGCATGTTCATGCACATGAAGCAAGAGTAATTTTGAAAAACATAGATAAAAAACATAACTGTTCATTGTAAGTAAGTTTAGCTTACATTTAAGTCATCTAATGAACAAGCCTCATGGGAAACAGGAATGAGACTTTCCCCACAGACTGCTAAACAGTAAGCTATAGCTCTGTACACAACACTGACAACATGATTGTTCATTCCGACAGTGCTTCAGCATTGCTGAACTGCACTTGGGACAAGTCCCGACACACCAAACACTAACCTGAACTGTAAGCAGACTCTCCCACTGAGTGATCCACATCTCTTGAGACTACAGCAATGACAACAGCAATCCTAACACACCTGCAGTCAGTCTCATTTGATTATTGCACTTAATCTTACTTAAAATTTCAAGGGAAATGAACAAAATTTAAACAAACTTTTTTAAATTTTATACAAACATTACAGTACACTTAGGTGTATGTCTCCCCTCCTCTTTCTGGTAAACCCAGCTGGTTTACAATGGCATTTGTTAAATGAAATATCTTCAGGTTCTGCCCTAATTGGGCATTTTCCATCACTCAAATATCCAGATTTCAGTGTGTTTTGGATCTCATTGCCCTGCCAAACCAGTTAATCCACTTTTACTTATGAATTGTGGAGTTAATTCTATTATAATACGAATTAACTATGCCATCTCCTTTTCGAAAAAATAACATTTATTCAACGTTTTAACCTATTTCAAAATATAAAAAGTTCAACTTTTACGTACTTTTTTAAAGTATTGAATAACAAAATTTGTGTGATGTTTTTGGTTGATCAAACCCAGCAGGAACAGACCGTGAAACAGCTCTTTCATGCTGAAAAATGGCAGCACAATTTTTTAGAGGGCTTTTAGCTGGGTAACCAAAATAATTAGTTACTCGCAAAAGTTAACCTTTGGCTGTTAAATAACTTCACAGCTGTGGTGACTGGGTGGGGTGTAGCAGCTCAGCCATTAATACACTTATGGGGCTGAACGATAGAAAAAATAAAATAGAATAAATGGTTCCCCTCCAAATGACGCGTTTTCCTCACATACACTTGTTAAACAGGAAAATTACTTTTTTTTTTCTTTAACGGTTTATTTGACGGAGCTGTCTACCGCGCTCGCTCAACTTCTTGTCCAGCTTTTGAAAACGTTACACAACTAACACAAACTGCTGCAACAACAAAACAACTTGATGCAGAGAATAAATGAAATATTTTTTACAGAAATATTCGATACGCTTTTCCAAACAAGCAGCGCGAAATGACTTTAGCTAGCAGTTACTTACTGTTAACTCTACAAGACGTTGACAGATACACAACATAGCTTGAAGCATCTTAAAGTAAAATACTAGTGCGTGGGGAAGATATAAGAAGTCTTACTTACAGTGGGAAGCGGAGTGGTGTCCAAATAGAGAGACGTTAGCCGTTACTTCAGTGGGTGAGCAGGGAGGACAGTGTGGTGGTTCATCGCACCGCTCCGTGCTTTCACAAACCCCGGAGCAGGACACAATCCAACGGAGCTTCCGATTACCATAATAACCTGCGCTCACACGAAAGCGCACATCTGATTTTCTCTACCGTAATATGTGGTGTAGCACTGCATCCTGAACGTGGTCTTGGTTGCCACCTCTCAGACTTTTGGCTTGAAACTTTGACTTCATTAAATCGCTGTGGCCATTACACCGCAATAGGATCGATACATTTGTATTTGTTCACCTATATATTTATTGTACCTATAAAATATATAGGTACAATATGGAGTTATAGGGAGTTAGGGAGTTATATTATTGTCTTTTGGGATTTCACAGTGTTTCAAAGAGGTGAACCCCTTTTCTCCTGTACTTTTTCCTCAAGCAAAGGAGGAATAATACTTCTTCCAACACTGTTGTACAATGAAGACAAATGTCTGCCGACAATAAATGTATGTTACTGTAATTCTGAACTATTGTATAACTGCTCTTGTCTGGCAAAATCATTCATCTACCTCACTTATATTCTTTCTAACTCCTTGATTCTGTTGTAATGTCTTTATAGGCAACATGTTGTTCCTGTCCTCTCTTTGTCTCTATTTGTGTTACTATTTCTTCCTCTGACCAAAACATCACATACTGTTTAGTGACACATCTTCTTTTCTGTATCATTTCTGTACTGTAAAGCAGCAACACCTCCTTGATGACAGTTAACAGCAAAGAATGTTGTGAAGACTTACACGATGAAGATAATGAGCATTTTTTATTCAACGACTGTGTCAAAGCAGCGGAGAAAAACTGGAAGATTCACTGCAGACATCAATAACTCAATCACTGAGTAATTTGATTCTCATTTAACTCTTGGCAATGCCTTGAATATGTAACTCCCTGCCAAACATATGGTGGCCCTGAGGTGCAAAACATTATATACATACCTGTGTCTAGACTTTTGTATACTCATCAATGCAATTCCAATGAAGACCCTTCCATGCCAACAGACTATCCACGATACTAAACTATAATAATATCTTTTCAGAAAAAAATGAACCATTTTGTGGTATAAGCTATTCCTGCTGCCTCAGTATCTGTCTGGTATTTCAACATGAAAGTCTTTTGTGATATTGCAGAACAATTATAGTTTAACAGCCTTCTATTTCCTCATTTTGTCTTCGGTGTGTATAAAGGCAGGGTTATGCATCTTTAATTACTTTTGTAACAGCATCATGGATATTCATGCAGGTGCTAATAAAACAAGCTCTTCAACTTTGAACAGAGGTGCTGAATTAGTGTTGGAGGAAGAATCTCTGAGGATTGGCTGGCAGAAGCAAAATGAAAGGTGTGAGAGGGGAACGGTACACAGATGTCGGCAGCAGGGTTGAGTAGCACACATTTTTATAGAATATCCTTATGACAACATACATACACATTTCTCTAAAAGAAACAGCGCACAGGTTTCATACAATATAGGGGTAGAAGTGGACCAAATATATATACATCAATTTGGAATAAAATATTTTTTACCTATTTCCATGAAATGATTGTGACAATGTGATTTATTTCATTTCACCTGGGTAATTTGGACACATAATGTAATCATTGCACCTGGTCAAAAGTGATTACTGATGCATTTAAAATAGGAATAAACAGAGGATTGTGTCTGAAAACAAAATTATTCCAACTTTATGGGCAACAGTAAAAAAAGCAAGACTTGTTCAGTCTGTAACTTTTTAGATGTTGGCCACTCTGATGTGATCAGTAAAACATACCAATGTAAATCAAATATAAAAATCAAAATTCCCCAGGAAAGGAACTCTGGAGGAAAACACTAAAAACAGTCTCAACTGGGTAACCAGTGAATAGTTGTGATGTAGATGTAATAATTATATATTCATAGGATTAGTAGAGCCAAATTCAAGCATTACCCAGCAGTCCACTTCCAGTTATAGTTAAAATATTTTTACGCAGCAGATAGATCTTGTTATTAATTAAGGATTTCAATAGTGGAAATAACCTATCAAAGGATATTGGAGAAGAGTCTGTAATCATCGTTTCAGTGGCATTTTCAACCCACCTGCATGACAGCCATCATTCGGTAGTTTATCAGGATATTGGACATTCAAGGGAAAGTTTGACATTTAAGAGGGACAGATGATGGCAGTAGGTGGAAGTTACAGGTGAATGGCAGCCAGAGGTATTTTGTAAGAGATAGGAAGGGCAGGAGGTTTGGTACGCTGCTGTGAAGATGTAAGAGCACATGAGGAGGGAGAAGACATGGTTTGTGTGGAGAGATATGAGGGGTTGAAACATGAAGCTTCTCCCTATTCCTTATTCTATTTATTTTTCAATACATACCATTTTTAGCCTGAAGACAGAGGAATGTGCACATGTGCTGCATGTGATTTGAGCAATGAATGAGAAAATATGGGCTTCTAAGAAAGGGGCTGCTTTGTGGGAGGCATGTGTGCTTTGTCTTCACCCACACTGGAACCTGTCAAACAAACAACACTCTTCTTCCGCCCCCAACCTGCAGTGACCAATCAGGTTTTAGTTTCATAAAACTCAATATCTTGCCTCTTGTCCAGTCTTTCTCAAATGAGATTGTCTGGAACAAGGTGTTTGATAATTGTGGATGAGGGGAAGGAAATATAACAGTAAAACCCATCATACTCGTCACGGTTAAAGAGGCAACAGGGACGTGCAATAATATTTAATTATTCTACAAGTTTCTGCTATAATTTATCATCTAAATATCATCTAAGATAGTTCCAGTCACATTATGTTCTTGTTGACAGATGAAACTGAAAAAAAAACCTTTCCTGTAAGAAAATCTGGGCTTTTGGTCAAGGTCTCTTGATTTTATAACCAGCCACAAAGGCTGACCATGGGATCCAAATGGTTTTCGTCTCGTTACACTTAAGAATAAATATCCTTGACCATAATGAAAAACACAGAATACAGCATGGATTATGAGTGGTCAGATCATCAGCTCAATACTAAATACCTCAGTGGACCTTGGTGACACCAGGGTTATGTTATCAGCTCACTTACAGACATCCTACCTCTTCAGCTAATCATGTTAGACAGCCTTCCAGGAATTAGTATTAAATTCCCCCGCTGTGCCTCATCTCACTTCACGTCCCAGGATTCCAGGGTGTTTTTAAAGCATGAGATATCTCTCGCACATGGAAATCATGCATTAAGAGCCCAAAAATCTTATCCTCTTAATCCTCCCTTGCTCCAGGACAGCAAACTATGCTGTTTAAGAGCAAGATTGTGATATTTGATTCATTTACAGGAATGGATTATTCCGGCTTGTTGCCAGTGAGCTGAGAAAACTGATACCAGTCATCACAACAGGAAGACTGTGGGAAATTGATGTGGATGATGACTTCCTGGAAAAGAACAAGAATCAGCCAATACTGTCCACAGCCAGCGCTGCCAGGTGAACGGATATGATGAAGCAGGCGCTGTAAAACAGGAGGATGAGAGGTGTTTTCTGGACTTTTGAATAAATGGAGAGGAGGATATTGACCCATGTGGATAAACATTGTCCAATATAGCTGTCATCCAGTTTACTGTATCAAGAGTACAACTGGCCTGGAGGCCTTCCCTTCTGTCACATATAAACACAAAGAGTTGGAGTGAGGTGGGGTGGTGGGTCCATGACGAGCAGCAGTCAGCTGCACCTCAGCTTCAGCCCAACAGTTGCTTGAAAGGAAGGAGGCAAAGGTCAAGTATTATTGCAGTCCCCCTCTCCCCTCCACTCTGTCTGCATGCAGGTTTGTTGATCTGGCCTCTACCAGACTCAACAGACGCACAGCCAGTTAATCATTTCCCTGGCTCATCCTTTACTTTGAGATTAATCATTATTTTCTCTATCCGATCCTGGAGAGAATTAGAAAACCCACTAATCCAATAATAATCAGGACATAAACTGAATTACCTTTCCGCTGAATAACTTCGACAAAAAGGGAATGAAGCAAAACGAGAAAACAGGAGAGGAGCAACGCTTGTGTGGTACACAGTCAAGACATTGTCCGTTAGAAATGCACTTGAAATGGAAATCTGCATCCTACAACACTGCATACAGATAGCATAATTGGGTATATTCAAAAAGATTAAGCAAATGGAAATAGTCTTTTGATATGAAGGAGCTCTCTTAGATTTGGCATATTGTGCTGCTACGTGGGATCCAACTAAATATTTAGCACCTAAGCTGCTCTTCTTATGGAAACAATGGTGTTCCTTCTTTCAAATATAATTAAATTTCCTCTTTGCCTCAGCCAAGAGCTATTTTGAGAAGCTGGCTCTTATTTGTTCCAAGCAGGAGAAAATTATTAACCCAAACACAGGCTTAATTCAGATTTGAGGGCATTTTACCTCCCAGCTTTGACAACAGAGCCTGAGTAGTTGACTCAAAAGGAGCCAAATCAGATTTTATATGATATATGAAACATAAATGTTTCACAAGCTGAATGATGCCCCAGGGCTGTTGTAGAGGAAGTAAAAAAAAAAAAAAAACCTTACAGAAAGGGAATCTTTAATATAACAATCCAACAGGTCTCAGTTAGAAAAAATGCTAATAACTTCATTAAAAACAGATTAATTCTAATTAATTCTGGTTTGAAATGAAAAGAGGTGTTGACTGTGCCATCAGCTGACTGGATGCACAAACAAGACTGTACACTTGGAAAACACCAACAGTGTTTGAACCAATAAATACAAGTGTAATGGATCAAAACCGCTCCCATAACACCCATATCTGCCTGGGGTATGCCGCAGATGGTATAAATCCAGGCCTACAGCATTTCCCTCAGGATCGACACACTTCAGGCTCTAGAATGAACATATGACTTCCTGCACACGCTGCAACACGCTATTTACATATTTCATCATTAAGGAAGAAAAACTGATTAGAGGAAGAGATTAATCATTTCATAGCAAACATGGGCTGGCTTCTCTCCTCCATTTAACTGATCGCACTGAGGCTACACAAAGGCACACGCTGCAACATTCACAGAAACTGAACTGTTTTAATATTTTAGAAGGAAAATTTTGTGTTGCTCGTACAACACAGATTTGGAGTGTTTAATGAGATAATTGTCATGTATAGTAGCAGGAAATATCCTGACTTTTTACAACTGCACGGACTCAACGTTAAAACCTCTGACAGGTGAAGCGAATAACAGTGATTATCTTTTTACAATGGCACCTGTCCGGGGGCGAGATGTATTTGGCAGCGAGTAAACAGTCAGCGCTTGAAGATGATGTGTTGGAAGCAGGAAAAATGGGCAAACAAAAGGATCTGAGCTAGACATCACAGCATCACCCTCTTCATTTGATTTAGCGCTCACCTCTTCTACAAAATTCTTTCCTCTTACAAAGTTAGTAAGAGTTGCAAAAGCGCAAGTGTAAATACAACAAGGCTGTAAAGGCAGACTGGTGAGTAGATCTGTTTTCATGTTCGGTGTGATGATGTCCATGACAACCTTCGTGGTGTCATTTAGCCACCACCATTCAGCACCAAAAACCCATTCAAAAACCCATAGACTTTGGGATGGGCGAACCGGAAGTGCTAAAATGCTGACTAATTTCCTGGTTTTAGGACTCACTCATGTGGCACTCTGTTAGTATCACAAATACACCACATGTTTCAATACATCGTGATATTAACTATGTGTCTAGAGAATACCTTTGAGACAGGGTAAAATTATATAATATGATTCATCCGTTGAGAAACAGCTTGAACGGTTGCCCACAGCGAGATGTAATGTGTGCAGTAGAAAGTGAAAAATAGATTAGAGAAGAGTCCAGACCACTGCTGATGATAAAGGAGGAGGATTTAAAGTTCTTGGGCTGAATCTCTAGCAAACTGAGAGATTAAAGCTGAGACTGTGAGTGGGTGAACAGGGTTGTCTCTGTCAGGGTTCACACCTCAGCAAACACCCCACAGCCCAGAGACGCAGGAAAAACAGCAGCATGAAAAATAAATGAAAGAGAGTTTTTTTAAATCTGTTTTACAAATAAATGGACACAATTTAACTCCTCTATTGTAACACAGTGATGATGATGGATTCCGCATAGCAGACTTCTGACTCTGTCCCAGAAAAAAGTCAATAAATTACTTGAGTAAAAGTTTCTGCTCAACTCAAAATCTGCATTTTCCAAGAGAAGTCAAAGCAAAGAACCCTTTAAGTCTGCATCAGACCCATCTAGTACCTTGATATCTAGCTGAGAGTGGTTTAGACGACCCCAGCTCATCAAAGACGTTCTCATGTGAAGGCACATATTGATTTGTCCCATACCCTGCTGACACGCCGTCATTGCATTGATGAGAAGAGAGAGAACTCAGAGTACTGTATCTTTCTTGCCTCACAAACAGGAGATGAAATGAGACCCTGGCTGACACTCTGAAGTCTCTGCTCTGCCTGGTGAAAATATGACAGCTCTCCGGGGATACAGAAGGACGGCCGACTTCTCTTGCACTTCACTCTGCTCCCTCCAGTCCTTTATCCATGGATCAGGATATGTTCTCCTCTGGTGCACACTAAAAGCTGAAGGCAAAGTCAGTGTGACCAGCTCCCTCAAAATGTTATTGCAGTTATTTCCGGCGAAGGCTGTCTTGAATATCACAGGCTCAAACCGTATTTGGAAATTATTCTGAGCTGGTGTAAACCTTCATTGAGATGAATATTTCCCAGTTTTTTCCAGTTTAGAGAAAATAATGCTAAATTAATTCTAATGCTTTTTCTGTGACTGTCAAAACTTAAAACTACACTGGGAACTGGCAGTGAGGCTCAACTGTTGGAAATTTGACCCTCAGCTTCAAAATATCACAGAAAATGTAGTAAATATAATCCTTTTTGTGACTGAAATGTACTGAAAATACAATGTGTTGAACATAACTTCACCTAAATCCATGCATGAAGCTAGGGATGACATTAAATGTCTGTCAGCCCACCACTTCACTGTCCACCAGACTGAAATGTTTAAAAATCGAATACATTCATTGTTCCCAAAGGACGACCCTGACTCATCTTTCCTGTAGCTCCGTCATCAGGTCAAAATTTCAGTTTGTCTAATATTTGCTTCTGCATGTTTAGTGGTCATTAGCAAATCTTAGCATTGGTAAAATACAAGTATACTGATGTTAGCATTCAGCCATTTTATCCTCACAGGGCCGCTGTTAGGGCTGTAGACTCTTATGCCGTGTTCACGTCATAACAGGGTTATTGTAATTAGGACTCAGAAAAGTGAAATTTCATCTTCAAGTCATAATAACAAATGGCAAAGCTCCTATATATCCAACTGGGCAAATAATATTAATACAGAAATGCCGGAAAACCAAACGAATATGGACGCCTCACATCAGCCAAAGACCATTGTTAAGTGCAGTTAAAGCCCAATTGAATAAAATATGGTGTTCTACTGTCACTCCACAGTATGTTTATCCTCACATGAACAGCTCTGTAATCATACATCTGTCTTGATGACATGAACGCTTGCAGGTCGTTAGCATGGAAACTTCTATCATTTATCCCACATGACGTGAACACAACATAGGTCTTGTTTTCTAGCTAAATGTATCAAAAGGACAAATGGTAGTCAACTTTCTTCTTGACAAAAAACTTGCTCACAACAGAGTGTCTGTCTTATTTCTTGGGCAGAATGTTATCCACACCTGACAAAATTGTATTTGGGTTTTATTAGGACATACATCACATTTACAGAAAGATAACACTCTTCTTTATCACACCCCCGCTTTGTCATCTGGGTTGATAATGTGAGTGGGGCTTTTTTTTTTGATAAGTGCTATGTGAAGTATATTATTTTCACATAAGATATCCCACCTAACACATTGTTAAGATACTCATGGTATTTTGATGGACCACTGCGGCTAACACCACCTACATACACTCATCTATAACAAAGTAAACTGAAAGAAAGACTTTTTGATATGTCTGCAAAGCTAAAATGACTGAAATACAGGAACATTACTGGTGCAAAGTTTGATGTTGTTACATTTGTCAGGGTCTACTCATCCTCTGTAGAGCTTCATCAAGGTAATTCTTAGTCAAGTAAAATAAGGGCATAACTGATAGGCAGGGACGGAGAGATGTGGGCTCTGTGTATTCAGGTGTGACCAGCCAGCTGCCCCAGGGACACAGACGTTATTCACATTTCGCCATGACACTGAATTTGAGATGTGAATAAATTGCTCAAGTCAGCAAAAGCTTGGAGGAGACAAAATGACAGTGTGAGAGGAAGATAGGGAGAGTGAACTGTAGGAATTCATAATGGGCAAAAAGAAAGATCAAGTAAAAAGGAGAGACACAGTGAGAGCAGTGAAGATGTAATTTTAATGAGCATGCTTCATTTGTGGGATTTGGGGACACATCAGAAAATAGCACAGAATATATTTCAAGGTTTTTCTCATACAATAACACAAAAATAACATAAACCACAAAGAACATTCTGCTCATTACAAAGATAATGAAAACAGCCTATTCATACGATAACAATTTATAGCTTTTGAGACGCCTGGACCAAAGATACCCTGGCTGCAATATGTGAATTGAGACAATTCATAAAAACAGCAATAACATCAGAATTCATACCAAATATTTCCATCCATGGACTCAAAGAGCAACATACCAATTACCTTGAGAAGCGTAACGCCCCTATCTAGATCAGCGATATAAAAACATTCCAGACTGCTGAAAGCAGGCCCAGGAGGGAGGCAGGGGGAAATGAAAGCGTTGGGTGATTACATTAAGGATGCAATATTTCTGCACCGAAAAGGCCTGATTGCTCAGGGCAGAGTTGATGATCTCAGACCTGGTTGCTTCATCTCCCGGTCACAATGCTGCTGTTTGTGGAAATGCCAAAATGTTTTGTTGCTCATAGTCATTCAGTGCCTGAGCATCTGCCCGGGGTCAGCAGCTCTCCTGGCTGACATTTCGACAGTGTAGGTGGAAGATAAATGTGATGACACATGCCCCATCGTCACCATTAAAACTTCAGTTGCCACACAATAAATGAATGTTAATTATTTTTGATTGTTTCATTTGTAGCATTTCATTTATCACCGGCAATAAAGTAATCTACACAGTGAGGCAGTTTGTCTCGCTGATCCTGCTAAATGGACCATGACTTTGTGTGTTTTTCCCCATGGCACTCTGAAACATAATTAAACCAAATGCAAAATAGCCAGTGATTGACTTCATGTGACCGGACGGACTGTGGTTATTAGTGCATGAAATTGTTGCTGTCAGATTTAGATGGCTCTACTCACATTGGCACGCATTTTCATTTTTAATTTACATTTTCACCCGTTATCATAATCACTTCTGCTCTTGATGATCGGCTTCCATCCCGCTGTGACACCTTTTGAAATCATCCCACTGTGGTCCACTGTGTAATGATATGGATGTTTTGGGAGATACACTTATTAGCTTTCTTGCTGAGAGTTTGGTGAGAAGATCAACACCACGTCCACCTGCGTACTAAACATGAAGCTATAGCCAGACAGTTGGCCCATCTTAGCATAAAGACCGGAAACATCCATCAGAATGACAGGTAGCTTTGAATGGCTGTAGCTTCATATCAGCAGAGAGTGGTGTCATTGTTCTCATCTAACTCTCAGGTAGAAAGCAAATCACTGTTTTCCAAAATGTCAAACTATTCCTTTCAAAACTGGCCTTGCATGATCTGAGCATTGTATGTGTTTGTGTTTATGTGGGTAAAGTTATATATCACCGTAGATGAACTAGTGAGACAGAGAAGACCCCACTGACCCTCACAGACATGATTGAGCTCATATGACATACACACAATCAACAACACTGTGTCCTTTGTTGACACATTAACGGTTTATCAATAGTTTCTCAGATGACACGCTTGTTTGCCCATCCACAAATATCTTAGGCAGACTGTTAAACCGGGCTCTGAGCTGCATACGAGCATGATGGGAAAAGACAGAGCAATCAAACATCACTGCAATGTAGTCAGGAGGACAAAAAACACAAGGAAGCTCTGTTTCTCTGGTGATTGTGTGTGTGATGAGAAACCTGCAACTTTGGCCAGAACAAGAGGTGAAAGCAGAAATCAAGAGCCACTGCTGTGTCTGTCTGGTAAATGAAGTTGCAGGATGATTAGAGCCCAGAACTGGTTCAGTTCATCTCTGCAATTACTGTTTCATTAAATCCTACCAAGGCCATAAGGGAGTCCCCAAAGGGCAACTAAAAGGTGCCAGAAAGTTTAGAAATAAGCACAGATGGTGTGAAAGCAAATCTGGTGTCATTGTTGACTGACAATTCGATTTATAAGATCTGAATTACCCTCGAGGAATAGATTCAACACATTTGGCAATTCTTTAGAAACAATAATCTTTGGCAAATACTAGTCTTTGCAGATCCTCCTAATAATATAGGGATTATTTGTTAAAACATGAAGCCAGTGCTGAAGGAAAGGAAAATTAGAGATGACTGAGAAACAACATTCGGTATCACAGAAGTGATTAAAAGATAGATTGTGTTTCTATTTTGTTATAGATCTATGACTCCAGCAGTAGAGCAGTAGCCATCCTCCAAGGAGTATAAAGCCCTAAGACCTTCACTGCTACACTAGGTTTAATAGTTTTTTCCCTGTTTCAAAAAGAAAAGTGCTCAATTTGGAAGCTGGTATTTCTCCTGAGTGCTGTTTTTACTCTGCTTTATTCAACAAACCTCTCCAGCTATTGCCTTCCTTCATCAGGGTGGTATCTGAGGTTGTTTCAGGGTTCTTTCCAAATCCAGTCTCTTCCCTTAGATAAATACATATGTGAACTGAGATGGTATCTTTGTCAAGAGAGGGGGAGAATTAGAGAAGTTACATTATTGATTTCTAAATTTGGCACTTAAAGAGGTTATTAAGGGTAGAGTATTGTATGTTTTTTCAAAGAACATATATTTTTTTAGCACACTAAAGTAGAGGATGTGTGTCTTAAGGTGATGATGGAAATGAGGATGGAATTTGAGTGTAGTATTGTTTGAAAAAACCTGATGAGGTTGAATGGATACGGAGCTTGTTGCACTGCATTGAAAAATTGAGATTCAACCCTTTAGACATTGATGGGTGAAGATTCAAAAAGAAAGGTCGGTTGAAATCATCCGACATGTTTTAACTTTGATGGACTTGAATTGAATCTCACACTAATTTGCACTTCACTGTGTGGACTCTCAAAGTAAAAGAAATAAGGCAGAAGTATGTAAACTAATAAAACAACTGGCCATACAGTATGTAAGGCTCAGAGCTCTCATGAGAGCCTGAATCCATTCTGCTAACACATCCTTGAACGAGACACTGTGTCCTAGTCGCCATCGACCCTGCACTCTGACCTTCCTGCAAAGAGGCCAATAGAAAAGAGCAATAGTTCAGACAAATAAATAAATAATGCTAAAAACACTGCAGCTATTCTGAGAGATGACAGATAGAGGGATGGGGAGGAGGTACAGTATGTGGGCTGGAGGAGGAGGAGGAGGAGGAAGAGGTGGAGGCAGACAGGCACTACAGCTGACAATAGAAGATGTTTGAAATAGATGCTGCTGCTATTTCCACCTAACATTAATATGCTGACACTTAAATAACACTAAATAACAGCTAGGGATAGACAGATAAAAACCCAAAGGGATTGAACTGTCTTCCAATCAGATGTTTAAATGACACTGTGCATAATATGCGGGGTGGGGGGCATTTATTCTACAGAATAAATGCAGAATGTAAAAAAAAAAACACAATAAATCACCTGTAATCACCTGAGAGCAGCACAGACATATGGGAGATTTGGTTTTCATCAAATTGGATTTTATCAATTCAGCTGTGGCAGACGGACAGATACAGAGATAGATTTGCTCATGAAAGTCATGAGGCGTTTTCTGTGGCACAGTCGAGAGTGGATTGATTAGCCTGGGGAAAGGTGAAGGAAAAGAATAGGCATGTCACTCAACAATAGGCCCATCACTTCTTCTGTCTCAGATTTCCCTGGACCTTGCCAAGCCTGGCAGGTGAACGGGTGAGACACGTGAGACTCCCCGCTCACCTGAGCTCACCAACTGTTGCCATGCCAACAAAAGATATGGCTCCAAGGCTTGACGGGTGTTTGTAGAGACCGAGCCAACACCTGGTCATACTTGCACATAGGCAGTGTGCTTGTGTCAATCTTACAGTGTTTCATAAAACATATGGTGCTGTGTCATTGAAAAGAGTAATAACACTGTGACTGGCTCCACAATGAGTTTAAAGGAATATTGCACCAAAAATCGGTCATTTTATCTACCACTGACCCCTTCTCTGCAGGCTTAACAAGTAGAATTCACTATTTAAAGCACACTTGCTGTCTTTATTAAAGGAAAATAGCAACTAGATTCAAAACTATTACTCTTTTAGTTGTTTTTATTCATTTTTTGGACATAAATTAAGTTGGCATGAGCTAATTAAGCTTTGACATAACTTGGTAGAGAGACAAAATCATTACTTGCTTTGTTGCTAGCTAGGATTTGCTGATAATACTGAAGGATACGTAACAACAGGTCCATTCTTTGACAGTATTACGTCATTGTGAACAAAGCAAAGGCGGAACACACAGAGGACCTCCTGTGCTCTCCTCCGAGATACTGATCCAGTTCTCATTTGAAAGGGGTCTGTGAAAAACCTCCTAATGTTTGCAAGAGGAATCAATGAATAGTTTTAAAAACAGCTGGAGACTACTGTGAATCTTAAAGAAGGTGAGGGTGGCAGCTCACATGTTTGTCATGTGTGAGCAGTCACATCTCTGCTCCCTGTTCACAAGCAACACACTTCACAGCTCCTGTGCCAGATAACATTGACCAGCTAGGATGTTGTGGGCGCAACACGGAAGTAAATGCTTGAATTCAACAGTGTTTGATATATGTCCTTGGTGTTGCTTGAAAAATTGTGTTTAATCTTTGAAAAACTCAGAGGGTCATTTAACAAGAATCCTCAAAGACTCTTTTTACCACCTGGATGAAAAATATAAGTGATAAATGATTTGTTAAAGCATTTCTTAAAACTTTTTCCAAAAATAATGGAGATTGTTACAAATTACAAATTATATTATCAGTTATTGATATATATTTGTTGTTTCTTTCCAATACTTTATATTTTCATGCAAAATAATGGGTTCATATTTTGCTTGGGTTTTATAAAAAGAGCAAGAACATGTCATTTACGGCAGCCAAGATTAGGAAAGACAGTTGATCAGACAGAATGGATGTTTTCATCCAGTGAGATCCTCTCAAGTTGTGTCAGGTTGGACGCTGACCGCTGGTGGACAGCCATTTTCAGATCTCTCCACAGATGTTTGATACTTTCTGAATTGTAAATATAAGATTTTACATGCTAAATTGACTTATCATGACTCCAATCAGTGAGTTTGACTGATCTCGACCCAGGAGTTAGCGGCTGACTCGGGGCACATTTTCCCATGGAATGCAAATTGAATTGGCTACTATTCCCAGCCCAGGAGAAAAAAAGCAATCTGTGCTGTGCAGTTACTATTACTCACACAAAAGACAGAAAGAGCCTTTTAATTTGAAGCCCACATCAAATGGCTGTATACATCAACCTCTGATAATGAACTAGAAATGTTTATCCTCTGAGCAGTCTAACTAACAGGTCAAAGTCAAAAAAGCTGGGACAGAGGAGGAGTGACATTTAGTGGCATTAAGAAGACGGTTTAAGTGAAAGCATTGCTGCCCACCATCCGTCTGAAAACCTCTGACCTCTGTAATTTCATGCCATTCCACTTTCCTTTCTGACAATGAGTGGTAAAAGCATGACATCTAAAGGAGAGCATTGACTGGGAAAGCTTTGCTAATGAGATCCACTTACTGTACTGCTTCATTACGAATCTGCTGGAGAAGAAAGGCATTTCCTGAAAGAAACAAATTACATTAATGTTATTTGACTATTTTCAAAAGTCGGCCGAGTCTAGATTCCTTTTAATTAAGTATTGATTTTAAAAGCAAATAGCACCCTCTATTGACTGGCCTTTTCCTCCCAATCTGTTCATGATTTCTGTTTATTTGCCTGAGAGCACAAGTGGAAAGGAGCAATAGATTACCATAAATCAAGTTAAGCTTACCGTCATCAGAATTCAGCGGCTTTTCAGCTGCTTGACAAGGCCACATCCACTGAGTAATTTATCAGTCTACACTACCACGCCACTGAAGTGGTAATTTAGGGATTTGATTCTTTGCATATTCCTCTGAGACAGAAATAACCAAGTGCATTTCACCACAGCAGCCAAAAGTAGGCAAGGGTATCTTATTATGTGAAGACATTTTGACAAGCAGATGCTTTGGCTGTTACCTTCAGCGTATAGGAGGCTCCTGGGATTACTAATGAAGACCTCTTGTACTTTGGTTTAGTGACGGCTCATTAGTAGCCAATGAAGCCGCCTAGAGCTTTCAATATCACATACATTTTATTCCTTATTAACTATCTGGCACACTGCTCCCTGCCAATGCAGTATACGCCCTTAGCTCATCTCATTTAATGGTAACAAGTCTGGAAAAGCTTGTATGAGCCTGGCTGAGTTTGAGAGACCATTGGATGGACAGGGAGAGGAGAATTGAATTATCCTGACTGTTAAAGCCACCTCCTCCTCTCTCCCACCTAGATATTGCATCCTGCCTTCATGTGCCAGCTGGGAAAGAGAGAGAGAAAAAAGCAAAGCCCCAAAGAGGGTTTCTGACTACCTTTGGATCATGTGGCTGAAAGTGTGAAATTGTTGCCATGGTTAACTGGTGCACCTGCGTGGATTCAAGTTTCTCAAGTGTCTGAAATTATGCCAAATAAAAGTCTATCACAAGGGGAAGCAGACATTTTGGCAAAACAAATGACTAAAGTATGAAAGAATAACTGTAGGTGGTGATTATACCTCGCTATTTACAAAGCTCTATTCCCCTGAGCTGTTGCGAACGAGTTTCATTCAGTCGTTTACAGTTGTAGTTAATTTCGTTCAGTAGATCCTGAAGATTTCAAGCTACTCAATTAGTCAACAGGTCTGGATCAACCTTGATCCATGGCCAGCTGTCCCCGAACCACTGGCATGCTGTTGCTTTACCAATCATCTAGAAGGAGTTAATGTAAACACTTTGATCCCTCTCAGTGACGTCAACTGCACAGACCCCCGGTCAGAATAAATGAGCCTCAGAGTTTGCAAGGAGGAGGACAATTTAGCGACAGTAACGATCTGTGACGCTGTAAGGAGTTTGTGCCAAAGGCAGTGTTTGTTGTCAGTAAATCTCACATGCTGTGGGGGCAGTGAGAGTTTAAAGTTAGCACACCAACTGTCACCTGTTGAGGGAAAACACGCCGCCCACTCACACACCTGTGTTTCTATTTAAACGCAAATAGGAAGTATCAAGACTTTTGAAACTTTGACCTTTTATTTCTGTAGAAGGACAATGGCTCACCACAGGATGAAAAAGGTCTCAAACATCTCAACAATTCCAACATTTTTAACACAGATTAAAAATGGAAATATTATCCATAAGTTTTTAGTTTTTTTTATTGATCAATATTGTTCATATGCCACCAATTTATAAATCTAATTTGCTCACTGACAATCTCAAAGTAAAAACTTGAAACTTAACTTAAAACTGAGCATCCTGATATGGAAAATATCCAACCTCTGTTTGGAATGTTACAGGTGCAATGTAAAGAGAACAGCAATTCTAGCATGATAAATCCAGTTCTATGACATAATATAAAATCACATTTTTGCAGCGTTAAACAGTGCATGACATCATTCCCGAGAATCTTACAACATGGTGCAGTTTTATGAAGAAGTGGTTTTCACATACAAAAAAGGCACTGTACATTCATGTGTTCTGTATTTTTACAGCAGAACTGACATGTCAGTATTGCATTGGTTTATGACTGGAACAGATCACAGATGGCCAGCTGTGTTTTGGACACAGACAGGGCTGGGTAAAGAGGATCAGTAAACCTGTGCTTATAGGAATGCATTAGAGCTAGACTGCCACCTGGTGTCACATTAAAGAATGATAAAATACCCTCTTCAAAGTCGAGGAACACTCCCACCTTCTGCAGCATGTCCGCATCCACAGGAACTGACACTTTGTTATGCAGAGCTTCCACCTTCCTTTTGTCACAGGCGAGGCACCAGGAGTAGCTGTTGAAGCCCAGACGAGAGTTGTCCTTTTGGCCCTTCCTCTCAATCTGTCCCTCACTCAGCCCCACCTTCCAGCGGCCGTCCTCCACAGACACGTTCACCTCCCAGTACCAGCGGCCCCCCTCCAGGGCACAGGAGGCAAGCACTTGTGGGAAGGAGCTGAAGCGAGCGTCGTGCTCTGTGTAGAACTGCTGAGCCTCGCTGTAGGTCACCCTCCTGTTGCTCTCAGACAGCTGCAGCTTGGAATGGGCTGTATCTGCATCCAAGACGGGGACAGTACCATCTGTACACAGGAAAGGAAATAAAAAATAAAATAATTTTCAGAACATTAAGACTAACTGAATATAGCACCTTTAAGCGTACAGGATGCATTTAGTCCTTTGGTTTAATTGGATGTGATTCATCAGTAATTAAGTGGAGAGTAAACAGGTGCCAGTATAAAAAAATTCCACTTGTCTCACAGAGCAATCTGTAGAGGTCTCTGTCTTTGCCTGGCACAGTGATGATGACTGTGTCCAGCCGCTTCTCTGTCCACCTCTGCAAACATTTCAGCCGGGCCTGATCCACTTCCTCTGGAGCCTCAAACTGCCCCACAAAGTTTCCTCTGTCACTAGCCCTGGGGAAAAGAAGCAGAGAATTTAGGGAGCATAAATACTTAAGACTATTAGACCTCTTTATTCCCTGATGACCCCATAAGGTAGGGTATATTGACATAGCTACACAGACACAAAAAAAGAAAGAAACAGATACAACGTAAGTGACCAGCAACACTTAAATACGGCACAATAAAGAAAATTATATGTTAAATATATATTAACAAATATACAAATGAGCAAACAAGCACACTCTGGTAAATATTAATAATAAAATGGCCACACAGAACTGTACCCACATTACACATCTACCACAACAGGCTGCAGCTGTTATTAGTGATATCAACGTAACATCTTCATTGATCTCTTTTGCAGGTAAAAAAAAAAAAAAAAAAAAAAAAAAACTGGTCACAGCAAAATATCTGTTGACTTAACAGGGACACTGTCTCTGGAAAGACACATTGCTACAGATTTTTTTTAACGTGTTTGTGTGCTAATTAGGATGAATCAGCACTTTAAAGCTGTTATGTATGTATGCTCTGTTGGTAGCACATTTAGCTATTGACATGTTCAACAAATTGCTGTTTTCCATGCAACGAGGTAGAAGTTGAAAGAAAATCACTTACAGATGGGTGACTTTGCTGTACTCCTGTCATGTGAGAAAGACGGAAAACACATTTTCTGTGGGTTAGTTTTCATAAGCCAACAGTATATCATATATATATTATAAACAAACAAAAGAGTTTTTTTCCTCCTAACACTTAACTCACCATAATGAAGGCCTGCTCCTGTATACGTTTATCTCCCTTGGCATCAGCCAGTCCCTCCAGAGTGTGGAGGCCTTGCTGGATGGACAGCAGGGAGCTCCGGAGGTGGCTGAGTTTCTCCTCTAGTCCACCCAGAACCCTGCTCTCCTCCTTTATCACACACTCAAGAGCTGTTTGCTCCTCCTGCTCCAGGGCCTCTCTGATGGCTCTGTACTGCTGCTGCACTCCTTCTCGTGCCTCACTTAAAAGCACCTGGACAGACAAACTGTAAGTCAGTGTCACGTAATGTTATATTTTTCTCATCTGTCATTGCAGTTAGAGAACTCTGAAGTCCAATCACTGGTCTACCATTCAACCAACAAACAATTAATTAGAAATCTGAATTTAAGATTATGTTGTTTTTTTTTTCAAGCCTTGTGAACTTTAAACATCAACTTTAAACATTTAAAGAGTGTTAATATTGTTTATTAATGGTGATTAGAAATCTGGAATTTGTGTAATACAGTTCTTTACGATTGCTTGCACAGTAAAATTAAAAATAACACAGTTAATGAAACCTGACACTCAAGGAACAAAACCAAACTATACGTAATGTCTCAGCCTCCCTCACACTAAACACACTTCTCTACATTACACACAGAAATCTAACTTTTCGCTTATTTGCCATTTCAAAGTACTGCCTTGTACCACACCTATGAACCAAGTGATCAAACAAGGCCGTCAAGTGGACAGACACTTAGGCGCTTAACTGTAAACTCATCAACCAGGCGTAAGCACTACAACTAGGCAACAGGTGAGTTTTCCTGTCTTCAACAAACGTTGGACGGCAACGTTGCAGTAAGAGGGAGAGGGAGAGGGAGATGGAGAGGGAGAGGGAGAGTGAGGAGTGTGAGCAATGTTGGTTGACCATGTTGTAAACCATGGGTTCACATAGAGAGAGGATGGCCGGAGGGTTCAGCCCAACCTCAGCAGATACACTGTTTCAACAGCAATGTGGACATTTCATCTAGAACATATATGAAAAACAACTTCCTCTGCTGTCAACAGAAAAATCCGTACAACGTAGCAACTACATCACTATTTTTTAGTACCAATGTTTGAAATAACGCCTTGTACGTTGTCCTGTGGCATTTAAGATGTATTTTGATTTGTCTACATATGAGTGAGGGTCAACTACGTTAAGAGGGAAGGGGCCATTATTCTTAGAGGAACATACAAGAGATAATGTATACATCGTTTTGGCCAATAATGAAATACACCACAGGGAAATTCAAGCAAACATCCTCAATTCTGGGGCGAACATCACATACTGATGAAACACCTCTGCCAAATGAATATATGGTACAATAATAAACTTATGTAAACTTTAGTATTGTGCACTGCATACAGAACCGTTTTACATGTATGTGTGTATTTTCTGCCTAAATTGAACTACACAATGTTGTGTTTTTCTTCAGACAATTGTGTGTTGTATTTTTGACAAAATGACCCGTGTGACATGAAACTGAATGTGTCTCACACATGACTGGTGAAAACTGCAAACCATTTGTAGCTGATTATATCTGCTTAAAAAAATGAAATTTCAATAAAATGCTATAATTTCCTGATGCTCACTGTGACTTTCTTTGACTTCAAAAACATGCAGATAAGTCTGCACATCTAATAACATACATATCACCTTAGGCCAAAGTAAGAATATATCTTATCCTGTTTTACTGAGCAGTTTGTATAAATATGAGCATTAATTAGAGAGAACAGTAGAGTTCATTCTCTTACTGTGGAGGTCTCTTTCTTCTGCATAAATTCAGTCACTCTGTTCTTCACTTGCTGTTCAGCATCCTGCAGTTGTTTGATCTCTTCTTTCAGGTTCCCCTTGGAAAAAGGCATACAGAGAAAAAACAATGATTTATTGCTATGGCTAGGTTTAGATGCATCTCAACTTTAACCACAACAACTATGTATCTTACAGTATGTATGGCTCTATAATTCACCACTCACCCTGAGCTCGCTCTCTGCCTCCCTGATGCTGATGCACACATGGTCACGGTGGGAGCCTATGACGGTACACACCGTGCACACACACACTCCACACTGGCGACAGAAGATTCTGTTTATCTCCTGGTGCTCCTGGCACCTCCAGGGAGAAATGTCCTCCATGGGAGGAACCAGGGTGTGATTCTGAAACACGGGGGAGTCCAGGTGGGGACGCAGGTGCTCTGTACACATGGAAGCTCCGCACACCAGGCAAGTCTTCACAGCAGACTGATACCCAGTTTTAGGGCAATAATGACAGGGCACAGGGCTGGCATTTTTGTTTTCTGGCCTGGAAAAGACGCCAAGGCTGGAGGATCCTGGAGCAGCGGCAGGATGTTTGGTGAGTATCAGAGGTGACTTGACGTTATGTACTGGAGACTTTTCACCAGGAAAGAAATCATATTTGGCAGGTGAAGCAGATTTTGTTGGTGAGGCATGAATTCCTGTCACTTGTGTGTCTTTCCTGGGTATTGCAAGAGGAGGTGCATCACATATATCTACTTCATCTGAGCTGTCAGAGTCATCCAATGTGATTTCTTCTGGTTTATGCTGGCTCTGCTGGACTGAGATGTCTTGTGGCACATCACTTGCAGATACTGCCTTGTTGTCAGACTTGTCACTGGAGGATGTGCCATCACCACGCTCAGACTGTGTAGATTCTGGGTGCAATGCTTTCTTGGATGTCTCCACACCTGTCGACTGCCCAGGTTTATCTGAGAAGGAAGTTGTGGGAGCCTCTGCGTCACTGGGCTGCTCACGGGGAGATTCCACAGTTGATCGCTTTGTGTCAGGTTGCTCTGGTGCAGGTGTGCTGGCCTTTCTCTTCCCAAGGAGTCTGCTGGTGAGTGAGGGTCTCCTCAGTGTCGAGTCAGAATTGTTTTCTTCATCGTTACTGGATGTGGCTAAAGAAAAATAGAGTAGGTTGATTTAGCACTTTTACATAAACTCCCACAAGCTGCCTATTGCCCAAAACAAATGCACTAAACTTTTAATACCTATTAAGCAGCTCCACTTTAAGCAATTCAAGCAGTGACTGTGTAGCTCACTTGCACTTCCTGAAGCCATTGTATTGCCTTGTACGTTCACCCATGACTTGATTTATGTAACTGCTGGTGAAAATACTTCCTTTTATTGATGAAATTTGACAAAGACACTGTATTTACTGTGGTTTGGTCATGTTATGGCCGCTACCTGGTCCACTCAAAAAATCTGTATAAACACAGACACCGATCCTGAATATCATATCGGTGCATCTTTACGATCGATAATAAACTTAAAAAGACCAACACTTGCAGCTGTCAGAACAATTGTGATTTAAAGTCGCTGCTTGAATCCTTGTGGCATCAGTCAGAAGCAGTGAAATACAAATTACATAATTTGGAGACGGGAAAAGTCTTAAAAATCATAGTGATTTATGGCAAACACAGGAAAACTGCACCGGCACATACTAAAGAATACATGAAAAGTGAGTTAGACTTTTACCCTCACTGACTATCTGCTAAAGAAGAACTTTGGCCTAAAAATGACCATCGAGCCACTCTGACCCCTGTCAGCGTCAACAAACATGGAGCAAGATTACCATTGAATCACACAAGAGCTAATGATATTTTGAAGATGTGATTTCACTTCCTGTTGTGTAAAACTGGGAGAAATAGCCAAGTACATTTACTCAATTACTGTATTTAAATTACATTTTGAGGTACTTGGGTATTTCAATTATGATACTTCATACATCTTGTAGTCATATTTCAGATGTCTATCAAATGTTAGTAGTTCCATCAAAGAGAGTAAAATAGGGCTGGAACTAATGATTTTCATTATTGATTAATGTTACAGTCATTTTTTATGTCGATCAATTGTTCATTTTGTTTATAAAATATCAGACAATAATGAAAAGTAGCTGTTACAATTTGGCACAACCAAGGTAATGCCTTAAGATGTCTTGTTTTGTCTGACCAACAGTCCAAAGATATTCACTTTACCGTCATGCAAAGAGAAGCACCACCTCCTCAGTTATTTAAAGCTTCTCATATGTTTGGTATTTTGCTTAGAAAATAGAAAAAAATTAAAAAAAAATTTGCCAATTAGTTTTCTGTTGTTCCACCAGTCCAATTGTTGCAGCTCTAGAGTAAAGCAGGTAAAACTAGCTCTATCTTGACTAACTCCAACACTGAGGTGCTGCCAGTATTAACGACCTAATAATAACAATAACAACATACGTATCAGTCATGGCACCCAAATCCAGTACTTTTGATCCTTGAAGTACATGTTGCTGAAACTATTTTTGTACTTTTACTCAAGTTTGATCTTTAATTGAATATTACATTTAGTTAAGCAGAGAATCTTCTTTCACCGGGGTTGTATTTCCTGTTTAGGAAATCCGGCTTATTATTACTTAGAGTGCAAAAGTAGCTAAAGAATGATGCGTGCTTGCAGCTATGTGTATAATAACATTATACGAAAATTAAGTATTAGCCTGTTCAAGGGATACCTGCCGGAAGTTAGATAAATTAGCTAAGGTTACCTTCCAGTCACACCTTCATTTATTGTACTGTGTATTGGGCGACTTAATAAACAGCTATTTTTAACGGAGCGGTTTAACGCACAACCCAGTTTTGTCTGTACCTGCTGTACCTGCTGTACCTGCAGTGCCGCGAGGCTGAGCTCGTCGACTCGGGGCGGGCGGCCGTATAAAGCTGCGGTCAAACGGCAGAGTCTGGTACACAGTTTTACACCTCCACTCCGGACAATGGAACGGCCCGTTCGGCGTTATGCTCCACAAGTCTCCGATACACCGTCGACAGAACCGGTGGTTGCACTTCAGAGTAACGGGCTCCCGGGTCAACTCGTTGCACAGGGGACACCTCGCGGGAGTGTCCAACGATGCTCCCATTTTGTTTTGACTGATGTTTAGTTTCTGTTTCCGGAATGTCAAGCAGAAGAGGCGGAGCTACATGTTTGAATCCCGCTTCCCGTCCCATGGTTCAAGTCTTAAAGGTACAGCTGGAAGAAGTATATCATGCATTATTTATGTTATGAGGGTGTCGTTATTATGTATCATCATTGAAATATTCCCTTCAACATTTTACTTACGTAAAAATTATTAGTATTTAAGACCCATAAGTAAAAATACTCATTACAGAACATATTTTATGTTGCTGCAACAATTTACATCAATAAAAGTTATTAATCAAGTGAAATAAAACTTGGTTGGCAATTATTTTGACAGTTATCCAATCAGTTGCAAATGTTACCAGGGTAAAATAAGATTTTAAGCAATAATATAGCAGCAAACTATTTTTATAAAGATATAGTGGAGTAATGGCGTCCTGAGCAGAAAACCACACCAGCACTATACCTGTTGGTATCTGGTCTGGCAGCATGTACATGTACGTGTCCGTGCGTGTATGCGTGTATGCGTGTATGCGTGTATGCGTGCATGTTAGTGCATGTTAGTGCATGAGACTACCTCCTGTGGTCCTCACATAGTTTCGTGAACACACAGGCACTGCCCACAGGCGAGATGACACAGTGCACAATGTGGCGTTCAGGTGAATGTTACAGTCCAGAATTTCCTACACTGAAGAAACCACGAAAAACATTGGACCAGACCACAGGTGGACTTTCCATGGGGACCACCAGCTCAGATTTCGGTCAGCCGGTGGATTATCAAAACCTCCATAAAGATTTCAAAGTTACCGGCTCCGCCAATTCATGCTGCTCTGCCTTTACCGAGAGGAGAGCCCCTAAGAGCGGCTAAAGGGCTCCACCTTGACTCGGAAATGGCTTTTCTTCTCCTTGATGGTAAGTAACTTGATGGCAACATATTGTTACATTTCTGTTTTCTTCAGTGGCCGCCTACAGTAGGCATGATAACGTTAGCTTTCTCGCTGGTACCAATATTATGAATTTGTTTGGCTAATAATTGCTATGGCTAGCTAACAGCTAGCTAACGGTCATGGCATCGCCAGCGTGGGCTAATGGTTGTGGCTGGATCGCTTTTTGTTGGCGTTGTGTACACAGGGTAACTTTCAGTTGTGCTTCTTGTTGTGTGTTAAGTGACAGCTTTCACTGGACTTCGTAGCGGTGAATCATTGTTAACATGAACAAACTGAAATCTATCTGATGAATATGGCTTAATCCAGTCTAGTGCGGTTCCTGTGATGCAACGACATGTTCCAGGGGAGGTCGGAAAAAGTCTGTAATTGGCTAAACTTTCTGGATCAAGAGCGGGATCTTTAAGTAGAGGTTTAATTACTGCAACCTTAAAAGCCTGTGCTACATAACTACTATTTATAACATTAATAAAGACAAGTTGATCAGATGTAATATGGACGTGTTGATTAAAGGAAAAACATCCGTGATCAGTCCGGTTGGAAGAGGGTCAAGAGGACAAGTGGATGGTTTGGATGAAGAAACTGTTGAAGTTAGTTCAGAGAGAGCTATAGGAGAGATACAGTCTAAATATAAATCAGGCGTCACAGTTGATTTCAAGACTACTATACTGGACACAAACTACAATTATGGGAAGGAAGTGATGAATTTTTCCTCTAATATTCACAATCTTATTTGTAAAGAAGCTCATGAAGTTATTACTACTGAGGGTTAAAGGAATATTCAGCCCAATAGAGCTATGACTGTCTGTCATCCTGGCTACAGTGCTGAACAGAAACCTGGGCTTGTGCTTGTTTTCATCTATCAATGATGAATAGGAGGTTCTGGCATCATGGAGGAATTTTTTGTATGTTAATAGACCATCTTTCCAAGCCTTGTGAAATTCTTCTAAATAGGTGAAACACCCCTTCCTTCCCAGCTTTTGTGAATTATTTTCAAAGTAACAAGTAACTGTAGCTTTAGAAAAACTGCAGTGGAGTACAACATTTCCCACTGAAATGAAGTGAAGTATAAAGCAGCATAACATAATCAGTGATAGAAGACCTTTTCAGATCATGTAAATGTCCTCCATTCAAAATTGTTCCTAATAGAACAGAGGCTCAATCTAGCTAACACTTTCCATGCGTTTTATGTCTCTGGTCAATCTTTAGTCGTGATAACCATTGTTGGCAGCTTTATCATTGTTATGAACTCATGAACCACCTTCCATATTAAAGTGGACCTTGATTTTTACTGTAATATGTTTGGTATCATTTTAATGGGTACATTCTTGGCCCCTTATTCGTTATTCATTCAGTCTTTATACAGAAGTATCATCGGGAAAATATTCTTAAAGTATCAAATGTATTCATTATAGCTGTGTTAACACAGTATCATTTTCATGGAGCTGTGGCTGGAGCTAATTGGAACTGTTGAGTAATTAAACGCTCCTTGCACACCCATGGTCCATCTCCACAGGTGGTTACATGTATTTTGCCCGAAGAGATCTCTTCTCTGGACTGTGTGAGCTTGCACAGACTGGACTAGAATTTTCATTTATCTGTGCCAGAACTTCTTCCAAACTATTTTCCCAGGCACCAGTTTGTATCATTCATGAGTCATTATTCCGCCATGAGTTTGTCCTGTGGAGCGTAAATTCACTTATCATGATTTAAAACATAACATTGCATAACTGTTTCTACCGTAAGAGGGTAAACAATTAACCTACCAATGAAATCTCAGATCAAAATACTGCTCTGTCATTTATTTATTTTACTGTCATTTTATGCACTCACTCATTGAGCTGTAACGAAATGCAATTAAACAAAATGAAGTTACTCCTGCTCCCACCCTCTGGATAGCCAACAGGACTCCCATGAGGACAATGAACGGTGCACAACCAATCAGTTGTAAATGTTCTGGATAAACCAAGAGCTGATCTGGACGGCTGACAGTACTGAGTGTTATAAATCAGAGTAATCAGCTTTTCAACAATTCTTTTCTATTCCAGAGGACAAAGCCATCTGAGGCATAAAGACATGTTGCTATTATGCCTTAAAGCACCAGATGGAACAATAATGGCTTAAAGTGGCATAAATCTTGTTTTCTCTCATGTTTCTCTCCACAACATTCTTGTCTGTGTTGTGGTCTTGACTTGTGACTTGGATAAAAAGACTATTGTGACTTGTGAGCTAGAGGTTAATCTTTTAATCTCATAGCAATTTTGTCTCTAAAAGAAACTGCATTTTCTTGCCAGCAATGTTACTTGTGTTGCTTGGAATTATGAAGTCAAAAGTTGTGGCCTACCGCAGAGCTTTTTTTTTTTCTCTGAATTTTTAATGCATTCATGGAAATAAAGGTTTGCATTTGAATAAAAAATGAAAGAAAATGAACATTTTAAATAAATTTTCTCATATCCTACTACTTTTCAATCAATAAATACCTAATGTAAAATCCACAATTGTAAATTCAACTCTTAAGTTTTCATTTTCCCTCAAAACCCATTTTGAGTGATTGTCGGTGTGGTGCACTAATCTGTTATGTATCTAACATCTGTAATATTGTAAGTCCACTTACTGTATATTTTTCACAATCATATTTAGAATGGTATAATTAACAAATGCATCTGTTCACCAAAGCCTTACCCCTCCCTGAAAGCATGAAAGTTTACTTATTCCTCACCTTGAAAACCAGTCTGACAAAACAGTTCCAACTCAAGGACCACATCCTGGCCTTTCCTGAAACTTTCACCTGTGTAATGCAGTATTCATCAGCAGATGGATGAGCTTATTTTATCCATGACAAATTAGTAATTTCCATCCATCGATGACAACTGTGTGATATGGTTGAATATTATGTTTAAATGCAGAGCTTGAGCTGGGACTGTTTTCTTGAATTTACCATAGTTCATAACAGAATGTAGGGTGTCTTTAAAAAACTAAATTCTTCAGAAAAGGTTGATCATTAATGTTTTGTCCTGACTAACTTAATATTCATGATTATGACGAATATACTTTGTGTATTTTGACCAATTTTTTGAGGGACCTATTTTATTGCCTGCAATTTAACTTCAAAAACCAGAGTAAACCACTCGTTGTCTGTTCCATTTGTACATCATTTATGTCCCCTTACAGCTGCCTTCTTAACAATATTACAAACTAAAGTTGTAATTGTCAAAAGCGCCACCTAATAGCCATGGTGACACCTTTAATAGTACTTTAGAGTAATTTAGTAACGCACTTCCATAAAGATGGGAGACCTGCAAGTGACAGCTAAGATTTAAGAAATGCCTGGTCACAATCGATGCAGCAGAGATATCCTGACATTTAGTCCTTAGTATGGGTCAAATTGACTATTACATGCCTACGTCTTTCAAATCCAGAATTTGCAAGGCAGGATTTCTGTTTTGAATTTATACATTTTTAGTTTTCAAGGCAAAGCTGAAACATTCTCAGACTTGACATCCTCCACAGCCACAGATGACATTGGACGACTGTAACTGCCCCTTTGATGAGTAATAACTTTTGAGAAAATGAACAAAAAATCACGACAGTGTTTTACAGTGAAAACCTTTATTAAGTGTTCATATATTCTTAAAGGAATCTCTTAAATTGCAGTAAGTTAACCTCCTCCACATTTTCTAATTGTTTGGTATCTATAGAATATCTATTTACATAAGGACATATCTTGGCTGGGACAAGCCTTACTCATCCATTATCACTAGAGTTCAATCCTCAGGCACACCTGTCACTTTTTACACGATACTCCAACTCCATTATCTTACCCTGTATGTCCCAACAAAACAAAGGGAGAAAGGGAAAAAGAGAGTGAAACAGAACGAGAGAGCTGGAGACAAAGACTGAGACAGGCAGATTTAGCTACACAACAGGACTATTGTGTGTGAGGCTGGCATATTTGTTCACTAGCCCAACAAACTATTGCACACAACACATTCACACTGACATTCACATACTGTATGTGCATGCACTCACGCTCACTCCAATATAGCCACTGACCTCCCTGCACACACACACATACAGAAGCACACTCGCACAGCAGCTACGAGTCCTGCAGCAGACAGTCCTAATAGCCCCCATCACAGTGTAGATACCACAGACTATAAAATATTATATTTCTTCTCAAACTGAAGCGCTGTGGAAAGTTAGCTAGCAGGGCATTGAATGGGTTTTGTTAAAATTCCTAGAACATCTTTAATATTCACTGTACATACTTTGTAAATACAAGTTTTTTTCTCTTTTGGATGATAATATTCTTATAAAACAGTCTAAATTTTTTTTTTTCCAGTAAATGAAGAGGAACAAAGGAGCATATGAGCAAAAGAAGAAACTAAAACTTTCATTTCATTGTCAAACCTTACATATGAAACACAACAGATTTACAGCAACCCGATATTATCTGAAATTGAGCAGTTTCTTCTTTTCACAAATAAAACATGACACACATTCTGAAGGTGATACACACAGCTAAGTGTTAACATATTTTAATATTTGTTATTACAGTTTGTTAATGTTTTGATTGAATGGACTGAATGTTGTGTACAGAATTGTTGTTGTGGATATGAGTGAGGTGGCATATGTGTATATGTATGTCTGTGCTCGTACTGCAGGTGACAACCCTGTGCCCTCTCAGGTAGGTAGTGGGTAGTCCATATACTTCTCAATAGAGTAACAGTCTCTGCCCCTGCCATGGTCTATGTAATGCTGTGCAAGGGTTAACTTGGTAGACACACAGGGGAAAAAGAGCACAAGGCTCCATCTAAGTGTTGGAAATGATGTGTGGAGTGCGAGCAATATGGTTGGACTTCAAGGGTAGGGTTACACTGGGTTTTTGGCAGGTAGATGTAAAAGGCAGGCTGGCTGGTTCAATAGTATTCCTCTCCTCTACAGACCTGGACTGCCTCCTTCCTTTAAGTTGATGTTGAGGGGCTGGTACTTTATGGAAACGGACACATGGTGATTCAGGAACCTGAGAGAAAGAAAGAAAATGTGAGTGTTATTAAGTATTCAAGTACGTTACTAAAGTGTAATTTGAGGTAGTTGCACTTTCATTTCATGCTCTTTTTACTCCACTACATTTATTTGACAGCTATATAATGATCAGTTTCTAAAACACAAAGCACTGTTGAAGATTAAACCAGTGGTTCTCAACATTTTTGGCTTGTGACCCTTGCAATAAAGCAGTTTATGAGTTATCAGGAATTCGACCAAAGAGTGATTTCCGCTCTAAACAAGTAATAATTAAAACAACCGTTTGTGGCCCAAAGAGGGAAAGCTAACCAAGATCTCACAAAAAACAAAAGATAAGAGAAAAGCCTGTAAAATGATTTCAAAGTCTTATACCACATTAATCATCACTCAGATTTATCCTGTGACCTTCTTGGTGGGTGCCTGACCCCTAGACTGGGAACCACTGAAATGGCCAACTACAACAGTAGAATGCTGCTCACACAGTAATAGATCAGTATTAACAATCTAATAATGAAATTTAATGATTTTTATGTTTACTTTCAATAATTTATTCATTTTTCTGATAAAACGTATGTACTTGAGATTTTGAATGCAAGACTGTTACTTAATACACACAATGCATTGTTGTATTAGTACTTTAGTAATTGATCTGAGTACATCTTCTACCACTGATTCAAGGTACTTGTATTTTACTTGAGTATTTCAATATTATGCTACTTTATACTACATACAGAGTGAAATATTGTACTTTTCCTCCACTACATTAACTTGACAGCTATAATTAGTAGGTACTTCATACATTAAAAATGTACATACTAAACCTTTCATATGCTCATACACACCTAACAGTGTAAAGTTGTTAAAACTGGCTCCAGCTACAATATTAAAATGCTACTTACACTGTAATACACCAGTAATAATAATATATTAAATGTTAATGTATGATAATATGTTAAAAATTCTAGATCAATCACATTGTGCATGGTTGCACATGGTGGTTTATGTAATGACAGACACTGTCATGCTCTGTCAGAACATGTAAATGTTTCAAGATGTATGTTTTGTTCTTACTCACTATATAGGTTTGATTAGGCGTTGCCTCCCTCTGAAAAAACAAACAAACAGAACAGAACCACAGAGAAAAATATTAACGTGCTATAACATGGTACTCAAGGTCATGCTATTAATAGACTCCCATGTTCACACGTTGCCAGACACATGCATTCTTCCCAATGACTGGCTGTACTGCACACAAACACCAGTAGATGGCATCAGGGATGAGCCAATTGGTAAAAGACTATTGAGCTGCAATGAATTATTCATAAATGATAGATTCTCCAGAGCCCAAAACTAAGGACTGGTATATCATTGGGCTGCACAATGAGGCCATTTATTGACTAGTAAAGCTACTGATAATCCTATTCAAGTTTTCTCTTCTATGACATTGTCCATATATCTTTCACCTTGTCTCTTCATCTCTTATTTGTCAGTTGAAGGTCACTGGGGTTGGAAATGAGAAAACAGAAATTGTACGGGCCTCCCTAGACTTCCTAGAGGTGTCTGTATTACTTTGTAGATGATGTTACCGGCTACATCCACAGATGATTAAACATGGCACCGTGATGATGTTACATGTTCATCTCTCTCATAAGAGTGTGACACCAAACTGAGGAATCATCAGTCAGTCTTTCCAAGCCCCCTGTGCCCCTTTTTTTCCCACTGTGTCGCTTCGCTTCTCTTTTGTGGGTTGCTGGATGCCCATGCCTGTCTGCTTCCATTAAAGGCTACATGGCGTGGACATACTAATCCCATTTCCCACTGGGACACACACCTGGACCCAGGCCTTTTCACAGTATCTCACTGTGTACACCCGCGATAGCGATCCAGAATCGCATACAGTATGCATGGACACCAGTTTAAGCCAGGCCATTTCTATGACTACACCATCACTTCCCCTCACTGTATAATAGATCTCTGGTGGGGCAGTGAGGCCTGATGGTGGTAGAGTCTGCCAGATATTCTTACTATTTTTGGATCATTGTACAGTCACAGTGCAGGGGGGAGTAGAAACATGAGTTATGGTTAGATAATACTGAAAATATCATCTTAAGGATATTAAAACCCCTTAACATGGAGGTGAGTTTGTCAACTCATTTGGGATGGCATCTGGCTGAGTCGGCTTTCATTCATTGATGAAATGCACATCATTTGAAAACATAAAGCCGTGTGACTATGTATTGTAAACCATTTTAATATCACACTAACAGCAGATGCAATACACTGCATACAAAATGGAGAAGTAAAAGAAAAAAAGCAAAACAACTTTTTTTTACTAGGCTTGTGTCCCTGTAGATTTGGTTCAATTTCTTTTCAGAATAGATCACCACTGTTCATCAAAAAGGATCAGAAACAGGAAGCATTATTAAGGGCTTAAAATAAGTGCACTTGGTTGCTGATTTTTTTTTGGTATATCAAGCTCACTATCTAAAAAATCCCCTTAATTATGTTCAAATTGCACATTTGAAGCTTTAATGTTATTTTTTTATTGAGGCTGCATCAAAAGCTCATTACATCAAAATTTTGGCTTTGATTTGTCATAAACACAAGTAAGCACGCTGACTGTGATCCTGTTATGAATTCAACCCACAGAATCTGTTTGCCAGACAAGTGTATGTTTTATCACGACCTTAATGGGTGTGCACTTTCCATTTTCAGTCTGGTAGAACGTTGTGATAAATCAGGAGTCTATGCTTAAAGCAAGCTTTAAAGTACTCTCATTTGCTTTAAGTATACGCTTTTGCCAGCCCACTTTAGGAGCATAAATTGCATCAAGAGCACACTTTTAGAGTAAATCTCCTGGTACCACCCAGCCAAAGAAAAACTGATCAATTCCACATCAATGACCCAGAGATTTATAACCCAATACAAGATTTAAAATAATTGGAAATTTAAGGAAATCAATGCCCAATTCTAGATGCATTCACTGTACATGTGGAGAAGTATTTATAATTTCACTTAATTAATACCAAAACTAGCAGTATAGATTCAGTGAAGGTAGGCTAATGGATAAATCGTTTTCAGTTCACATGCTGGCAAGTAGCAGCCCTGCTCCCAGAGTGCTGCTCTGAAGCTGGCTGACTTTCAATGTAGTGCACAAGTGAAGAGGGAATTTTCCCAAGGAAGATCAATAAAATATCACATTTTATCAGATTAGACAGTACATTCTCACCCTTGCTTTCAGCCAGCAGCTCCTCTGACATGAGGCCGTCCTGCCTGTTCCCCAGGACAAAGGCCAGGAAGGAGAGGATGAGGGCGTCCAGGATGCCCATAATAGCCAAGATGTAGGCCCAGCGCACTGAGCAGGCCCCCAGGCTGTATTTGTCCGTCTGCTCTCCGCACATCCGCCGGACCTCATCGCTGTCCCAGCCATCAGGATAGATCATACAACCCAGCACCAGACAGACACCTAGTTGGAGGCAGAGAGGGGAAGAGTCAGTAAAAGAGAAGGGGCAACATTAGGGAGGATAGTGGATGAAAAAGTGGGAGGAGGAGAGGAAGGAACAAAAGGTATAAGCAGAACAAAAGCATGGGAGGAAAAGTGCACAGTAATAAATGAGGTCAGGGATAATGAGATTTTTGGGGGGAAATGAGAGAAGAAGAATGATCATTTCAAGTGCTTTACAAATCTCCACCCTTTTACACACTCCTCTGTGGATATTTTACTGTTTCTATTGTATTCATCACATCGATTTTCATTTCTTCCATTTGGTGGGAAATAAGTGTCTACATACAATGAGTTCCTGTGGAAGAGCAGTAAAACCAGCAGTAAACATCCACCAACAGTCATGGCCAGACACAGTAGCAGCAAGAGATATAGAATGTAGTAACTGCTCTGGTCATATGAAAAACTGTCCAGGATTTCCTTACTTCTAACTTGTTTTGTTACACAACAGCATGGATTTCTCTCTCCCTCTTGCATTTTAAGAAGTGGTAATATTAGACTTCAACTCATTCTCAGTTTTTGCCCAAAGTGTAAAATCTCTCTCTCATCTTTTGATTTGAATCTCTCTCATCTTCAGTTTAAAAGAGATTCTTCTCTAAGGTGATGCTGCGGCAGAAGAGCACAAGTAAAATGAGAGACCATGCAGTCTTGCAGCCTTTTCTCCCTCTTTGGTTTTTAACTAACCACTCCTCATTCTCAGTTTTTGCCCAAGGGGTAAAAATCTCTCTCATCTTGAATCTGAGCGAGGTTCTCCTCTGAGGTGATGCTGCAGCAGAACAGCGGAAGCTGACTGCACAATTATCCAGAGTGCATTGCACATTAATAATAAAACATACTAATAAAACGAACCCACTTCTTTATCCCCGAAACACTTGCTTGCAATGTTTCCTCTCTGAATGCTGTTTGTTCATGTATTAGGATTTAGGATTTTGAACATTATTCTAGTTTGTTATCCATGTAATCTGCATTTTAATGTCTGCATGCTGCTTTTACATGAACACCTTTTGAGCAGAGATATATGTGTATTTAACTTATATTGGCCTTATTTGTAGCTTTTTGTCTGTCTTAAAACCAAAAGTGGTAACAGTGGTTAATATGCATACACAAGCTGCCCACACATATCCATTAAAGCACACAAACACACACACACGCACTGCATTTGGTTACAGTCGCGCTGCAGTCTTTACTAGTCCTGAAAATTAGCGGGTGTTGAGAGAAATTTCAGTGAGAGACAATGAGTAAGAGAGAAATTACAGAGCAATATGTGCTGCAGACAAACCGCATACCCAACAGAGCAGAGCATCCCCAAGACTCCTATTCTACCTTCCCCCATGTCTCCAACTGTCATAACAAATTCATATGCACACAGTGTTTCAGGGAGCAAGGACTCAGGTGCTTGTTCAGACTCAGCTACTCGGATGGAGGAGTACCGCAATGACCTATTCTACTTCAGACAGCCTTTTACAACAGAAGATATTCCTCGACTATATATTATAAATAAATGTGCAAACAACAAGTATTTAAGCAACAGAAATCATTGTCATATACTCTAGTGTCAACATTACAGTCGTACAGCCCTGGTTGGTTTCATGAAAGTATAGAGACCGCGTCTCTTGCAGTCTCTAGGCAGAGCCACACAATGAAGCAACAAGCCTTTTTCGCTCAAGCAAGATTTAACTTGGCCGTGACACGCCGCGATAGGGCCTCACTCGGTCCTGCATATGTCACTCAGCCCACACGAGCTCTATATGCAGTATAGCATCGCAGTCTGTCAAACGTCCTCTTGAGTCAAGTACACGATTCAGCTCGTGAGTGAATGTCGCCGAGGACCTACTGCACATTGTGAACAGTGAGCTGACAGTGAACAGGTCCGCTTCTACCTGCGTCACATGAAGCCAAACCTCCACAATCTGTCTGCCTGTCCACCTCTTGCTAACAAGTCTCTGATGTCACTGTCAACGACACACTGACGAATACAGAAGCTGACTGTAGCTGCAGAGGCCACAGAGCAGGCCCTGTCTTGACAATGCATCTACGTGTGTGTGTGTGTGTGTGTAGTGTTGTTGAACTAAAGCACCTTTCAATACTTTCTGTAAAGTGGTTCAGGGCAAATCCGACTCGCATAAAAAAGACAGTTGTTGTGTTTTTTTCCCCGACATCTACTGACTTTTTCTTTCTTTCTTTTCTTGTTTGTTCAGCAACACAAGGTGTTTGACAAACAATTAACACAAGAACAATAGTTTTGCTCATAATTCTGAGGGGGAGTTTGATGCAGTCAGTGCAGAAAGAAAGAGACAAAGCTGCCTCTGTATGTCCTTGGCTTGAACATCGTAATAGCCCTGATTTTTTGATAGAGCAGTCCAGCCTGAGATGGTGCTGATTAGCTGAAGCCATCAGTCAGCTGTCATGTTATTTGGTGACCCAGGGGGTAAGCTGTCAATGTGTTTTTTGGTTGCTCCTCCGTTGGGGGTTTGGGAAAAGAAATGAGCAGTCACAAATAGTGGTGCATTGATATGAATATAGCTTTTTCACCCTGGAATAAGAATGAATTTGTACAAACTGTGTTCCTCCTAGCTGTATAAATGCTATGAATATTATGGAGGCTCATGTAACAACCTTCACTGAACAGGGGGAGTGCCATAGAAGACTAAATAACATTTGATATTCTGAGAGTCAACACACATTACGATTCTCTCTCCCTCGTGATGCATTTATTGAAAAGGTAACAAAAGCTTTTCCAGATCCTTCTGGGTGTCTCTTGGATGCCTTTGGCTCAATTCAATGCCATCATGAATATTACATTGAGACTCAGGAGGAGAGAGAAGAGGCTCACGGAGAAGGAGAGAGCGAGTGAGGGTACAGGAAAAAGAAGAATGAAAGAGGTGTACACCGACAAATGCTGATAGCATCAGGGGAGAGAGACCAAAAGAGAACAAGAGATACAAGAGCAGTAAAATATCTGTCTCAGTCACTGCTGAACGTTATCTACTCTGCAGATGATCAACTCTGAGGGATGCACTGGCCAGGATTATACCAACAGAGGGTGCCACATATGCCACTCCTGTTTCCAGAAACAGCATGTGGTAAGAGGAGGAGCACATGTCCCCTCCATATACTGTAACAGTAAGCCTGGAGTCAGCTAATCCATAACCACACAACACAGTCCTGGAGATCCAATACAGCACAGTGCGACATCCACTTACATAAGGAGAGGATTAAGGAAAATTCACAGAGGAAAAAATCACAACTATAGCACCATACAGTCTATGCCCATATCAATAATACCAAAGGCAATGCAGGAGCAAACCATGAAATGTAAGATTATTTTCAAAATAATACAAAAATTAAATTAAATTAGTAATATATAAAATGTACTAAAGTACATGTCAGTGGAGACCCAAGATACTAGATCTAATCACCATCATCAATGGGCCACAGATGAGCCGAACATGACCATGAGTCATCACAGAAAGTTTAATAACAAAACAAGAAAACCACAATCTAAAAATGAGGAGACAGCTTTTTTGTTTTGTTGTTTTTTTATGTCAGTCCCTCAGAGCTCGAGCTTCTTTACAAATCAATAATTTTGCACACAAAAAAAACATCTGAAATGAAGAGTGTCATCATAACAGAACAAGTAGCTTGAGCATCATTAGCTCCTAATGCAGTCCAGTCAAACACCATTAATGCAGGCTTGTCTCCTGTTTAGTCATTTTCATGGTGCTAACTAATCTGTGTCTATTAGAGCCGGAATGATCAGTCGATGAATTGATTAGTTGAGTTATTTTGATAATTGGGCAATAATTTAGGTAATTTAACAGACAAAACTGACAAATATTAACAAATATAGTCATTTTCTGACATTTTATATACTAGCAAAAAAAACAACAAATCAATGAATTAAATGCTGGCAAATACCATACATTAATTAACATTACTCCTTATAGCTGCTTACAACTATTTACTAAAAGCTTATGAATAATAAATAGGGGGACTTAAAGTAAAGCATTATCTCATTATCTTTAGGTATCTGCTGGCGTCACCCACTCGCACTGCATCAGAGCAGAACTTCATGCTGCAGTAATAAACTGTGTGCTCCATTCCTCGCCACAGAAATAGCAGCACACTTGACAGAATGCAGCTGTCAGTCGGAGCGGAGACTAGATATTAACTGATGGCATTATCCTACCCTTTCAGCTTTGCCCTTCTCTCCGTTTCTCCTCCCGCTCCCTCTGGAGAGCAGGAGGAGCAGACAGGCGCAAAGAGAGGAGAGACAGATTATGAGGCAGGGCGAGGCAGAGATACAGTGAGCGAGAGCATATAGAGCGGGGAGGGAGGGTAGATGTGGTGAGAGAAGGAGCCCATGTAGGGTGCCATGCTCGTGCCCTTTGTGTGGCCGCCAGCAAGTACCCAGCACCGCACTAACGTCATGAGCACTGGCTACCATATGCTGGAGCCCCTCGGTGGAGCTATTCACAGTATTTACTCAATGCTGTCTTTCTCACACACACACACAGACACACAGAGACACACACACACACTCACACACCTCTGTCTGTTTGTATCTCTCTCTTCCTGGGAACACTGGGACCGTGCGAGTGGAAAACTGGGCTGAGAAGCGCTTGTTGGCCAACAGCAGTTTATGTAAGAGACTGTAGGTAGGGCAGATTAGGTGCAAACAGCGCTACAGGAAAGTCTGAGGGCAGACCAGCAGATGGTACAGAATGGTTTGATGGCAGTAGATTTGTCAGAAGCACATTGGCTCATTTTCCCAAAGAGACTACTAAATCCCATCGATACTGAAAGAACGCCGTTGCCTCCTGTAGTCTCTGTTTATCATTTACAAGTGTTGTAGGTGACTGCAGGACTGATGTCACCTCCAAAGAAGCAGCTTGATTGGATTTGTGTGTCAAGTTTAAAGACAAAGAGAAGTAAATCACATATATTATATAATGTATTTGAAAGACTAGACTTTAATCTACCTCCATAGCATCTGGCTCATGCTTTACTGTAACACTGTCAATGCAATTGCATGTCTGAGTGTGTCTACAGTGTTTCAGCATGTCATTGATTGCACTGGGTGGCAGATGGAAATATACAGTTTTGTGTTCTCTGCTCTTTCCATCACTAACACATCTGCAGCACATCTAAGCAGCCATGAAAAGAGATTCTCATTTTTCAACTCCCACAGTCCTTTGTGGATCCCAATTTTCTCCTCTTCTCATTTAAATAGCCGTGACAAACTGAATTATGCATACACACAACCCAAACTGTGCTATCTTACACTGCATACGCCTATCCAGTTCAACCACAAGCACACACACGCATAACATGTAACACAAACATGAACGTCTTTGTGTAAAATATACACAATGGCTTAAGTGCTCATTCCTTTGTCACTTCTCATAGAGACGCATCTTGGTGCTGATAAATAAAAGAGTGTTTACTGAACTGACAGCCTCTCTGGTGAATGAGCCGGTGGCTGCAAAATGGCATTTAAGGTAAAAACTAAAAGTCAGCTCAAAAAAGGAAATCGTCACAGACGTTCTGGGAACAGCTTCGAGTGTTTATCCCAGTGGGGCTTCCTATGAATATACATAGGTAAGTTTGCTTTAATGTAAGAGCTAATGTTACACTCCCACAGGTGAAATAGTGACCTGAATGTGGTTAAAATCCAACCACTTCAGTTCAAAGTGTTCCTTCAACAGTCTTTTATACTCGACTGATTGGAATACAAAATGCAAAGGGAGATATAAAAAGACAGCACCATTATTACTCGCATCCAAACGGAACAAAATAACAGTTTGTGATTGTTCTTCATCTGTTAGTACTGTGATCTGCTACCCCTAAAGACATGGTTCATCCGCGATGCTTGTTGTCTACGTTGCTTTTCTCAGAATTAAGCTCCAGGCGGAGTGAGACTCCTGCCACTGCTGAGGCACAATGTGACAGAATGGCTGGGTGCTCGGGTGACTCAAGCTGCTGAGTCTGGAGACAAGCAGCCCAGGGCCAAACAGCACATTGCGGGAGAGAGGTGGGAGCGGTAATAGCCTAACGTTTCAGCTATCACACGGCTGGTTCTGCTTATTTAACTTATTTAACAATTTCACAACAAACTGCATGTATTTTACATTTCTGCAGACATTTTTTCAAAGCATACCGGATATTGGAGTTTGCTGCAAGCGCTTGAATGCACTAGCAAGTAAGAGTTTTCAAAACACTGCCTGCTCACAACTGCATTATAGCACAATTCAATGATCACGAAAAACATAAAGCAGACTAAAATTTTACCTGTGGCTCACGTCTGCCTACAAGTGGATTTTCAAGCCATACTGGCATGAATTGATACTGTTGGTTTGGTTGGAGTCTAAACATTTTCAGATTGCTTTAAAAACACCTGGAGGTAATGTCACATGGGCTACAATATGACCTAAATAAACTTATAACTGAAAGGTACCATTAGGAAATCCTTAATTTTATCTGGGAAGAATAAGTGTACAAGACATCCTTTTTTGCTCTCTCTGTAAAAACCTACTGTTGAGGAACCCTTGAACAAGTCTCATCAACTACTTCTGCTCGGCCACTGATTTTCTCCTGCTGATCTGCTCTCATAAGCCACTGGTCTGGACATGGGCCCAGTCAGTATTTGTTGAGCATGTGCAGGTGTCTTAACACACTGAACAGCTCTGATAAAGGGTAAATGGACAATTTGCCTCTCATTCATCCATTCACACAGAAACACACACATCTACCGCACACTGATGGAAATGCCATGCAAAGTGCTGGCCTGCCTATCAGGAGCAGCTTGGGGTTCGGTGTCTCACTCAGGGACATGTGGGGAGGAAAAGCTGGGGACCACCAACCCTGCAATTAGTGGACAGCCTGTTCTACCACCTGCATGTTTGTGTGTAACAAACATAATTGGGGAAATGCATCTAGATGGGGACACAACACTCCTTAAATGTCAATATGACAGGTTAGACCATTCAGTTTGTTTTTCTGGCTCTCTTGCATGACATAGTGATGATTGTATCTGCAAGCCCTTAAAAACTGATATTTATTTCAATTATGTGAACTGCAAATATTCTATTTCCTCACTTGGAGAAATAAGGGTCACTACGCTGCACTCTGGCAGCACTACACTATAGATATAAGAAAAAAAAAATAATGAGACATATAGGATTTAGAGTTTCATAGTTTCAGACAGCATAGGCAGAAGAGGAGCATACTTCTAGACAGCTGGTTGGATACAAATTTAAGACAGTTGTCTACAAAAATACTTCCAAAGTGTCAAGGATACAGTGGAAAGTAGGGCAAGAGAAACTTTTAAAACTGACTCCAACTAGCTCCCCTAGAAGATGAGGAACAAGCTTGTTGAGATGAGCTGTCTACAGTCCAAATCTATTTCTGCTTCAGCTGCTGGCAAAACTCAGTGACTGCTAGAAGGAAGCAAGGAGCTTCCAGGCATCCTCTGTATCCCACTCTGTCTTCAGCAATTCTCTGCAAACCGATAATGCCCACAGTTTACCTCTCAATGCAATTCAAAGGATTAGAAGGAGCAAGAAATGGCCTATTTCATCAAATCATCTCTGTTCTGTGCCAGGACAAGTCTTACAAAGACTTTTTAACCATCTTGTAGTGTTTCAAATGGTCCTCCCACAACAGCATATTGCGTATAATAGTGTACCTGTAGGCTGCAGGAAGTAATCCGACCTATACTACGGGGAATATAACTCGACTTGAAGGAGATCTTTAGAGATATCATTTCATCTACAGCCTCAGAACAAGACTGATGTACTGTATGAAACTAAAAAGAGACTGAAACACATCTCTGCCTAACAGGAGAGGACGAAAAGGAGGCAACGTGTCAATCACCTCCCACACACGATTACTCACAATTGTTCAGTCAATCAATTAAACAAGCAACTGAATCCATTAAGTCTATCTATCTATCTATCTATCTATCTATCTATTTATCTATCTATCTATCTATCTATCTATCTATCTCTCTGTCCTTTAGATCCTACGTCACGTGTGCTTCTGTAATAGATATAACATTTCAGGTTAAAGCAGAGGTGGGGTTGCGGAGTTAGAGGATGGGGGAGGGGATAGAGTGTAAACCGCAGTGAACAGAGCAGGAGGGAGTCGGGCTGGGGTGGAGGGCTTATGTAACAGGTCCAGATGCAGCCTGTACCTCCACAGAGGATAAGGATTGGCAAGGGCAATGGGGATCAAAAGAGGCCTTTGAATTCTCTGTGAATATACAGACTGAACCACCAGTTCAGGGACGATGGAGGTAAACTCTGCTCTGCCAGTCAACAGTTAACATGAGGAGTGTTCACCCTAGACAGACTGAGGGTCTGCGGCAGAGCACTAACGAACGATGATGTAGTTGTAACAGTATTTTCAGTGAAAATAGCTAAATGAAATATTCAGTAAAATTAAAAATACAACATTTCATAAATGCTCCCTCCAGCCACCACTTTCTAACAAAATAGTGCTTGAGGGCTAGACTGACTTACAACTCTTGTAGCTGACACAAATTAATATATTGCACAGTTTAAAGTGTTCTGCATTTGCAGTGGTGGAAGATGTTTTCAAATTATTTAAGTATTAGGTAAAGTTGGTGATTACCAACAAAATTTACTTAAGATAACAGAAGTAAAGGTACTCATTATGCTGACTAACCCCAGTTATTAAATCATTGGATCATTATTATCTAGGTATTAATGTGTAAATGGTAATTTTGTAGTTGTCATGGTGGAGCTCATTTTAACAGTCTCATATAATGGTGATATCATATGCCATATACAATGCATTGTATTTTTTAAACAGATCATACTATGTTTTGTATGTAAAATCTCAACATGACAAGAAACTAGTGACTAGAGCTGTTAAATAAATGTGGTAATTTAAAAAGTGCAATATTGAAATGTGGTGGAGTAGAAAGTGACGTAAAATGGAACTACCCAAGTAAGGCACAAGTAATGTACTTGGTTAAATGTACTTTCAAAAAAAGTATATATATGTGTGTGTCAAACATGAACACGAGCACACAATGTCCTTGCTGCCCCCCCCACCCCACCCCGAGCTCTGGCCTGAGCTAGGCCACTTCTGAGATCACAAGGATTAACTCCAGCAAATCTATAGTCCACACCCTGCAGAGCTACAAGGACACCAAGCGCAGGGGAATCGTGATGACGACTTGGCTGGCATTTAGAGTTTGTATTCCACACCTAAACTCAGTGTTAGCTAAAGTGTGGGCTAATTAATCAACATTGATCTGTTTGGTTTGATGGCTAAAAACATGATCTTAAATTATACAAACTTTTTTTGCATTCATAAATAAACCTTAAATCAACAAATATGCATTACAAATCAGCACATGGCTTTGCATTTGAATCTCTTGCTGTGCTGCAACAACCTGGCCATGGTATGTAATTAAAAACACAGCATTGAGAACATCAGTATAGACCCATCTATCCTCTCCGCTTGCTGTCAACCATCAGCAGTAGGGAGAGCTGCATGGATGATGGTTCCCCAGTGCTTCCCACTGGCTATAATTAGATGGTTGAACTGGCTGTATGAGTTTCTTAATTAACGTAGGACTCTAAGGGTGTTAATGCAGAAGGTGATTTGAAAACAGATTACCTGTGTAGACGTGAGGGAAATGGGCGAGAAAGCAAGACTGATTGTTCCTTGCTGTGATTTTTTTTTTTAATTTTTAATTTTTTTTTTAATGAAAATAGGGAAAGTGGAAGAAACAGTTTAAAAGACAGACGGAGAGACAACGACAGAAAAACAACTAAGAAGAGTCACAGTGATGAGTTTGTTCTGTAGAGCTCACCCTGATCTCCCCTTTGGATGCTGAGCTGCCTACTGCAGGGGAGCTATGTGTGGATTGGTGCACAAGGCAGTGTTGTGTGTTCAATTGCTTTGATTGAAAAAAGGTGGTGGATCAGCACATTCACTTCAAGTGCTGCTCTGAAAAGACCTGGAGGGAATACAGATCGGCTCTACAAGTATCCCAAACTAGTTGTCCTCACCCCTCTTACCACCTGACAATGCCACTGTCAAGCAACTCTGCTCTCATATTTCCGTTGCTTCAAAATCTCCTATGGCCTCGTCTTGTTTTTTCTGTCAATTAACTCAATATGAGACCACTCTCTCAATCTCTCATAGACAAACAGCACCACAGTCCCAGTTTTTATTTCTCACTGGCGTTTCATAGTTAAAAGTGCTAATGCACCTCGCTGTAACAACAGCAGACAGTACTCTCCCATGTTGTTTCACTCTCTGTTTTACACAAATCTGCCCCGCTGGGTATTTGGCTTGATGTGCTGCAGAGAGACATTACTCCCTGCTCTGTATGTAGCTGCAGCAGCACGAGTGACTAGATGCATTAGACTGTTTCTAACATGATGATAGTAGCCGACAGCCCCCAAACTGTCACGGACTGCTGTTAAATAACAAAAAGGTCCGAGGTAAGATTGGCCTCCTGTCACGGGCTGCAGTTTAGACATCCTAGTGTAACATTTGTGAAAGTCTCAGGCTACACAGTCATACAAGTGGACACATTAAGACTACACAAACTGTGCAGAGAGGAGGTGCACACTTATGAAGTTAATTTGGGGGGACAAGCCACAGGTAATTTATTCATCAGACTGGGATGCATGTTGACAGTATTTCACTAACTAGTTTATTTTGCCAACTGTTTAGACGCATAACATTAGTCACGTACATTACTGTGTGAAATTCTAATGCTGGTGTTTGTAAACATTAGTATGAGTTTGTCGACATCTATAAATACACTAAATCATAGACGAATTGTGCTGTAAGTATAATTTACATTTATTCATATATATAAACTATATTTTGACCGAAAACCTGCGTTATTCAAATTCCTTGATATGAAAACGTCTCTACAGCACCGGACTGTCACTTAATAAATAGAAATAGGAATTTACTTCAATAAGGATGTCAGCAGAATATAGTACATATCACTCACTAACAATTTATTTTAAAGATTGTAAAATAACAGATTTTTTGCCACTTTTAGGCAGTATTTACATGTCCAGCAGTTCTAAAGCAACATTAGTATTGATCTGGAGTTCTGTTTCAGGCGACCCAATTGTCTCTCTTTTTAGATCTGTTTTGGTCACAAACAACTCCTCAGGGAAATATGTGGCTGTTTAGCTGCTAAATGCTCCTCTGTTCACCAGCCACTTGCTAACTCTGTCTGTCAGCTGTAGGTTTGGCACCGCAAGCGACAGCCTTCACATTGCAAACAGTCATTTGATCCACTGATAATATCAAAATATAGATTACAGGCAGCTTTAAGTAATAATAGCGATGTTTTAGCATTTTGTAAAAACTCAGTAACATTGAAGGTTGCTTTACTGCATTAGCTTGGTATTTCAAAGTACTTCCACAATGTCAAACCAGACTGAAGTGAACTGAACTATGGATATATACAAATTCACTGGAGCTGATAGAGCAGTACAATGTTAGCTTCAATCTTCTGGTTAAACAGTGAAGGTACAGCTATAACATGTGAAAATATTCAGGTTCACTCACTTAAACTCAATATGACATGCAATTAGATGCATGATGGTCTTTCAAGGACGGATGAAAAAAAACTGGAAAAGTTTGTTGAAGATGAAAAACTTCTAATGTGCTGAAACTTAATATGTAACTTGTTCGGGCAGTATTTTCTTTGTTTACTACTTTGGGATCAAGGCAATTATGGACATAGCTTAACAGCACTTCATCAAATTAAAGTCGACTCTTTTCTGCATTTTAATAGAAATGTAGTTCATTTATATGCAAATCTTCTGCTATAGCATGATGTTGTTTGGGATGGGCAAGCACTGGGCAGAGGTGGTTAAGTATTAGCGTGCAAACAGAGGATGTGCCTCTGCTATGTCTACTGAATGAACTGAATGTGGCTCCGTGAAGCATGCACAAACACACACAGGAAGCAAAGAAACAGGCAAAAGCAACACAATCAGCCTTTTCCTCAGTCAAGCACTAATTTGCTTTTAAAGGCCTGATAGGTATCCAGACATAAGTGCTCATTTGTAGCATTACCTCTTGAGAGGTGGAGAACAGGTCTGGTCCTGCTGCAGTGAAAAATGCAGCTCTATGACGGACACTCTCATGCCGAGCTCCACCACTTTCCACTTCTGGATTCAACTAGGTTTTAATGCTCTTTTCAGAACAATCCTCTCAATAGAGCTAATGGACCATGGGAGTGAAAGGCAGCCACAGAGAAACGTTTAATAACAGAGAGAGAGAGAGAAGAGGTGACCTAAAGGATCGGTATATCCTCTTTGAGCTCTGTTATCTGATTTGTTTTCTGTCTGCCTTCTGTCTTTCTGTTTAGCTTCAGATCTCATATTGTCCTCTCACATCTTATCTTCCTTTTATTTTCTTTATCGTCATCTCTGTTTCTCCTTTATCTTCCCACGCTCCTTTCTGTCAGACAACAAAAGTTTAACGTTTTGATGTGTTGATTCCTCTTGTTTGATTTTGATCCATCTTTATATAAAGTCGATTTTAGCTGTTGTCTTCAAGGCCTTTTTGCTGTGCCAGCATGCTGGTTCAAACAATAATATATATGCAACTAAAAGGGCATTCAGTAGAGCACATACCTCCACCAAGGCCAACAACCCTGAACATCTTTTGTTCACAAGTGGCGTTATCTATATATTGTCTTTAACCCTTACACAAGACAGCTGTATGGTTTTATTACCTGTTGTGTGAGATAATGAAATCAGAATTCAGCATTTTCCTCCACCACATCCGGATTATTATCTGGATCGGCACCAAATTGTTCAAACTAATAGATTTTTACATCAACATTGACATTATTTCCTGAGAAATTGGCAAAAATATCAAAAGGTGCCCTATTCCTGGATCCCCACCTTTAACCCGATCCACATCAGAATGTAATGTGTTCTTGCCTGACCCACACCACATCCCTCCACCAAGTTTGGTGCAGATGGGTTGGGTACTTTTTGCGTAATCCTGCTGACAAATGATCAAACACCGGTGGAAACATAACCTCCTTGACGGAGGTACTGAAATGAATGCGACAGTTGAATTGTGCGTTTCTTCAGTCATGAAGAACAATCACAGATGGCTGTATTATGTGTATGCAGGCACTTTGAAGGTATGTCATGAAATGAAGAACAGCTTAGAAGCTCAAATCACAAGATGTGCTGAGAGTTCGAAGCGGCTGTTTAACTTCTGTGAAAACTGCTTGCTGATCTAACTGAAGTATATGTTGTACTTTGGTTTAGCCGATTGACAAAATTTAACTAGAAACTGTTTAAGTAAAATTACCATGCTAACAGTAAGTAGTCCCAGCTTCTCAGCTGTGAGGATTTGCTGCTTTAGTTTATCTTATGTGACAGTAATTTGACTATCTTTGGGTTTTGAACTGCTGGACAAAGCAAAAATGAAGATCTTGCTCACTACAATTAATTGAGAGAGTAATCAGCTGATTGATCAATAATGAAAATAACTGTGAGTTACAGGCCTGATCTAGTTATTGGTGAAGCTGCTAATTTCACTATTTAAATGAGATGTGCTCACAGCTAAGGCAGATGCAAGAGTAATTCCATATGATAATGTAACAAACAGAACAAAAAAAAATTGATAACACCTGGCTATCGAGTATTAAACCACATATATTGGTGTGGGTGTTTCCTACCTTTTGAGTGCAGTAGTTAATGATTCCATGGTCATTCAGTAGCTCAGCTAAACTGGACTAATTTCACCAGCTAACAAAACTTCAAGCTTTTTCCAAGCGCAGGTGTTACTAATAACATTAACAATGTCTTAGTAAGCCATGATAGTGTGAGAGGAACCCTGAACCTGAAGCAGCTAAATGAAACTTATAATTTACACCTCAATATGTACGACAACCTCTTGACAAGCACAATAAATCATATATGATTTCATAATGAAAGTAAGCCTGACATTTCCACATACAAAAATCAAATCTGTGCTCCCAACACATTGTTTATCGTGTGGTATAAGCACAGAAACTATACACCTTTTGGATAATCAGACACAGATACGCCAGGAGTAGCTCACTGGGCAAAGCTTTCATATGTTTAAACTTACTTCAGCTCATTAACAGAAGAATCCATACAAATGCTGCACAAAGCACAGGCTTGTGCACAATCTGAAATTAGATCCCTAAAGTATGAGACATCAAATAAGTGGCAGAGGGTGTTCCCAAGTGCATCTGTGTCACTTTGCTTGCCTAATTATTCTAGCAAAGCAAATCTTTTCTTTCTTAATTATTTCTAGAAAAAATAACAGGCACACACTCAAGCCCACGCGAACGAAATAGACCAAAGAATAACATAAACAACTAGAGGGAAAAATAGAAATCTGACCCCTAAATGCAGTCCTTTCAAAACAGTCTGTATCTTTCCAAACACGCCACCCTCAGTCTGCACATTTTTTCTGCTGACTCTACAAAGCTTACGTCTTGGGTTATTCACAGGTATGACTCATATCTGGGGTTTTTTTGTTTTTTTTAGAAGAAACAATCTCAACCATTGTAGAAAAGGCCTGGCAGCCGCCATGACAGGGTACGTAGACAGGGTGTAAAACTGTGAAGTAATTATCACTGACCTCACAGTCTTCTTAGTTAATTGGTGTACAGACCCCTGTAGAACTGCAGTTACCATCCAGAACAGATGGAGAGAGAAGTGAACAGCACATACTGTACAGCACTGAGTGAAACAAGGGTGTGAAGAGGAAAGAGGAAGAAAGGAGAGGAGGAAATAAATAAAAGAAAATGAATGAAAAGTGAGTGAAACGGGAGATAGGATAAGGTCAAAATGAGTAACTCAAATGCGTTGAGATGCACAGGGGGGTGAAATTGTGTGAAGGTAACGAAAAGAGATAAGGTAAGGGGCTTGTGCATCGTGTTTCTTGCTGTGCTCACCTCTGCGGAAAAAAACACACGCTTACATCTGCATGCCATGGACTTGAGCAGATGCACGGACAGAAATAGCACTTGCGAGGATAGAAAGAGAAGGATACGAGTCCATCTAGGGCAGCAGGAGCGCTTCTGCACTCAACTTCGTTTTGGCTGTGGTAGACATTTTGAGAGTTCCAATGTGTTCTGGTGGTTTGCTTTCTCATCAAACATTCAACATTTTTACCTGGGCTTCACAGAAAACTCTCCCCCTGCATGGCTAGAGATGTGTGCGTGCTCTCACTAACTGATTCAGGAGCTCTGTGCAATGGCGTGAAGTTGTTATATGTTGTTAAGTGTTTATCCACGACTTTCTGACCTCAGCCCACGGGGATTTGTGAAAGCTGCTGCATGAGTGGCACACAGTATATCCTTAATCATATAGTCTTGGTCAACACATAAAGTTTGACCTTGATATTGCGTTGGTGTGTCTAAATAGCCCTTTTGCTCAATGAAGCATGGTAGAGTTATATAATGTTTTCCCATACCTATCATACCACAGGTCATCCAATATAACTCTGCACCAAAGACAAAGAAAAAGTAATGAAATTCAGCCTCACAAAGAGAGAAAAAAAAAGACCTGTAATGATGATTGATGAAGCCGAGAGAAAGATCGCTGCCACGGAGCAGAGAGCAGTGCTCTGAATACTGACTGTGTCATTCATGTCCTTGGACCAGTCTATCAGCAGGGATGGAATACAACAAGCTATGTCTGACCCACTGTGTGAATTTTAATTTCAGTTTGCTTTATTGGCATGAGATGTGTCATACATTCATGTTGCCAAAATGTTTCAAGAAGGAAAATAGAGGATAAAGAAATCTTGCTCCCTCTTCCCTTTTCTCTCCACACACACACATTCTGGCCTCCCATTTATCACTATCATATTGACGATTTGTACCTCCCTATCAAAACATCAGGTGACAGTAAGGGGCCCATTACAGATGCCAGTGGGCCACCTGTCCTCCACAAGGCTAGTAAGTGAAGGCAGCGTGAGTTTAACCTTCAGCTAAGTGTAATGAAGTCTGACAGTGCTAAGCAGCCAGGCTTGCTCATTAGGCATCCCTGTGCCAGCCTGTCGTGGTCAGGGTCTCTCCTCTTGGCTTTCTCTTTCATCTCTTAGCTGCAGAAACACAAAGCCCAGCGGTCTCCTCATTAGGCAGGCTTATTGCGTTAATTCAGCCCAACATAACGCACTGAGCTGGAGTTGTTCCAAATAATCCCCCTCATTTGTGTTGGTTGCGAACAGGAAGCGGGCTGCTTCGACCACTGGTACAGATGAGCAAACCAGTATTTGGCGGCCTTCGGACTCTGATGATGTTGCTGATGATGACAACTCTGATTTCTGATGACGGAGGCCTCCACTCGCGCTGGATGACATTAGCCCACAGTTACAGTGACAAAATGCTGCCAGCAGTTGACAACATTTAAACACCCTCAACACAACCAACTCTAACACACAAACACACGCAGACCTGTTGGCTGAGGACAGACTGCAGATCATACAGTAACTAACTAATCTGCATGGACAAGAAAAGACAGTTCACATTACATTTGGCTGCTTTGTATCGATACAGTACGTACGGTATAATACCATACACACGTAATTCAGAGCATATTTGATATGGTTATGTAGTCTCAGAAAAATCAAATTAAATACGTAAATTTGGAATTTGTTACTAATTTTTTAATTGCATTATAAAAGCTATAGGCATCGATCCAGTATTGTGTTATTTGTTATTTTATTACATTATTCAGTCAAATGGTAAGCTACCATCATTTCAGGTTTAAGCTGCATACATGCGCATGTATGATGTAGTGTTGTATTGGGAAACATAGAGGCATTTTGAAAAAGGATAAGGTGAGGAACATTTCATATGTGACTACACCTGTAGTGTATCCATTCCCTGATTGGGCCTCTAAATACAATGCTTGTCACGGCCTCAGCAAAACTTCAGCACCGTGGACAGCACTGTCTTTCAGCAGTATTGGCTGACAGCTCCCAGAGAGATCCTGGACACTGTCTGCTTATCTTCACTTCGGCTGCTCCCACTGGCAATTCATTTATCTAATCAATGGATCAATCAAATTCAAATCCATCCCAGTGTTCAAGACTTCAAGGGTTTGAAAAACGTATTATGTAAGGGTCCCCAACACAGAAAAAAATGCCCCCACACCTATACTCATCTGATTCTTCAAGATCTTGTCTGTGTGTGTGTGGATGGGGAGATAACAGTTGAAAGTTGTCTTATTTGATATATTCCCTACATTTTGTGAAAGCAGTGAGAGTAAATTATCCTCTAAGCCCCCTTCAGTGTCCCTTCCAGCCCCTGCACCCCACTGTAGAGACACTAAAATGCACTTACCTGATGCTGCTTGCATCCAGCCACAGATCTTGTACACGGTGGAGGTACTGAGGAGGAAGAAGAGACTGAAGCAGCCGATGCAGGTGACAACGAGCATCATGGACATTCCAATGAAGAAGGAGGCGGCCTTGAACGCACTGGAGGGGATAGCAGCGAACTCGGTGAAGCTACCCTGGCAGGCCAGCTCTCTGGAGATCCCGTCTCCGATGCAATAATGAAAAAGGCCGAAGTAGCCGGCCTGCGGCGTATCCACGCCATCCCCAATCCAATAGGGCTGTGAGAAGATGGTCACGTTAACAATACCGAACAGGATAGTGAAGATGGCCCATAAAAGTCCGATGACACGGGAGTTGCGGACGTAATTGGTCTGGTACAATTTCGCAGCTTCTGCAGATGGTAGCATTGATGCGGCAGATCCTGGTATCATTTTATGCAATCCCGAAGACTAAATGAATGTTGCGATGTGTCCGAGCACAAAGCGAGGACTGACCATTTAGCACACAAACAGTTTTTTTTTTTTTTTTTTTTTTTTACAGAATCATCCCCAAAACAGCGAGAACAAGCGGAGAATCTACGCCCGTGCAACTGCAACACAGCAACATCTGTCAGACGCGATCAACTCATGACGTCGCATCCTAAAGCCAGGCGGTAAAGCGAATTGAGGAGCGAAAGCAGAGCGCTTGGACCCTGGATATCACCGATAACTCTGAAAACTCAGGCACTAGCAGAAACAGGCTCCCTCCTGCTTGCTCTTTCTAGCCGCCAGACGTGCACATCGCTGCCGCACCGTGTCGCTCAATGATGTCCTTGGAAAGCCTCCGAGTGAAACAGAAGTGTATTATTCACACCGACCTCAGCTACACAACATAAGATGCGCACGTATTCTTATCAGACCAGATACAAATAGCAGCAGCCTATAACAAGCAGGTTTACCAGCCTATGTCTCAGAGGTGGGTCGCATCCAATAACACATTACAGGCCCGTAGCCTACTTACGAATCAATGCATCCAACCATAATAACCATTAAGGAAATACGACAGACCCCCTCAGGATCGTTAAAAGGTGAATTAATTCTCCGGTTTATGACAGCATCGTCGGGCTGTCAACGATGCTGCGAGCCGGAGAGGGAGGGACACAGGCGGTAGACGCAGAGGCAACCCGTGTTGTGCGCGTCAATCTGTGCAAACAGTGACACACACCTTCTGGATAACGCTGCGTCAACATCCACTGAACTGACGAAATATCAATGCGATTCTAAATACCGTACAAACAACTGTAGCTGAGCGCCATGCACCAAATGTATTTTTCTATACGCAAATCAAAGCCTTGGATATTTATTTCTAACAGGATATCCGCCTAAATCTCTGGCGAGTCGTTCCCATGTCAGTGTCACCTGCCGTGTTAAAGACGCAGACAACGCTGCTCGGCTTCGTGAAGTGTGCTACTTCGCTGCCAGGAGGTTATGTAATACTCCATGAAACTGCACATGATGTCCTGAAAAACCACACAGGCTAAATACACTGAATAGCATAAGCAGTGAATACTTGTTTTTTGCCAGAATGCCAGAAGTAAAGGTTGCAAAGTCATTTCTCATCTCTCTCAAGAAGAAGAATGGAAAAAAGAATTATTGTATGAAGCAAATACTACTTCCTCTGCAGCTTTTTTCCAGTTCCAGTAGTATTTGTTTATTTGTGTTATGCACATAGAAGCCCCTAGCCTACATGGACATAAGACACCAAATGGTGTGGTGAAGCAACATTTGTAGTCTTAGTAAAATCAAATCTAACCATTTATTAACATCAGCACATAGAGATCTTTTACTTAATTTCTGCATGCAAAGTGAACTCGGTCCACATTAAAGACAATTCAGCCTGGTGTAAATTTTTCACTTGTGTAGCTTGTTGTGATTTCAATAACCTATCACACATTTAGATGAATTAATACCCAGTATTTCTTCCCATGTTACCCTGGTAACCGTGACTATTCCCATTGCATAATGCTGCCCTATAGCACTTTAAATAATTGTATGGACTCTTATCTGTATCAGATGCATTGTCCTACTTCTGCTCCCTTTATGGCCACTCTGCATAATTCAGTTCAATTCAGTTGCTCGTGGATTAGCATTCAGGGGATTTACTGTAGAGTTCAACACTGATGTACTGGAGTCTATTCATCAGAGTGAGAGGAAGCAGTATGACACCAGTGGTGTCACTACACTGAAATAGATGTTTCCTGTATCTGGTTTATTTCTAAAAATGTAAAATGTGTACAACCCTTTAAGTGAAGTGCATATAAACAATGAGCAATCAACATGAATCATACACCACACAAATGTATGATATATATAAAATATTAATATGCCTAATCCAGACCTTTGTATTAATGCCAGAGACATTTCATAACACATTAATCACTCTAATGGGGGAGTATTTTTGTAAATAAGATTGAAAAGTAGAATAAAGGAGTAGCCTACATGGCTTTACTGTATCTGTTTTTAAAGAGAAGTGAGATACAAATACCTCAGTATGAAGTAACAAGCGGCATACAGAGGCTTTAACACCAATAGTGTTTAATTACACATGTACAATATAGGCTAATACAGTCCAGTACAACAGCTCTGCATTTAATCCTTGTGAAACTTATGTCCAGTTATGCTGTCTCTGTGCCAGAGAAGTGTTGATTCAACTTAATTGTCATTTTGAGGCCATACAGTATGGTATTGAGAGGTGCTTCTAATCTTCTGCCCCTCTCTCGTACTGTATGTAAATAAGGAGAAAACATGAGGTGGTGCCGGGGTCAAGGACCAGTAGTAAGAGGAGTGATTCTTTTTTTGAGTTGTGCCTTTGTTCATTTGTTGCAAAGGGGAACACAGTGACAACAAACAACTCCTCTGCTGCCTGCTCTGAGTATAAAATCGATCTTTGCAAGAAGTCACACATCTGAACACTGTTTTCGCTGTACTATAGGTGTGTAAAAATGATTAAACCATAAACAACAAAGAGCTCCAATTTTTCAACAAGTACACAGGATCACTTCTGACTGTTGCTGGATTTACCCATTGTAGGAGGGGAGTGGAGGGTGGGCGGCAAACAATTCATTATGGGCCCCTATCAGTCTTGTAAAGGAAACCCTCTACTGCACATGACATGAGCTTTAACACAGATCCCTTCACATGACAGGATGCCAAGAAGGATTCCTAAAGCCCCTATTATTTCAGTAGACATTGTGTGTCAGTGCTGCATATTCCAAAATAAATGCAGTAAATGAAATTACAAAAATTGAGCATAAATAAAAACAAATGGTGAACATTTAAAGGGTCACTGGGAGTCTTGGGTTGCACTTGACTGCAAAAATAGAAAATTTTTTAAAGCTACAGGGAAGATTGTGCAAACGTGTAATGGTGTAATTACTTAGTTTACACTAAGGCAATAACAGTTCACCAAAATAACCCAACCATGATGTAATGTATAGGCATATAGTTTAACACTGTGAGACGTACATTTTATATTAAATTATAGCATGACCACTGAAAAGTCTGGATTCTGATTGGTAGGAAGATGTTTAGTAGCTTTTGGTAACTGGACAGTTTAACCGGACACCTATGATGTGGAGCTTGTTTGCTGTTATAAATTAACTTTATACGTGACATAAGACATTACATTAAATGTAATGCGTTACACTTTATAGGGTTGGTGATTTTTCTACCCACCGTTTTTTCTTTAGTTTACTTTAACAATAGAAAATAACCAAGTAACAGCCCAGTTTATGAGTAATGTTTGCTAATGTTACTGTAGTGTGGTTTAATGTATTGATCCTGATGTTGATTTAACTCTTAACTGTTTTCCATACTTGTCATTAATTAACTGCTGAGTAGCTTGAATTCGTTAGTCTATTCACATATTGCTGATCTTCTCATTTTATGTTAAATAATTCATGAGTGTTTGTTTAATATTCAGTTTGGGGATTGATTAATTAGTCTGGTCTGCTCAGCAGATGCTGCAGTGAGATGATTGTTTGGGACTAATAGTTCGAGAGCAGAGGGACAGCTGGAGGACATTTTGAAGGACAGAGGACAAATTATCCTGTTTTGTAATTTTGAGTTATGATAAAGACGCTAAAAGTCTAAAACGTGCCTTCAGCATGTTTGCAGAATGACGCAAATAGCTGCATTTATGACGCAAATACAGCTTTTAGCAGCAACTGAAGCTTGGAGGAAAAAGCTAACATTATTTTTTCATTACTGTGCAGACCAAAAACATTTCTTTGTCCTAGGTTGATAGAAAAGTGTTTGAGGAACCCAAAATATCTTAAAAACCGAGGTAGGCTGTCAAATCTGGTGTTTTAAAGTTTGGCTTGTAAGGTTAGCTAGTGACTCCAAAGTGTACAGTACAACACTACAAAATGTTTAGAAATGTAGTTGCATATGTTTATATGAAGCTAAGTAGGGGCAAGCTTATTATAGACTAATGTCGGAACAAATAATCCTTGAAAAATGTTTTTAAAACCAGAATTTTAATTGCTCATTTTTGCAGCTGAACGGGGCTAACAGTTAATCTAGCTAGCTAGTTAACGTAAGCTAGTTAAGATCACAGGTGTGATTAATTGGTGTAATTAATGCTGGCTCTATTCCCAAAGTTTATTACTTCTGTGTTCATAACACCTGCGGTTTCATTGCGATGCAAATTAAAAATTAACATTGTACATTATACACTGATGCAAGCTAAACTACTTTGAGTTGTGTAGCTATTAGCTATAGCATAATGCAAAACAACGGCACAAAAAGGTATGTCTTATTTTTGTCCAGGTAAAGTTTCACCTTGAAGTATAATGCCTGACCACCATAAATCAAGGCCTTGCACATTGATATTGCTGAATTTCAACAGAAATGTCACGTAAGCGTTACTTGGCTTTTGTTAGCGACTTGTATTATTTTTGATTTTATAGAAGTTTTTCCTTTTCTTTGTCTTTTTGATAACAGTGACAGTGGAGAGAGAGAAAGTTTGGGAGAGACAAAGCTACAACATGCAACAAAGGTCCACTATGCCACTGGACGCCCTGGTTTGTGCATCTCTAAGGTGAGCTCATGAAATAACACTACACCTTTAATTATCTTTTAAAAGCCAGTTCAGAAACAGTCAGTGAGCCATTATTCCAAAGCAAAATGATCAGCTGAAGGAGCTTCCCTGAAGCTGAATGCTTTGAACCACAGGCTTTTGATGTTTTCTGTCTTTTGCCTTGCTCTCCTATTTATGTTTTTGCAAACTACATGACCTCCAGGTCATTTTTTCTATGTTCTCTGAGTCCAGCTCTCCCCCTTTGCAGAGAGCTCCTTTTAGAAACTCTCCTCATTGATATCCAGCTTCTACGTGAGACTTGACTCCTCCTGAGTGTCACATATGTTGTGAAACCTTTTATCCATCTAAGTGTCTACTAGTTAAATTAAAACAATCCCTTCTCATACTTGCTCTGCTATCTCATCCTGTCTTATTTATATAATGTATTGATATAACGATGACATTAATTTAAGGTTAAAAGAACAAGTTATGCTCATTGATGATGGCCTATTTTATGGGACTAGTGGATGAAACTAGTGGATGAAACTCAAAAAGGCGGCATGTAATTCTAATATCACAAGTAGCGCTGCAAATTAATACAAATTTTTATTATTGATAATTCTACTGGTTATGTTCTCAATCTATTTGTCAATTGTTTGGTCAGGAAATGTCACATCTTTAAATGTCCCACCAACAGCGCAAAAATCTGAAAAACTTGAAAATATTCAGTGTCATACAATAAAGAAAGAAAAAAAAAAAAATTAAACCAGAAAATATTCACATTTGAAAAGCTGAACCCAGAAAACTTTTGGCATTTATTTGCTTTCTGTCAATGTACTATTCAGCTAATTGTAAAACTCATCTGCTATTCAGCCGATTGTAAGTAACTGTTCGACTAATTGTTTCAGCTCAAATCACAGGTCTTTCACTGCAGGTGTATCTACTTATCTAGTGTACAAGCTACTTTGTTCCTGCTTGATGCTGATATGAACTGTTAGTCAGAGATTGTTCTCTCATTTACCTGGAGATGGTGCTATCCTACTGTGGCATAATAAACCTACAATGAATTTACAAAGGAATCTACAAGTGGTGGGCAGATGTCAACTTTACATTTTTAGATTATAACTCATTTAATGATTGATTTTAGATTTTGCACACTGACATATTACTTGTTTTAATACACACATTTTGATCAATTAATCAAACCAGGCTTTTTTGTTAAAGTTTGCTAAGATCATTGATGTTTTCCACAGAAAACCCTGCTTGACTTATAGTAGTTGTAGTACCTCATCTGACCACCAAGGATCAGTATAGCCTAACATTAGAGTGTGGTACAGGCGGGCTAGAGGATAGATCTAAGGATGACTCACTCTCTTGTATAGTATTGCCAGAGATATCAAATACATAAATATTTGTTGTTGTTATAAATATAGCATGTCAGAAATATCAATTGTCTCCCATAATGCAATAGTGTTTTTAAGTCTAGTTTGCTGTTCTTGAAGAAAGGCCAAAATGCTTTGGAAGATGGTTTATGATGTCACTAATCTCTTGTAATCTATCATCTGATCCCTTTGTGAGTCGTGGCCCAGATGTGAAGGCCATGCCTCTCATGCTCTCCCTCTGCAACATAACCCCCACTAAGCCTGCTGCTGTGCAGAATGATATGAGGACAGAATAAAGAAATTATTTGGGAACCAGCTTGAGCTTTTTTGTTGTACTGCGTGATGATGACCAGTGACAGAGTGGATAATGGTAGTGTAACCAGTGGAAGTTGTTACTAAGTTACTATATACCATAATTTAACATGATTTGCGATCCTTTTCACCACACCTAACCTGTCGAAGCTGTAACCCTACAAACCTGTGCCACAGGATACCTACTGAGTTGGTCTTGCCTGGTTTTGGCTAATGAGAAAAGAATTGTCACATTCGCTTGGGGCTTCCTCAGTTGAACTAGATTATTTCAGGACAAAAAAGCCACTGGACTGAGAGAAAGGCAGAAAAAAGGGAAGGATGCAGAGTGGGCTATGACAGTGAATTGGTCAGTGTTTGCCAGAAAAATGGGGAGACTTGAGAGGCAATGCAGGGACAGAAGAGGGAACAGTGCCTGCAAGAGTTGAGGAGAAAGAATGGTTGGTAGCGGATGAGAGAGATTTGCCTCCATGAATTTTGGGATGAAAGATAGGCTTGTGTGTGTGTGTGTGTGCCTGTCTGTGCGTGTGTGTGTGTGTGTGTGTGTGTGTGTGTGTGTGTGTGTGTGTGTGCGCGTGTCTGTGTGTGTGTTTGTGCATATGTTAGTATGTTTGAGAGAAAAGAGGGAGTGAATGCCAAAGAGAGAAAGCCTGGGTGTGTTGAGATAAGCATGGGTCGTTGGGAGGTTGTTGTTTTCTGGGCACACCACACGCGTATATGCCTGTGTGCATGTGCTTGTGTAACTGCTTGTCTTTATGTGTGCACATAACAGTGTTGACTAGATGTTGAGTTGTGATTTGGGACTGCACAGTCCTTTTTGAAATGTTGATCCGCAATGTTGCCATTCTCGATAAGCGTCTCCCATCTTTCTCTCTCCCTCAGTTTGCTGATCTCTCTCTGTGTCCCTCAGTGTTTCTAATGAGTATTTCTCCTGCTACGTAGTTTTTAAAACTTTTTTAATGTGGCCAAAAATGTGTCTTATCTTCTTTGTGCTGGGAATAGTGCCTGTTTATGATCTCTTGCTGCCATGTTGCAATCACATATCACAGGCCCACTCCATCGCATAAACCCTTTGATAGGACTAAATTTGTGCTCTGTGATGGTGGACAGCAGAACCATGTGGGCTTGGCCATCTGTTGATTGTATTTAATTCACTTGGAGGACATCAAATCAACTTGCTGGACAGGAAGTTGCAATTTCATCAGTAAACCAAATTCACTGAATTGTAGACCTATCTTTACTCATACCTCAATTTTCATGAAATTCATAGTTGGAATTCCTTATGATTAAACTGAGAGAGCTAAAATAACAAAAGGCATTTAACCAAAAGTTCATTCAACTAGGGGAGAAACAAATAACTTTCTCTTTTGATTAATCTGTCAATTGTTTTCTGATTATTAAATTAATTGTTCAGTATCTGAGAAGTCAACAAAATAGCTTATCAGAGCCCAAGGTCATATCTTCACATCTTGGTTCTTCTACCCAACAGTCCACAATGCAAACATTTTCAAATTAACATAACATGAAAACATAGCAGCAAGGAATTGTTAGAAAAGATCAATCAGTTGAGGGCTGCAACCACCTATTATTTTTATTGATTAATCTGTAAATTGTTTAAATCATTTAGTCTATGACATGCTGAAAAATAGTGAAAACAATACCCATCATAACTTCCCAGAACCCAAGGGGACGTCTTCAAATTGCTTGTTTAAAAAAAAAAAAAATTATTTTATGATGATATATGAAAAGCAGCAAATCCTCTCATTTTTAGGAGCTAAAACTAGAGAATATTTGGCATTTTGTTCAATAATTTTGAACAAATTTACTTTTACTTTTAATTTTACAAATATAACAACTAAAGACATAATACAAAAAGTTGTTCCTTTGGTACTGAGTTAAATGTGGGAATTTATTATATAGACTTTAAGTCAAATCCTTCAGCCCTGATTTACAATCAAATTTGTTTTCATTTGTGATTGAGAGGTCCAAAGACAATAAATCTGGCAAACATACAAAGTGTTGATGGTCATCTTGTCTTTTATTTTAGCCTATAGTAATCAAATCAGCCTTGCTTTTATCTGCTCTATGAGTAAAACCATTCATTGAAATTCTTTGGCAAATCCTAGTCCTCTGTGCTTTGTTTTTCTTTTTTTTCCCTTCAACATCAAAATTGTCTTGTGGTGTTGTTGATGCTAAATCGCCACCGGCCTGCTGAGTGCCGACTCACAGCCTCAACGCCTGAAAGGGCTGTTTGGATTGTGAGGAAGTTTCCGGACTTTTTATTTCCCAGTTGAAACTCAGGCTTGTCTATTGTAGAGGTGACCCCCACTGTGTCACACAAACACTCCCTCGCAGACTGTTTACCATCACAATGCTGACACTGGCACTTTCCCTCGCTGTCAGGAGGACTCATATTTATGTATTTTCATTGTAATTACATGGCAGTGTTTTTTATATTTCCAAAATACCCTTGTTTTCCCCCACTGGCGCTTTTCATCCACGACTGCAGATCAAACTGAGCTACTGCCAACACTTTGCTTCCCTGAGCCACTGAGAATAAAACCCACCAGTAAACAAAAGATAAAACACCCAAATGAAAGCTGGAGAGAGAACAAAATCAACACAATGAGAGGGGTTGTTGAATAGTGGCGGGAGTACTGTGTTGTCTGATGCTGGCTGGTGTCGGAATTTGTTGATTATAGAGAGGAAATGTGTGTGTGTGCATGTCTCTCAATGTTTATGAGTGTTTAGGCCATCTACAGTTTAGTAGAATTATCTGCAATGTTTTGAAAGCCTGAAGAGACAAAGTATACTTAGCATCTCTGTTAGAAAAATAGTTCCGGGCAAAGTCTTGGCATTTTTGGCAAAGTGAGAAATCCAATGAAGTTGACTCAAAAGCATTTAGAACAAGAAAAATATTATTCTAAGCATTCTGACTTTGCTATACAAGAAATTAAACTCAGGTCATATTTCTACATTTTTCATATTGTCAAAAAAAACACATCAAAAGACCAAAACCAACAGTGATTTGATCCTTATATTAAGTATTGTCTGTGTATCTACTGCCTGATATAGCTTATTCCTCTAAAAAACTCTAAAAGCCACATCATTGCACAGGTTGCCGTGGCTCTTCATTACAATAAACACAAGCACTGTAGTTTTAGTTGATCCCACATACATTGTTCTGCTGCTGGAGAAACTAGTTCACCAAATTCACAACAGAAAATAGTCCCCAACAAATTCACAATTTACTCTACAATCTACTGTGCCCAGCCGTTTTGGGAAATTATTTAGGCTTAAAAAAATGAAAGTATACATTTGTTACCTATTTTTAAAGATTTACAGCTATAGTTGGAATGAATGAATGTGCTTGGGACTGAGTGCCACAGACAGGATAGGGAAGTACTGAGAGACAGACTAACAAATTGTTGGTTTCGGTCTTTACATGGGATTTATTGACAATAAGAAAAATACAAAATACTTCCAGGCTTATCCCTTAATGAGCTGACTATGTTCATATCATGACATTTACCAGTGTACAATGTGTTGATGGTTGTACAATCTTCTCCACTGCCTTCTGGGATTTTTTCGCTTTTTCGGGAGGATGTGGAGTCTGTTCTGTCTTTGCTTTTCCAGTTCTGACGCTCCGCTGTCTCCCATCTGATTGGCATGTTTACACTGCTCTCATTAGACAGATATCGCCCTGCACCATATTAATGAGCCTTGTAACATCTGAGTGTGTGTTTGCACTTGTGAGTGTGCAGTTTGAGTATGTTTGTGCGCATATGAGTATTTGCAAACATATTTGAATGGGTTTGTTTGTTTTTAAAAAGGATTAGGCTAAACTGGTATTTTGGTGAAGTTACGGCTTCTTCACTGAATCCTGGCTGAACAGTGTAAATAGAAGAACATACCTTTGTATAGGACATACATGAGAATATGCACACTTGGTTTTAATTGCTCTACCCTCATTCATGGAGGGGTGAGAGCTTTCAAATGGCACAGAAAATCATAATGTGACAGATCACATGCTTTTTATATTGTTGTTGTTGTTGTTGTTTCCCCTGTTTAATGACAACATTTTCAAATTTCAATTAATCAAAATTTTTCTTAGTGAATTTTATTTAATATCTGGGATAATGCAAATCTCTACATTTTATTCAAAATCACCAAGTACAAGGTATGTATGTCTTGTGATGTACCACTAGATGGCATCCAGAGAGAGGCCTTGGTCACCCCAGCGGCACTAGTTTATTTGAGTGCAAAAGGGACATTATAAAATAACACTCATCTCCACAGGCATACATTTTATATGTGACTAAACTGGTTTTATATATTTGCTGCACTTCAGGCTGTTTTGTGACAGTTTTATGTATGAGTCTAATATTCTGTTCCTTTGCGTCTTGTCCAGCATTTTTATTTTGTCAATTTTATTTCTGCCAGTGCACAAAACGATTGGGAGTCATTTGTTAGCTGTTGATGCAACCATAATAATGTCCAGGGATGTGTTTTGCACACATTGTGGCAGTTAAGTGAAGAGAATGTGAGCATGGCATTTGAAACTTAATCATATTTTATATACACTAATGTGAATTGTTATTAGAAATAGCTCAGACACTGCACACTGAGGAATGCATAACTCATACTTGACTATTTAATAATACCTAATTTTGTGAACCTTTTTGTGCTCTGGAATGTGAAATTCATTGCCTGTGATAATCTGTGCCTTTCACAGAAATGAAATCCTGTGAAACAACTTTTAAGGTTGGCCAGTCCTCTACGTGGCATCGTCGACTTGTTAACACTGTCCAACAAGGTTCTCACAGTAGCTGCACTGAGCCTTCAGGAATGTTAAACATTTTTAAGTAGTTTAACATTTTTCTATCACAAAAATGCTCTTGAGCAATGAATGTTTGTTTATAGTGACAAATATATGGCCTGTGGCAATGAGGTGATGAGAGCCCTGCGTGTGTCTGTGTGTGTCTGTGTGTGCATACGTGTGTGTATTGAATGTTTGGCATTGTGAGACAGGCCAGGCTGTGTTTGCTGTGCGTGACTGACTAAGAGCAGAGGACCAGGAGCAGCCAGATATGTGTATAACCATGGACAAAGGTTACACGCGGAAGAGAAATGTTTCACCACACCAGGTCAGATCTCCCGCCACACATTTAGAGGCTCCTTCTTCCTCTCCCTGTCCATCAAAACCACTAGATAGTAACTCCTTTTTTCTCTGAATCTGTGTCCATTTTTTCCACTATGTCCATCTGTACGTCTCTCCCTCCATATCCCTTCTCACTCTCTCTCTCTCTCCCCTCAGCTCAATCGCACCACACTGGCTCTCTTTTCTTAGCAAACCTTTCTCTCATCCATTATTGAGGCTTGTTTTTTTTCCTTGAGTCTCAGAATAAAGAAGGGGAACGGATCTTTTGAATTTTTAATGCCCCACATGAAAAATGAATCATCAGTCATTTCTCAACAATACGAACTGGTAAACTTTTTGCAGGACACAACAGCCTAAGTCACGAGATGACGCGAGACAGAGAAAGGAAAGAAGCAGAGAAGCCCTGTGGCCTCTGATATGGAGAGGTGGAGAAGGGCATAGGACAAAGGGAGATGGGGAAATATGGAATGAAATGTGACAGAAAGGTGAAGGGGATGATGTGCATATTGAAAGTTTTGACTACAATCATCACAAATACACTCATATCCAAATCTCACAAAACCAGGCAAAAATGGAGCAAGGTAGAGAAGGTGGACGGATGGGGAGTCAGGCTGATACAGACGTTCACTGAAAAGGACACAGATTCATCTCAAGCACAAGGAGATAATCATATTCCGTGAATGCCTGGAATGATTTGAATCCCAAAGGTTGTGGAGGATGCTATTGAATCCCAGCCTTTTGGGACTTTGTCATGCATCAGGAAAACCTGTTAGAACTTGGTACTCCATCTCCCCCTCCAGTCATCTAACCCATCACCCACTCTCCCCTCCCCTTTCACCTGAGCTACAGAGCGTGCTCCACAGCTCTTCAAACAACAGCCAGGTCAAGGTCAGCGTTGTGAAATGGTAACAACCTTTGCCAAGAGGAACTCACTGTGAGACATCAGGTCTGGTCCACACATCCCTGCATATGATGGGATTTGCTAGGGCTCCAGCAGCCAACGAGACAAATACTGTGACAGGAGACGGGCAAAGGCAGGTGGAGAAAAAGGAGTGTGTATGTCCTGAGTAGGAAAAGCATCAGAACTTTGTATGTTTTCATGTTGCATGTGTCTCTACATATTTTCATGATGACTGCATGCCATGCATCAGCTCAGTCACCACTGTATGTCAGATGAGACGAGCTACATGGAGCAAGGATAGGCACGTAATGCATTCTACGGCTATAGTGCAGTAAGCTTTCTGAAAAATACACCCTACCACTGTGGATGCGACAGGCTGATCTACCCTCATCTAGCTATCCATATCATAAATCTATCCCCAATGAAAAAAAGCTTCATTGCCTCCCTCCTCTACCTTTATTCCATATATATGTACACATCTCAGAGCTTAAGGTGGGGGAAGAAGAAGAAATGGACCAATAGCCCTAGGGTGTCGTATATTCCTGCCATAAGCCTGGAGCATGCCATCTATATTTATGCACTCATTTAGTTGTTTGTGTCTGCATATTGGCCACGGCTTGTAGGAGCTCATAAATAATCTCAGGGCAAATTGATATAATGTATAGTACCCTGATGCCCCTCCTTTATGACCTTGCGTAATCTCACATGGGAGGTTAATGCCAACAAACAGATATACAAATCATTGAATAGACGGATCAATGTAGGAATGAATAATTACCCACTATTTCAGTTGTGATATTTTCCATATTAATGCAATGGGAGGCCTTTTGTCTTTATGGATGTGTAAGATTATCTGGATCAAAAAGTTGTATTGTTTGGTGAAATATAGAGTATCAAGCTGGGCATTTGTGGTATTTAATAGAAGGTTTTATACTGTTTTCATTCAGCTCTCTAATGTTAGTTGCTTTTATTGTGTGTTTGTGATTTCTAGTAGCCTTGGCCAGCTTATCACTGACTGCGAGCCATCCGTCAGGGGGAGCGAGGTAGTCTGGAGGACAGGGACAGGGAGGGGCCCACTGCTCTAGTTTCAGGAGTCAAATTGACGGCAGGAGGATGTTTCTGCCATAGGCCTTGGCTGGTTATGACAGTCAGGAGGATCCATTAAGGGACCTGCCCTCATCTATAACAGTGTGTCTCTGTGAACATCGTTTAGCCAGAGGTACTGCTCTCACCAACAGCAGCAGCAGTGAAGGACATCAGGACTGTGGTTTACACTGTGGTTTTCAAGGCACCTGGGTGGATAAACAATGATCAATCAGGACAGCAAAGCAACAAAGCAATCACCGGTGTCTTTGAGCTACACCAGCAGGTTACTTTACCCTCTCAATAATTCACCAGGCTTTAGAAGTGATTTCTTCTCTCCATAGCCAAGAAACCATGTAGTAAATTTTAGTGGAAATGCACTGAGCAAAAAACCCTCATGCTTAATGTAATATTTTACAGTGTGTAGAAAGCAGGTGTTTCATATGTGGGTTTCATCTGTACATGCACAATATGCAGAATGTATAGCCTGCAGCAATGGACAGAAATAGAACCAACAGCCTGGCAATGAACTGTCAAGAGACACGGAGCAAGAGGTTCAAATGAGGAGGAGGAACAGTAAAGGCCCAGTTAATGAAAGATGGACTGAACCACTGAAATTCCTCCATAACAACAGGAGGGAAACCAGAGAGCATCTATAATCATATCTGACATAGGTGAATGTCTTCTGTCTTCATTTTAACGCTATCCCATTCCTTCTCTGATAGTGATGAAGTTCTAATAAGGAATTGATTTTTTTAGGCAGAGGGAAAGCGGTTAAAAGAGTGACCTTCTGACCCCATTGCTCATTGAAGGTGTAGCAGGAGATGGTCCTCATCCCTGAAAATCAATGCAGTACACCTCATAACCACCCTCGGCTGATTTCATAGGCCCAGATGTGTCATCAACATGTCATCGAGCATACATCTTCGCCAGAGGCGACAGGACCTTCCCTACCCGCTCCTCTGTCGGATGAGGGGGCGGAAAGTAGCATTTCCCCCAATTCTGTGAAATGGTGCAGAAAACAGGAGAAAGAGGGACACGCCCCACAGTGTCTATCAATCCTGAGTCTGCAGTGCTGACCTCCTGTGAAACTTCATCTAGATGCCCTCATCTATCTGTCGGTGAATGGGAAAGGAGGTAAAGGAGGAGGGGGTGGTATTGGAGCCAGCAGCCAATCTCCCCTCCCTTCTCAGATGCATAATTCAGTGTTTCTCTCACAACAGCCTGCGCTTCGAAGGGCTCAGCTCCCCCAGCCATGCGGCCAGCAGTCTGCTAATATGAAAGAAACTCAGAACCCACTCTGTTGTACCTTAAGGCTTTCTGGCTCTACACACTCTCGGTCATACTTGTATGATTTATTCAGCTTGTTCATCCATGGCGTGAGACTCGGACCCCAATGGACGAGTTGGGAACCATTTTTGTCTTTGTCAGGATCCAGCTACAGAACTTGGCAGAGGAAGTGTGTCGGCATCACTGTGGGTTGTCAAAGTGACACTGGAGTAGCTTAACCTCCCACTGGTGGTTAGTTTTACTGCTCCTTCTGAGAGGCCCACCACTGAGCCAGTGTACAGCAACCCTGCCTTGTCCTCAATATGCAACCAAGAAAGGAAGCATGGAGGACAAGAGCACAGGGTGACTCTTCCTGTTTCTCCAAATGCAGTCCATTTTTGCCACAGTCGTTTAAAGTTCAATGAAAAAACTGTACCTACTCTTGTATGTGTTTGTCTTTTCAGCGTGTAACAGCTTATTCCTTATCTATACTTATCCATATGTCTTAAGATAAAAAAAGCTAGAATCATGCTCTTCATTGATATTCCAACAAAACATTTCCCCAATGTGAGGGAGTTTTGGACTGTGGTGGTTTATCTGTTGAAGGAGGCAGGCAAGTTAGACCTCCATAGGGGTATAGTATTGGCTGAGACCCAAATCTCCACATGGAGAGCCTCCTCACTGAGCCACTGCACTACTTTCTATCTCCCTGAAGGGGTATATTATTGAAACCTGGCACCACCACAGACATGAAATTGAAACGGTACCGATAAGTTTGTCTGCTACCACAATGCAGTGAGTAGGAGGAAAAGTTGCCAAGCAGGGCCATGATTTTCTGGAAGAAGGGTCAATGGTTACTAGATTTGGTGAAAAGCCTGTTTAACAGGCTGCAGTGTAAACACACATTTATAGCTACAGTCAAGAAGCAATCTGTATGTCCTGAAGTATTTCATTTTCATGAATGTTTTTAGAAATTGTATGGAAAGAAAATAGCTAGATTTATATAAGAGTTTACTTAAATTGGTGATTTAAATTGAGGGGCAAATAATCTTGACCAAGGAACGGATTTAGCCTGCAGGCCCTAATTTACTGTTCTGTGTTCTCTGTCCTCTGTTCTAGGGTCTGGGTTGACCTCTGGCTTCTCATTATATGGTTGATGCTTTGTTTATGTAAGGTTTTATTTCTGGTTCTGCAGGGACTTCTTGATTAATATGTGAACATATTATTTCACTTTCTTATCTTTCCTAAAACGAAATGCTCTTTGCACTCAAGTGTGTCTATAAACTGTTTGTGTTTAGCTTCAGAAGCAGAAGATGATGGTGATTCTTTAATTGCTGCTTGGCTCTTCCTGCCCTCACTGGCCATGTGCTGCTGCAGGTCAAACAACCTACTGTGACGTCAAATGTAATGAGATGGCATAATGGCTTATTAAATAGCTTGGCGTAAATGATGGCAAGAGGAGGGGTGGTGGGGGTGAGTGAGCCTAGCCTGGCCCTATGACAGCATCGCTCAGGCTCATGACCATAATCCATCAGCTTCTGCTGATGATGAGATCCCCTCTCCCAATTCATGATTGAAATTGCCATTTAATTGCATGGAAAGTTTCCACCCTGGTCCAAGCAAATGTGTTTGATCTCACTCACTGTTGTGTGAACATTTCATCTCCCACCCTTATCTCTCTGTCTCTGGTGCTCTCTTGATCTTCTCTCTAATAGAGAAAAGCATAGCTTGGGGAGCAGGTTAATTATGGAGGAGCTCATTACTCATGTTTAATTATTGCAACTAGATTTTCAACTGATCAAAATGTTTCCTCTTCCTTTCATTGTGTGGAGTGGAAATACTTCTGTGTTTTACAACTTCAGTGATTGATTTCACTTTAGCTGAATATTATTGTCTTTTACAAAACCCCCCTCATTAATCCCCAACGACTTAATGATCACGACAAAGCAAATCAAGTAAAGGATTCTTTTGAATTATTTTAATGGATAAAATCTTGGCACAGATGGACATGCATAAATGATTTTTAGCAACACAATTCATAGATATACCTGTAGATGATGGACACAGTGTAGGTTATACAAAGGCTTTGCTCTGTAAACACTGTCACGGAGCTGCCAGTGTAGGACTTCGTCATTAGCTAGCAGTCATTAGCAACTTGTTTAATTGAACTCATTTACAAGCTGTGCTAATCTGCTGAGGTGACCTTGATTCTGCGTCTGGGTAATGTTTATGCCAGTGCAGCAGAGTGTGTTTCTCTCTGTATGCCATCATGAGCACAAAATGCAGTTAGCCCCATGTTTGGCCATAAAAGACTGCACTTCATTAGTCATAATTACCTTTGCTGTTGCCCAGAGAGGTGATGAGTTTTCCCACTCTTACTAGACTGATGCCAGGAGAGCAAAACTCATCAGCAGAGGTGCTGAGGGAATGGAGTGCTAAAATCTCAGTTCTCATCTCTTCCTCTTTTTTCTTTCCTCCTTTTTTTCCTCTTTCACTGCTCACTGTATATCAACCTAACCCCTGTCGGTGAGCAGAGAGGTTGTAAATCTGGGACAGGACAAGTGGCAAACGCATAGTGGAGGAGAGGAGTGAAGGTGTGGGGGGTGCTTGTTGGAGTGATAGATTAATGAGGCATGGCCTTGTCTGTGCAGGGTGTGTGGTTGTCTGTATGGAAGGTATATATTTCCATGTATGTGTATCTGTCTTGCGGCCCATGGCTCCCCTCCTCCCTGTTTCTGCGGTCTCTCCGCCAGTTATTTGGATTTTGTTATAAGTGTTTTGACTTTCTTTCTTATTTTGATTTAGGCAGGTTATGTGTACATTAGATATACTAAATATTTTTCACCATACCATTATAAACACCAGCAGTGAATGACCAACAGATACTTGGATGAAGATGAGTAATATTTCCATGCAGTGCACTAAAACGCCAGCCATATGTTGACACAGTGACACGGTAACACAGTGACTGCCACACACAGGGTCGACTTACCCAGCTAGTTACCAGAAACAAACACAGTGCAGCGACACAGAGGGAGGAATAGATTTTTCTTCTCTCCTGGTCCAGCGAGTTGAAAGGGAAAGCTTCCCTCAGGGCAAGAGCTAGAGACTTACCATGTGGTGGGGAGAGAGAATAAGGAAAGAATAAAGGAGAGAGTAGGAGACAGAGTGAGTAACAGTGGAGGAGCGTAGGAGAGAAAGCTTGGAGAGAGGGCAATGATTGAGAAAAGGGCAACCACAGAAAAAATAGATTAGTCTAAAAACTGCAACAACAACACTTTGAACAGTATCGAATGCCAGAAGAGGAGAGCAATTTAATGGAAAAGGCTTTAGATATTAAAAGATAACATGCTACTTTGTCAGTGTTACAGAAGTGGAGGTAGGGGTGGCCGTTTCGCTTAGATATAGGATTGGTCAGAGCAGGGTAGTGAATATACAAAGAACATACGCCTGTGATTGGCAGACACATTTGTGATGGAGACAGACAAAGAACGAAAGCTCCGTGAGCACAGTCAATAGCCATTTAGATGAGACGAAGTGAGAGATGACAGCTGAGCAGAAGGGTGTGAAGAGAGGAGGATGAATGAATGAGGAGGATGGGGAGAAGGGAGTGGGGGAGGTCCTATTGTATATTGTGGTAGGATGGGACTGTCTTGTGACCTCTGACCTGTAATTGGATCAATGAGTGTGTGGAGCACTGTGCTGAAGGACCTACAGTTTAGGATTCAGAGGGTCGTTTTATTTTGTGTAAAGGTGTGGCTGTGTGTCTCTGGATGCATGTGTTCACAGTAATGTGTATCTGCACCTCGCTGCTAATTACAGTCTCTAGCCATCATGATGATGGTGGAGCAGGTGTGCACGAAGCACTGTTCTCTTTGTCATTGGTAAACTGTAGTGGAACAGCTATTGTCCTTGGTTTTCATGATTGAACTTGCAAGTGCACAATGTCCTTTTTTTGAAAGCTGAATATAAAGTCGGGGAACAAATTCCACAGAGACGTTCTCTTGTACATTATCAGCATTTCTTTTCCTATTCAGTATCGTCTTTTGCCTCTTTTTGGCTCATAAATGTTTCAATGTTGGGTGAGGAAATTCATAAATACAACTGTGTGCGTGTGTTGTATTTGCATTTTGGTTTCACTTTATTAAGCAGGGCCTCATCATTGATTGACTCCCTTTAAATCAACTAGCTGTCTGTGTGTCTGTGCATTTGTTTGACTTGTTGATCGCCTTCATGTGGGGCCACCAGCTCCTGGCCCGCTGACCCATATAATTAAGGGCAAAGGCCTCCCTCCTTCTATTCGTAGCCACAAAGATGAAGGGCACATTATCATTTGTATCATCTGTCTCACTTGGTCCCCACTAGCCCCCACCCACCCACCCTCTCCCAATGTATCTCTTCTTCCGCTGTTGTTGGTGGTTTTTGACAGTCTGAGTGGTTTTTGTAGTCAGAGTATGTGCTCTGTTTAAGAGATATGTGTCATGTCTGACCAAATCCTTTTGGTTTACCCAGCCCAGGGCAGGATGTTCATCCATCTGTGTCGGGTTTACATGCCAAAACAGCCATGATCCACTGTGTCTCTACAACATCCACACCCACAGAATCCAGATGCCCACAGCCGCTACTTATCTCTGCTTGTTTACACAGTGCAGCACAATATGGACAACTCGGCTTAAACGAGGTAGTGTGTTGCAGTGTTTAGCCTGTGGAGCTACAGCGGGCTAAACCTAGATGGTAAATAAGAAGGCTGTGTGCCAATGTGGTCTTCGGTCTGGAATTTCTAAGCTCCCATGACATCCATGCCTTTCTCTAATTGGCATCATTCTACCCGCCACAAAGTCCAGCATAATAAACTATGGAATACGAAATGGAGCCAGTTGGATTTGTTACAGCACATTCACACAAACACATACAATAGTCTGACAACCCTGCCCCCTCTGCAGGTTGATTGTCAGGTGTCAGATTCTGGTGTGGTGTGGTACTGCCAGAATTCATCCTGGGAATAAAGGAAAAGCAGAAAACACAGTGAGTGCAGCGCTTCCTGTCCATGTCTCTGGAGGCCCACGATAGGTGGGATGGATGGAGTTGAAGAGATGGATGCCGGGCGGCCAGTCTTTGTGCTTATCCACAATGGAACCTTGATCAGGGATATGGGAAGGATGAGGAAAAGCAGAGCTGGGAGGAGGAGGATGGGCTCCAGGAGGGGGTGTGAAGCTACTGGTTTAAAATGAGATTTTCAGTTATTTATTTATTTAGCTGAGCTCATGGCTCAAGGCTGTCTTCTTGCTTTTTGTTGTATGCTCTGTGGCCTCAGTGCCCCTTCCCCCTCCCCCCACTGTGTTTTTAATGCGAGTGTATCTGCAAGTGCAAATACTGTATGTGTGTGTTTGTGTGTGTGTGTGTGTGTGTGCACGCATGCATGCACATTTACACCTCTGCTACTACTCCTTGTGTGTGTTAGCACTGTGTGAGTGAGAGTTTGTGTGTGTCTTAACAGTATTTATGAGTGTGTATGAGTATTTTGTCCCCGCTATCACTGCATGTGTGTTTATACACTCTCCATCTTGTATGAAGTGAGAGCCTGAGCTGGTGTCTAGGGATGAATGGTATCTTTTGGGATATATCTGTTTTATTATGTGTGTGCCAGACATGCTATGCATCTATTGCACGCACAAAAAAAGCAACCTCTCCCAGGCTGTTGCTGAGCACAATTCCTGAAAACAGCTCAGATTATGCAGGACACAGCGGAATGAGAACAAGAGCTGTTTTGTCTTACTTTTTTTTTTTTGTTACAAGTTCATGGACATTTGCACCAACCACACTAAAATCGATATTGTATCTATTAGGCTATAAGAATTTATAGAAAGGTTTCGGCGAGTGTAGGATTTCAGATGTTAGAACATTTCTCTATCATTTATCTAATTGATTTTCAGGCACACTCACAGCTGTTGTTCTCTTGAATGCAGAAAAAGTAACAGCAGGTTTTTGGAGCTATAATGCTGAAAAGTTCATGTCAGTCGGTGAGCTCATTGAGCTCTTTTATCCAGGAAACTCAGAACCAGTTGAGAAAATGATACTTCAGGATTGGAAATATATGGATGCCCGTCTAAACAATACAACATATTCAGCGATTGCTTCCACCCATTCTGCTCTTGAATGTCACTTGAACACTAGTGTTCCTGTTTTTCTTGACTCTGCTGTGTCCCACATAACTTCTGCCTCCTGTCCTTCCTAATTGCTTGCATGCTGGATGTTAAAATGGGGAAATGTCTGTCTGTGGTGTCAAACCATTCAGCACTCCCTCCGTCTGTCTCCGTCACAATGTGGCCATGTGTCTGTCATCTCCCATGTCTCATATTCCTCAGCTTGTTCTTTCACAGCTCCGTTGCCATGACTGCAGGATGGGAGGGGGTTGATGACAGTGAACTGGGAGCTGAACTGAAAATGTGGAGTTTGGAGAACAGATTTTGTGTCTAGCAAATGCAAAAGAAGTACGAGTCCAGCAGTCTGTGGACGCAGGCAGCCCTGAGCACGCACTTTGGCATGCTCAGAACTCATAAAGAATTATGACTCACAGCTATTGAAAAATGTTTCACACTTAAATAATGCCAGGTCATATGCCTCTCCTATTTAAACTCACAGACATATACAGATACATTTGTTTTAGCTACTGCAGACAGTGATGTCTGTTAGAACCACAGTATATGACTGCTTTTTCTAAAGAATATTCTTGGGTTCAGCATTGTGGAATAAAGTGTGGCTCAAAAACGATCAGGACAACGTGCACCTGCACTAATATAACTTCTACTTATTCTGTCTCAGAGATCCTGCAGTGAATGCACTTACCTCTGACTGGCAAAGAAGACAGCCCTCATGGAATATTTGTACGTGAACTGTTCTCAAAGCGACTATTAGTGTTATTTTACAATAACAATGTATCAGATGCCAAAAAGGGGTTGCTTGCAGTGATGAACCTACAGAGAATTATCACCAGAATCTGTAGCGCCCCTCACCCCCTTTACAGAGCTTCATAGTGAGTTTCAGCTCATTGTTTAGTTGTAACTTCACAGTGGACAGACACAGTTAGCAACTAGCTGATGAACGTAGGGGAGCATAAAGCAGGTATGAAGTTAACAATCAGATATTTCTCTCAGGAGTTGGTAGAGACCAAAAACCGAGCTGAATATTAGATTTACCCCAAAGTGACGCCCCATAGCTGATGGATGTGAAAATATGCAAATCTTTTCTAACAAATTTACCATATCTACTTAAAGGGTGATGATATGTCAATGTACTATTCATGCATAAAGTATTGTAGCTGTGTCCCTATTCTTTCCTGTACATTAATCATGACACTTATCTTTACAATAAGCACTTAAGCAGCTAACACATGTTGTTAATTTATGTAAATTAATGTATTTTACTATTTTTACTATTATAAAATTATACAAAATGTATGCCAGCTGATGTCAACCAGTCTCTGATTTTGAATGCCACTGCTAATTTCAAATTTGAAAGATTTTTTTTTTTTTTTAATTATATCTTTATTTGGAATGGACAGAAGAGTACATCTACATGGCATCAACAACTCAGCAGAAGTAAATGGCATTCCAGTTTTTGTTTTAAATACAGAAAATGTGCAACATCAGACTCAGGGCTTATAAGTTCAAAGCATGTACAGTCACAAATTGGGGGTCAGACCCTGTTCGATCTATGCAGATCACACTCTCCTGTAGTAACATAAACTACGTGAGATTGGTGTTAGATTCAAACCAGTGAGAGCATAGTTATCTTCTTTAGGCCCATGTTGACAGGTTGCCCAGACTAGATCGCTTAGGGAAAATTCTGATACATCTTCCTAGTAAAAGGTAGATCAGTTAACTATGTACAGAACCCATGGGGGGGGGGAACCCCTGCCGCCGCCGTCAAAGAAATAATCCTCAAAAACAAGTCATAAATTAAATGAGTAAATTACAAAGCAATATTACCAGTGAGATCATATAAAGTCTGCTCTCGTGGGGGCAATGAATGAAATCCAGTTGTTCCAGATTTGGTAAAATTTGTCCTTTTGAAGTCTTATTTGATAGGTCAATTTTTCCATCCTATATATCTCCAGAATAATTCCAATCCAGTCATCTAGAGTAGGCGGAACCGGGCTTAACCATCTTCTTGTAACTGATTTCTTACTTGCCACCAAAAGAATTTGCAGCAGTTTTATCTCTCTCTTACATTGAAAAAAGGGGACATAACCCAGGTACAGGACATCAAAACTCAGAGGTATTTGAGTATTAAAGATTTTGCTTAAAGAAACCTTGATATCCCTCCAGAAAGCTTTTAACTTGGGACAGTCCCAGAAGATATGGTAGTGGTTAGCAGCAGCCGAGCCACATTGCCTCCAGCACGGCATAGCTGTACCTTTGTACCTCTCCTGATACGGTGTTCTGAAAAATCGAATTATATTCTTCCAGCAATGTTCTCTCCAGTCCATAGAACTGGTTGTTGTCCACTGGAAGGACCAGATATTACCCCAAGCCTCCTCAGAAATCTCAATCCCAGATTCCACTTCCCATTTATCTTTAATGTATTGAGTGTTATTATTGTTGGCGTTGGAGAGAGCTATGTATAGCTTGGAAATTGATTTAGAAGGGATCATGGTCATAGCCCTTTTCAGAATGTGGTAAAATTCTAATTCAACATTTGAGAAGTTAGTTAATTTACATTCATGGTCAATATAGGAGCGTAGTTGAAGGTATCTGTGGAATTCGATCCGTGCTAAGTCATGCTTGTCCCGCAAGGTATTGAAGCTGCACACAATGTTTTTCTGAGTAAGTGAGATGAATGTTGTGAGACCATACATTGTCCATGATTTAAAACCGGAGTCATGTCTATTGGGAGTAAAATCAGAGTCAAAAGCAAACCATCTGAATATTCTCAACATTCTATGTATCCCACAAGTGTTAATCGCCTTCTGCCAGACTCGAAGAGTGTGGCTCAACCAGGGGTTCCCCAACTTTTCCAAATGACACATTAAGCCTTTATCCGCTATTACAGCTTGGATGGGGAACTGAGTTGATAGATTGGTCTCCAGCTCCTTCCATTTAGCTTTATATGTTTCATTACACCAGTATAACAGAGGGGTTATATGGGCAGCATTGTAGTAGTTCCTTAGGCAGGGGAGACCCAACCCTCCCTTTTCCTTAGCAAGTTGAACTGTGGCATATTTAATCCTTGGCTTCCGGCCCCGCCAGATAAATCTGGAGATCCACTTGTCCCACTCCCTAAATTGATTTTCACCCACCTCTATAGGCAAATTCCTAAAAAGGTAAAGTAGACGTGGTAACACATTCATCTTAATTGCACTTATCCTCGCACTAAGACTCAAAAAGGGGACCAGGTTCCATCTATGTAGATCTGCTTTTATACTTGAAGATATTGGCTCATAGTTTGCTCGAAAGAGCCCCGCGAGGTCTTTAGTCAGATGTATCCCTAAGTATTTGATATTTTCATTTTCCCAATTTAGCTTGAATTTCTTGCGTAGAGTCTCAGGGGTTGTATAGTTTAGGGTCATCACCTGGGTTTTTGAAATGTTGACTTTGTACCCAGATAGCTTACCAAAATCATTCAAAGTAGACATCAATTCACTAAATGATCTCTCTGGTTCCCCCAGGCAGACCAGCACATCATCAGCGAACATTGCTACCTTATGTTCAACTCCTGATAATATGATACCCTTAATATTATGGTTTTGTCTAATTAATTGGCCTAGTACTTCTATAAATAAATTGAAAAGGAGGGGCGAGATTGCACAGCCCTGTCTACACCCTCTTTTTAAAGTAAAGGCCTCTGATAGATCACCATTGACCTTAATGCGGGCTGAGGGTCTGTCATACAACGCCTGGATTACTTTGATAAACCTATCTGGAAACCCAAACTTCCCCAGCACCTTGTAGAGAAAAGCCCATCTGACGGAATCGAAAGCCTTCTCAGCATCTAGACTCCCTATAATCATTTGAGTTTTGTCAGTTTGTATCTGTCCAAGGATGTGTAATACTCTCCTGATGTTATCGGTTGTTTGTCTATGGTGTATAAAACCAGTCTGGTCTAAGTTAATGAGGTGAGGCAGCAGGTGTTCCAATCTGTGGGCAAGAATAGAGGTGAATAATTTGTAATCTAAATTGAGGACAGTAATTGGTCGATAATTCCCGCATTCTCGTTTATCTTTCCCCTCTTTTGGGATAACTGAGATAGTGGCCTCCCTCCAAGAAGGAGGGATTTCTCCCTTCTGTAAAACATAATTAAATGTCTTCACCAATAGTGGGACTAGTTCTGACCTCAGGATGCGATACCATTGGGAACTGTACCCGTCCGGCCCCACTGCTTTACCTGGTTTTAGTCTGGTGATAGCTGCTTTAATTTCTTCTGTCGAGATTGGTTTTATTAAATTATCATATTCAGAGTCTGATAGTAGAGGTAGGTTCAAATAGCTGAGAAAGGTATCACAACAGTCTTCCCCAGGGGCATCAGGTTGGGTGTAAAGGTCCCTGTAAAAGATCTCGAAACATTCCTGGATCCTTTCCAATTTGGTTTCCAGTATATTCGTTTTAGGGTTCTTAATTTTATATATAGTGCTTTCCTCCTGTTGCTTCCGTAATTTGTATGCCAGGTATTTTACTGATTTTCCTCCTATCTCATAATATTTCTGTCTCAGGAAAGTTAGATTCTTCTGGACCTCCTGTGTGTAAACATCATTGATTTCTCCCTGTAGTTTCCTAATTTCCTGCTTTACGGTAGGGTTTGGGTTGTTAATATCTTCCTTTTCTTTCAGCTTCAGCTTTGTCTGAAGATCTGTTCATTTCTGTCCTTTGGTTCTTTTCAGGTGAGAAGTAATAGAAATTAATTTGCCTCTCATTACCGCTTTAAGTGTGTCCCAAATAATAATTGCTGAAATCTCACCCGTATCATTAATTTCTAAAAATCCTTTTATTTCTTCCTTTATATTAGAAACTATGGCAGGGTCATTGAATATGTATGAATTGAATTTCCAGAGGGTGTTTCGTTTTTTCCTAGCCACCTGCAGAGACATAGAAATAGGACTATGATCCAATAAATCCCTCGTTAGTATATCACAATCTTTAATCTTGAACCTATCCACCTTGAACATAAAAAAATAATCCAGTCTAGCGTAGACTTTAAATGAACCAGAATAGTGAGTGTAATCTTTGGCAGACGGGTACAGCTCTCGCCACACATCCATAATCCCCATTTCTACCATATAGGAGTTGATTTTTCTTATGAGTGGATTCGTATGATTCGTCGGGTTGGATGAGTCTAGTTTGGGATCAAGTCCAAAATTAAAATCCCCCCCACAGACAACCGTGCCCTGAGAGTCCACCATTAAATCAAAAATATTCCTATAGAATACTCAGTCACTCCCAGGTGGAGCGTACACATTTAGTATTGTAATTTCAGAGCCCTCTATCTTTCCTATTACCCTGACAAATCTGCCTTCCTCATCGCTGATTTCTGAGATATGTTCATAGTTAAGTGTACCAGAAATAAGTATTGCCACTCCCCTCTTATGTTTGGATTTGACAGATGAAGAAAATACATATTTGAAACCCTTTCTCTTTAACCTCAAATGATCTGTTTGGTTCATGTGTGTCTCCTGAAGTAGGGCAATCTGGGCTCTTTCTTTCTTTAATTTAGATAAAATCTTATTCATCTTGATCATATTCAGAACCCCATTTACGTTAAAGGAAATAATTTTCACTGGTTCAATTTGCATGTATTTGTATTAGCTGACAGCAAAGCATTCCCTCACAGCAGCAGGCCAACCCCCCCCCCCAAGAAAAAAAAACAAAAACAAAAAACTACAGCGAACGGAATAAGTGCAGAACGAACAGAAGTGTATGGTGTGTAACTGAAGCAAAAAGGCTCCTAACCAAACTTCCAGCAGTGAATCACTTCCACTGCTTCCCTTAATCTTTGAAGGAATACCCCTACTTACTCCCTGAGATAGGGGGCCTTCCGTTGTGATGACGCCCTCAGAAAAGAGAATCCCCACCCGTATTGGCTCGACATTACTTAAATTTTTATCATATCGTCCAAATCCCAAACATATGTTGATATTAGTTCTCTTCCCTTCTGTATACTTGCAGTCTCTCCTTGTATCCTTCAGCTCCCCGGTTCCGCCGCGGGTGCCAGTCCCACGTCCCCCGCCACGAAGACCATCTCTGTAGTTTCTCTCTGGGGGTTGCCGGTGGGTTTAATCACTCTCACCGGGAGCCCCCGGCTCGCCAGGTCTGCCGTCGCCTCCTCCACCGAGTTGTAGATTTTCACTCCTTCCTCAAAAAACACTTTCAGGCGGGCAGGGTAGAGGGTTCGGAACCGCAGGTTCTTCTCTTTCAGGATCCTCCGCGCCTCAGCATACTCCTTCCTCATGGCCATGATCTCCGGAGGGTAGTCGTGGTCAAGGTTTATCTTGTTGTTGTTCCATGTGAAACCTTTCTTCTGCCAGGCCAACCTGAGCACTTCTTCTTTTACAGTGAAGCACAGAAACTTTACCAGGATCGATCTGGGCTGGGAGCCGCTTGGTGGCTCTATGCGCCCTCTGGATCTGTAGTGCCGTTGACGGGGGGATGTTTAAATTCTCCCGGAGTAGCTTCTCCACAAACTGGATCATAGACTGTGATCCCGACTCCGCTCCCTCCGGAACCCCGTACAGTCTGAGTGTCTCCCTCCTCGAGTAGGCCTCCATCGCTGTCAATTTCAATTGAAGTTTTTCCTGTGTTGTTATCATCTCGGCTAGTATCTCGTCTATGCTTTGGCGCTTATCTTCATGCCCAGCGACCCTGGCTTCCACTTCGTTAAGCCTCGTGTTTGTTTTGTCCAGCTCACCTCTGATGTCTTGTAGTTGTATTTTCATGTCCTTTCGGAATTCTTTCACCTCATTCCCAACGCCTCTTAGCACTTTCAGGATCTTCATCAAGTTCACCGGTTCCTCTTCCTCCTCTGTATCAGCGCCGTCGTAGCTAGGAGCGGGGGAAGCACCCCGGCTAGCCCCGGGGGAGCTAACGTTAGCTTCTTCTGTTAGCTGCATCTCGTCGTCTCCAACTCGTTCGATAAATGACTTTTTTCCTTTCCTGTTCTTTTTGGACGCCATCTGTGCCCCCTTTCCCTTCTTTTCGTACAATTCGCTAGATACTTAATTCACTTTGGGGCAGTTTTATTAACTCTTGTCGAGAGCTCTCTCGCTAAGCTGCCATCCCCTCTAGACCCATACCGGAAGTCCAAATTTGAAAGATTAACTAAGTTAGGGTTCAGTAAGCCAAGAGTGATATTACTGTCCCTTGAAATTTATGGTAAGATAGGAAAAATTGCAGTATAATTATTTAGTAATTTAGGTAGAGGAGATAGAGTGATATTTTAACATTATGGGTGTCATAATGGAATTTAACTTGTTTATGGAACTTTTCTTTTCTCACAAATCTGTGAGAAAGGTGTTTATGATGAAACTATGGTGTAATAACAATAATGTATTCAAAGTCATGCTCTACTCTGAGATATTGGCTGTGATGTGCTATGATATAAGGCCCAAGGCCATAGGATGAGTGCTAAAAATTTGTACTGCCTGTTGTTGATTGTCTTATTTCTTTCAAAAGTAAACTAAAAGCCAAACTCAAGAAATGGGCCTGGGGTTGCAAAAGCCAGTGCTGAATTTTGAAAATCTTGGGTTGTAAAAGGGGTAGTAAAAGCCGAAAGCCATCCTAGAGATGTCCATCAGTCAACACATTTTTCTCTTCATCAGAACAAAACCTGTGTGTTTCATCCACATGTTTTTAGTCATGCAATAGTAAGTAAGAGTAATGCTCTGTGACAAGCAGTAAGCTCAGGAGTGTAACTCACCTTGGTAACAAATGGTCTTGACACACTCCTGGTCTGAACACATTGTGGATGCTTCTCTCAGATGAGCAATGCTGCTTTTGGTTCTTCACAGGATAGGGTACACTCTACAGTTTCCTGGTAGTAATTGCTAAACAATACACATGACAAATTTCAAAGTTTCAAATCAATTCTGAATATTTGTTTGAAGAGATAATTAATTTGGAGAAATCTCAACTGAAAGACATCAGTCTTAAACAAGACAAACAGAAGTTTTTATGTCCTGAAAAAAATGCCTCACAGCTTTTAATCATTAAATACATGTAATACAATACATGTTTTCTCTCCTTTAGTAGTATGTTATTCTGCAACAGGGCTGCACTTAGTTTACATTTAGATAAAGCCTGGAGCTTTTCAGTGGTGGTCAGCAGTTTAATGTGGCCTTAAATTGAAAGGAAAAAAATGACTGGTCCACTCATTTCATCTCTTATCAAGATTTCTGTCCTGCTAAATTCTCAAACGCTTACACACTATATGTAATTGTTATCTAATTGTGTCTGTGAAGTTTTCCAGAAACAGCACAGATACGTTTTTACTCATCCACTTAGCACTCAGAGTTTCCATTGCTTTGTCCAAACAACAGATTTAAGTCTGACGATGAGTCTTTTATGTGAGAGAGGAGGACCACAGTATGTGGGGAATGTTGATCCTACTGTTTTTCAAAGGATGATACTCCACTTGGTCTTCAGGACAGCTGAATTTGTCAAGGTGTCAGTGGAGCCACTTCCAGAGGCTCTCGGCCTAATCTTGGGTGCAGCCTGTTATCACCCAGGAGGGTTCACATTTGGCAGCGATGTATTTCAAGACTCTTGGAACTGAAAAATGTGACCATAAAAACATAAAATGTCTGAACGCAAGACTCGAGAACTGACCTGCTGCTTACTGAAATAGCACGGTGAACTGTACAGGAGTATTCTGTGATCACTGTGTCATGTAAAGGTTTCACTATTTTTAGCAACTTTTAAGTATAATTAGACCACTTTTTTCATTTGCAATCATAAATCAGTCACTCAATTCCTGAACAATTATAATGCATGACATGATTAACTGTTATAACTATTTCATCAGTTGCAACAAAGATGGATAAGTCTGAATAGATCATACAAAATTAAGTGAAACATTTTTACAGGTCCACAAATTCTACCTGCCCTAAAACAGACTCACTGAAGATGGATCTATTTGTGGAAGAAATAAATATAGTCCCAACATTGACTAGAGACAACAGCTTAAATGGATCCTGAGAAAATGACCCTGTTTAGACTCGTGAAATTGATGTTGTTTAACATACAGTCTGAGCGGTAGCAGATTATTATTTAGCATTTGTGTGTTAAATCACTGTGGAGTCCTTGTGTTGTTGATCTTCTCTGCATCTGACAGTTTCTGGTTACAAACAGATAACTGGTGCCATTCAACAAGTTACTGTAAAATGCCAAGTTTTTATTATATTTCAGAGTTGAAATGCAGTGCAGTGGCATTTAATTTTTTTCTGTGGCAGCAGTGCACATGGAAAAAGAGCTCTCCTATGTGTAGGGATTCAAACTGGGACTAAGTTACAACGGAAAAACACTGACATGGACTTGTGTGTCAGCAAACTTACTCCTAATAACTATGTCTTACTTTTCTTGCCGTGGCATGTGCTGTCAGAGGTTATATTTGCAGTTATACAAAGAAATCTGTTTAGTGTCAGTTACTAAACCAACACTTACAGTAAGAACCATGTCTGTGCCATTTATCATCTCAAGACACTCACAAGTCTTTGTGCGAGTGTTTTCATTGCATCTGCGTACTGCTGAGACCTGAAGACCAGAGTTCTTGTGTGCTGGCCCCGTGAGACCCTTGATGTTTGTGACTGCATCCCTCCCTCTGTGACAGGGCTTTGAGTTTTTGGGGTGATCCTGGCTGGTTTTTACACATTGAGAAACACACCCCTCCTTTTACTCCTTTCAGGGGGGGACAAGCTTTTCATGGGACTAATTGGAGTGTGCAAGCCATCACAGCTGAAGTGCTCCCGCAGGGCCTCTCTTTCTCTTTTTCTCTTTTCTTGCCTTCTCCCCTCCTCCAACACCCAAGCTTTTATTATCATTTGCCATATCGAGTAAACAACCTGTTAGTGTAAATTAGGGTCCAGTGAGTGATGAAGCGACACATCCAACCCCTCCTGCCTCCTCTGCCTCTGCGTTCCCTTCTCTCCCTTGCCGTCACACACTTTCCATCCCTTTGAGCTCTTTCCTCTTTTGTGCCCCCACCCTCTGTTCTGCCTTGTTTAGCACGCAGCCTTTTCAAAGACAGTAGTAGTGATGGTGGCTGTGTTTGTGTGTGTGTGTGTGTGTGTGTGTGTGTGTGTGTGTGTGTGTGTGTGTGTGTGTGTGTGTCTGTCTGTGGATGCAGGGGGTCTGAAATGAAGATTGAAGCGGACAAAAAAGCCCTGGCGCAACCTTGAGGTGGAAATTAATAATGATAAAAATAATTACTGCCCCACTCCCCTCGCCCACTCCTCCCCGACCTAGTTTTCATAATGGAGAACGATAGCCCCCAGACGCACATTATGTGTGTTTAAGTGTGTATTGGTGTGTCTGTGTGTGTGCACATAGGGGAAGGGGCTGTAGAATCGCCATGGTATAATAGGGATGGATGTAGGACAGGACCTACATGAAGAAAACACAGAGGCCATCAGGTACGGATATGTGTGAAGCTGTTAATAAAGATTGCTACAGGTAAAACAGATGGCTCTCCTGGCACACACTAACTGCTTCACCCTGGTTCTGCCTCTTGTGCATCAGAAGCACTTGTGCTGGTGTCCGTTCTATCTTAGAGTGCAGGGATCTTGCTCACGTGTCAAGGCTCCTCATTTTGGGTAAATATATTTGTGTGATTGTGTGTTTGAGAACTGTGAGCATGTGTATTCAGCAGGGGTGAGTGGAACAGAGAGTGAACACTGTGCTGTGACCGATCTCTGCTAGCAGCTCTGGACAGAGAAGGCTGGAAGCACACATGTGGGCATGCACATATGCACACACACATTTTGTAATGATGAACTGTGACACAGTTTCTGTGTTTGTGTGTGTGTGTGTGTGTGTGTGTGTGTGTGTGTGTGTGTGTGTGTGTGTGTGTGTGTGTGTGTGTGATGCTACCGCATGGCCCTGTTCAGACACACGGCTCTTGTCTGAGAGCAGAAGAATTAAATGTTATTAGCAGTGCTACTTACAAACATAAAATATGTAAAACTGGTATTAACAGTCTAAGGCCATGTTCAAACCAAATATAGTAAAAAATCAATCGGCTTCAAGGTATTTTACCCGAAAAATGTGCTTGCACATATTCAGTTGACCAGTGGAAGATGACAGTGGACTGTGCCGTGGCAAAAACTGAGCCAGGATCAGCTTTTCGCCTGGCAACCCTGCATTTTTTGCATTGGCAAACTTACTGTTTGAATGCAGTGGTCTCATGAAGTGAATGAAGAGACCATGACACGGTGCTTTTGTCTATAATAAGTGGTGGTAATTAAAAGTAATAAGCTGCGTGGGTTGTCAGTGTACCAGCCATGTAAACTATCCTGTTGAAATGGCCATCCACTTCATTATTTGTGTCACATTGTACATCTACGATGTGGAAACATGTTTTTATGTAAACAAAATAAAGGCTACACTGGCTGTGCTCAGTTGGTGTGTCACAGCCAAACATTATACTGAGCACATGTTGCGGAAAAATATTGTGAGATTTCTAAAATGTTCCAGTGGACCTGTTTACTTACTGTGTAAGGCCTGCTCCCCATCCTGACCTGTCAATTTTTAAGCAGAAAATCTTTGAGGCCAGCCAAAAGTCTGCTGGTGAAGGTGGTCCCTGACCTATCCAAGCCCAGGCAGCCTTCTTCTTCAGCTTGAAAGGTTCGTCCACTTCTGATGTTCCCCAGCAGGTACCTCAGTTGCCACTAGAGTTGTTCTGGTATCAGAAATGCCTCAGAGAGTGCCTAAAATACGTATTGGTGAGTATGCAAGTCTGTGCATTGATCGTTTACCACATAAATTTAATAGATTCACACCTGGATAAAACAGCAGTTGCGCTATGCAGCCACTACTACGCAACTACTGGTCTAGAGCTGTGAAGTAGAATTTATTTCTTTACAAGGTCCATGTTCCCAGAAACCAGGAAAAATCCCCCCCGAGACTCCCATTCAGTCACTTAATGATGAGTCTGTCAACTAAACCAAACCATGGACTGGTCAGGTGCACTCAGTTCCACTAATTCACCTACCATGTACAACCCTACAGGCCACAGCAGAGCCAGAGGGCCGTCACCAGGTATTAATTGGACCCATAAGAAACATCATCTTCAGAATATTCACTTATTTCTATTGAAAGACAAGTTTAACACAACTGAAACAAGACTGGAAAGTTAAGCGGTGTATTTTTTGAGTGAAAAGCTGTAACCACAGTATGGCAACATTTACAGAGTGGAATGCTATCGAAGCTTCACATAAGGACTTAAGCTCTTTAAGAAGTCTCACCGGTGAGTTAATGCTGTTAGATTAATTAAAAGTACTTAATTAAGGCAATGAGGTGCTGGAGGGTGGCTGTGGACTGGTTGAGAGGAACAGCAGAGAAGGACTGAGATAACCTCTGACCCCACTCTCCAGTCTCAGCAGACTGGTCCACCTAGCTGACCTCATGGAGCAACTGGGGAGGACACGCTCTGTTTCTGAAAAGTTACTGCCTTCAGTTGGACTATACACTGTTTCTTACTGTACTTTCTTTTCCGTTGCTGTTCTCACAGTGCTGTCTTGCATACGCTTGACATGGTCTTAAAGTGGCATACTAAAGCAAACACCTAACATTACAAGACACCTGTTCTTTGTGAAGCAGCTGTCACGCTTTCCACATCACTTTATTTAGCTCTCTGATGTTTTGTTGTTCCATGGGCAACAGAAGCAGCAGGGCTCTGCTCACGGTATTACTGTGGCCTCTATATGAGGAAAAGAATTGCTTTCTCTTTTGAGCAACTGTGATGACTCAGTTTTTTAAGATCTTGAGAGAGAGAGAGAGAGAGAGAGAGAGATTTGTTGCTGTTTGTAGTCGCCATGGATGAAAAAAAAATGAACTAAAACATGTGATTTCATCACACATAAAGTGTTCTCAATGGAGAATTGTGAAAGACTGTAAAGATGATGAGGAGAGCACTGAGCAGTTGTTTTGTTTCTAAGCTGATGGAATAGAGACTAAAGTTCATTTGTTTTCTACAAACCAGACTAAGTATCTGTATTTGAAGCATGTTTTGGCTGTGTAGTTTATTTGTAAGTTAATATGGATCAGACTGGCCACCATAGATAGAAACAGAAATTGACAAAGGGAGTGCAGTTCCCCTTTAAAGTTGCATAATATTTGCCTTTTTGTCCAGCCTTTCTTGGATGTCTGTATTTCTGTGTGGATAAACATGCTGACTAGAGCTGGCCTGGGAGCAGCAGCTGGCCTGGCAGGTGAATTACTTCACTCGAACCAAATATAAATCTTTCCCCACATCAAAGTTAAGACATGCAAAAAATGAGAAGAGATACGGTTTATGCTTTGTATGTGTGTTTATTTGTAAATAAGAGCACACACGCATTTTGCTTCTGTGTGTATCTGCTTGTGTGTATGTGTGATCAGGGGTTTAGACTGTGAAAGCATCTGGCCATGCTGGCCTGGCTGTGTGCTCCTGCTGCGGGTCAGTCAGGCTGTTTGGACGTGAAGCGGCTGACAGTGTGTGTGTGCAGCTTGCTGGCTTGGGAGTGTTTATGTCTGTAATAGGCACTTAACCACACAAACCCAGCAGGCAGCTAAAGAGAAACACCAGAAGAGACGGTCAATGGTGTTAACAGCAAGTTCTTTAAGTTCCCCCCTTGACTGTAATAATTTATTTAATGTGGTTTTTCTCTTTGGCCTTGTACCATGGAAGGTATTGTATAGCCACTGGGAACATTTGTGTGTTTGGGATGCACTTGGAAAATTAATCTTTTTATATCCTCAAGGTCTGCTGAGAGAATGATCGAGGGGGGGCATAGTGTATCGCTTACACACAGAGCAAGAAATGGATGAGCAGAGAAAGAGAGAGACAAGGAGGGAGTGTGTAGCTGAGAAGTGTGACGGATGAAGCTTTGTGGTTTTTTTTTTTGTATTTATTCCTGAATGAAAGAAAGAAAGACATAGCGCGAGAGGGGAGTGTGTACAGGGTGTTAGAGAAACACTTATCCATCATTTGGTGAGCAGAGGAAGCAGCATTATAGCTGGTGTCTTCAGTGTAGTGGTGGGTTAATCTAGAGCAGAGAGGTGACGCACAAGGGGGGGCTCTGACAAGGGAAAAAAAGTTGGAGAATCCTGTGGAAAAGGAGAATCTGATGGAAAACCCATGAAAAAAGCAACAGTAGAGAAGAAGAAAAACAAATCTGAGCGTTGCTGAAGACAAGAAGAGAGACCGAGAGGTACAGGGTTGGAAAAAGAGGGAGAGGGAGATCGAAAGAAGGGAGGGGGACTAAGTGGGAGAGAAGCAGAGAGAGAAGCAGAGACAGGGAAGGAGAGGGAGGTGAAGAGAGCAGAAGAGGGAGGGAGAAAGGAGGTGTGATAGTGGGTGGGAGAGGAGGAGACAGTCTGGTGGATGGGCAAAAAGACAAAGGAAAGAGAGGAGAGTGAAAGGGATCTTTCAGAGGGCTGGTTAGGGATGAAGAAACTAACAGATGCATAGAGATAAGACAGCCAAGGTCTCGGGAGAGGGATACAAGAGTGCAATGTGGAGTAACACAGTGGTTTTGTGAGAGGTAAAGAGAAAGAGAGAAGAGAGGGGGAGGAAGAGATTAAGGAAAAAGGCAGAGTGATAGACTGGCAGAGAGAGGAAAGGGAGGAGAGAAGAGCTGGATGAGAGAGAGGAGGGAGGCCGTCTCATAGAGTGCATACAGCACGCGTGGAGCTGGTGTTAGAGCGAAAAGAGAGACAGAGAGAGGGAGGGAGGGAGGGTGGGAGGAGAGAGGGAAACAGAGGGAGGGGGTGAGGTATTTAAACGCCGGAGCAGGACAGCACAGGCGAAGCTCTGAACTCCCCGAGAGTGAAGGTAGGACAGGGAGAGGAAGCAGAAGAACAGAGCTCTACAGTTTTCCTCACAGCCAAGCCCACACACTTACACACATTAATCTCACACATACAAACACACACAGACACACGCACTCTCACGCACGCACTTTTGGACTTTCGACTCATCTGTGGACTCCAAGAGCTGTCCTCTGGAACTCTACCTGTGCATTCCTTGCTCCCACTCATCTCTCTCCTCACCTCTTCACCCGCCTCCACTCCCCAGTCCCTCGCTTGGTGAGGGCAGATGGCCATGGTGCGGGCCTCTCTCGGGGGTGCCTTAGGCTGTGCCCTGCTGGCCCTAGTCTTGGGGAGCAGCAGCATGGATTTCGGGGCGCCCCCCGCAAGCTTCTACCCCCGTTTCAACCCCTTCTTCTTCCTGTGCACCCACCATGGGGAGCTAGAGGGAGCCGGGGTGGCGGAAGGTGGGGGAGAGGTGCTACTCACCCTCCAAATTACGGGCAACCCCACTGCCTACACCCCTGGACAGGAGTACCAAGGTGAGCACACCCCCTATGGTGTCCACTTTTTTTTTTTTTTTTACTGCATGTTGAAGAGAATAAGATCTATTGTTTCTCCAATTTGTTAATCAGTAACAAGTAACACAAAAAGAAGTGTTTTGAATTGATCTGATTGTAAATTTGGTTGCGAAAACACAACTTGTATAATTTTAAAACAGCGTTCCTTTTGTGAAAGAAATTCACTTTGAATTTGTGGATGTTTTCTTGATGAACAGACATTGCTAAATTGTGCTAAATTTGTAATTTTGCATAAAATACATTTCATTAAAGATATTAAACCTGCCTTAAATTAAACACACACTTGTAATTGAATTCGTTTTCTTGCAGGTGTTTTGCTTCACACATGATGTGCTGCTGTGGTGTGTGCATATGGGAGTGTGCAGTTTGTGTGGGGTGGCTGTTGTTGGAAACCAGCATTTATGTAACTGTTATAAGTAGTGATGCTGAGTGGGACTCCTGTTCAGTGCTGTGAGCAGCTTTGGTGTTTTACTGAGCTGTGATCCTGATGCTCCATGTGTAGGTGGCTTCTCCACAGGACTAACAGCGAGATCCCTCCAACTGAATGAGAGTGAGAGTGAGACTCGAAAACTGTGAGTGCGACTGGACAAACAGAGCATCATAGAAAGAGATTCTCTTACTGATAGAAATAAAGATTAAGAAATCCGTAAACCTATGCTTAGAGTGTAAGAGGAGATGGAGATTGATGTCCTCGTTCCCACACTGATGTGCTGGCACCTGGTCCTGGAAAAAAGATCCCCTCTGACCTCCCAAACAGTGTCACCATTGCTCAGTCACTCACTCTCGCCACTCACTTAACACTGGGGACAGTGACCCTAACAGGCCACCACAGACAGAGTAAGGTCACATTCCCATGCAGCTATCCTGTTCTCTAAGAGTTGGATGTACACAGGTTTCATGTATATTACTGATTATATCTAGCTTCCTAAATACACACATTTTGTATACATTGCCTATATCTTTTCCTAACTCTGTCTTTGTGGTATTCTATCTAATTTGATACACTGTTCTTGCGCTGTTAACAACTGCATTCCATTATCATGGCAAATAAACCTCTTGATTTCAAAAAGGATATGTGCAGCGGTGTAATTGTATATAGAAAGAAAAAGGATCTGAGAAGGCCAGGAAAACAGAGCAGGAAAGGAGACGAGTCTGGAAGAAGCAATATTATCCTCTGTCTGAAAACAACAGCCCAGATCAACCCTTCAGTCAAGCACCTTTTAACTGGGGCCGGGCTTGTAGGGAGAGCGGGTGGGGAGAGATTTGAATAACTAGCTGGTGGATGGGAGGGATAGAGCGCACGAAGAGGTTTAAATAATTAGCATTAGAAATGTGGTGGACTGGGAGGAGGGAGAGATTTAAATAGGGCCACGGCTGGGATCGGATGGAGTAGGGGGAGATTTAAATGACGATGAGAGGATTGAGCTGATAAGATACCAGCAGCGGGGCTTGCACGAAAAAAATGACAGGGTTCCAAGCTGCTCACTTTTTTTCTCCGTCCCATGTTTTGGCACATGATGGCAGCTCATTGTTAAATTTCTGGGGTTTTGACTGATTTTGCTTGGGGGTGGATTGATAAATGGCAAGTCAGCAAGTGAAACATGGCTGGCTGTGTCCTTAGTTGTGCAATCAGGAGTAATCCCAGTTTCTGCCTCCCTTCCACCTCTGTCTCATCCTCTCAAACCTTAATGGTTACATCCATCCTTACATGTTCTCACCACGGACACTGCCTGGCTCATTGTGACAGGAATTGAGTGCGAAATATACAGACATGAATTGAGCGTGGACATGTATCTGCCTGCTCTGCTGAAAACAGAATGATAGAAAAAGACAGAAAGGGGAAAACTGTAAATCTTTTCTTCTGGTGCTGTGAAGAAAAGGGCAAGGGAAGTATTCTTGTGACATTTTTTGTTCATTTCTGCAAAAGAACTTTTGTATTTCAGCATGCCTCTTTTATATGGTTCGGTCAATTGTTTTTTCTCATTGATTTTATGTTCTCTCTGGGCTTTAGTTTTGGATTACATTTGGTTTAATCTTCTAAAAGCAACGTGTGATCTAACCACTGAAAGAGCTGCATGTGGAAATGGTGGGCGGAAGGCATTAGAGATGCTGGCCATGTGGTTGAAGGGCTGTAGAAAAGAAAACTGAAGAATGAGCGCAAAGGAGAGAGGTTGCCAGTGGAAGAAGGGGAAGTTAGAAAAATAAAAGAAAAAATGACCTCTTTAAAAGAGATAGAAGGTGAGTGCCTCAAAGAACCTCCTCAGCATTCGGTGCCGAGCAAGAGTAAGATTCTGTGTGGCCAATTTGTCGTACAGTAATTGGGTTTCTGATCTGACCTCACTGCCTCTCGCTTCTCTGTTGCTTTTGAGTGATAAGACCATGTGTAGGCAGCATACTTTGTGTGTGTGTGTGTTGTAGACAAGATTACTGTGTTTAGCTATCAGAATGAAATGACCAAGAGAGGTTGTGTTACTCTCTGTGTGAAATGTTTGAGAGGGTGGGTGTATTGGCAGGGTCACAGTAGACAAAATGAAAACAGAAATACTGTAGAGACACTCTGAACCGCTGGGAAACGGAAGGAGAAAAAATGAAAAGATTTGTGGAGTTTTGTGTGCTTGTATTCAGACTCTAGGGTCAATCCTTGTACTAGACAAATGGAAACCAAGTGTCACTCGCACACACTCACATACTGCCCACATATAGCCTTATCTTTCAGAGGAGAGAGAGAAGCAAAAAGAACTAAGAACTCACTGGGATTTGAGTCTGTCCTCTAAATAATCAAATGACCCTTTTGAACCGCTTTTGCTACACTCAGGGAGCAGTTCTTTAGTTCAATAATGTCGAAGCATTTTCTTTCATTTTGTGTCTGACCTCTTTTAACACTGCTCTGGGAAATGCAAGATGTTCTCCATACAGCAACCACATGTTTATAGGAAGCAACATCACAATACATAACCCAGAGCCCTGTTCCTAAACATAGTTAATCAGAAAGTGTTGTTTTTCATTCCTCTTGTTTTCTTGTCTCCCTCATTTGGCATGGTCGTTTTAACTGATGAACAACAGTGTTCGAGAATGGATGGTGACACAGCAGTGGGGGAAGAGGAAGAGGCAAAATTCCTCCCAACAGACTGTTTTAGTATCAGAAAACACGGCCTTTCCAGTAGAGCACATTGGATTCAAATCATTAGAGGAGGGAACATCATTCTACTCAGTTATGCAGTCAGATTAGAAAGCGCAATGGAAAAGATTGGTGAGCGAATGGAACGGCAGAGCGGTGTCCTCTGCAAGTCAGTGGAGAATAGCTGCAAAAATGGAGGTGCATGAGTAGAAATGGGGCCAGTGAGATTGATTGAGTGTCTTTGTATGTCAAGGAATTTGTACTTTTTTTTTTTCTGTCGATTTCAACCTACTGTGTGATGGTACTGATGAAAGGTACTGTGGTGCTCATCATGCCACTGGTTTCAGGCACTATGTAGTTTTGGATAGAATACATTGTTTTGTCTGGTGTCAATTATTCAGTTATTTTTAAAAGCTTGAGTTTGTGCTCGTATTGTCAGGATTTGCATTTGCATATAGTGTAGAGTTTTTGTGTGTGTTTCCATATGCAGGGTTATTGGTGTCAGTGTAAAGCACTGAATGAGCCACTCACACAAGTCCCTGCTGAGGCATGCATGTTCAGGTTCGTAGCGTAGCTCTCACTCTGTCTGTCTCACCATATTCATTGTTCCTACACACTATTGAAAACCAAACAATATTCAATGGGATTCAGCAGTGTGTCTCTACCACACTGCCACAATAGAAAACAGGAGGCGAAACAGTGGTGCAAGGGAAAGTAACAGAGGGTAAAACAAGAGAGCTGCTTGGAGAAGTAGTTGACAGTACAGGCTGAAATGGCCATTGCTAATCTGTCAATGGTCTCTACTGCAGTCCCTGTTCCATGGACCTTTTCATGTGCAAATGATTGAAGAGGCCTGAGAAACAATCAACATTTCAAGGAGATTTGGACGTTGCCACTAAATGACATTCTTAATGGGAACTTGGAGATAAATTCATCCCCACAAAATGCCATCAGCTCTTCCCATGATAACCCATCAGATTAGACATTGTGAATTACTTCAGCAGCTCTCCTGCCAACCACCAGAAACAACTCGCTGTGCCTTGCAAAGGGAAAAAGGCCATTATCTATCTGCAAAGTTGATTACTTGTCGTGGTTGGGGGGAGTTTTTTCTGTGAGTGTTCTGTTGACTGATGCCTGTAGAACAACAAGTCGGCCATGTTAAAGTGAAGGTCACAGACACAAGGCCCTAGTAGAAAAGCAGATATTATCTTATCATACACCAGGTCATATCGGTGAAGCCACACGAAGACGTCATGGAAACACATGGCCCATCTTTGAGCCTTCACAGAAGGTGCTCACAGCCATCTTTGTCTTTAGATTGAGTGCCAAAATGGCATCAGTCTGCTGTGATTTAAGCAGCCCGTTGGATGTCATCATCACCTTCTGCAGCACTTAACCTCTTAGGGGACCGTTAAGGGTCTGCATTCTGACCTCTGACCACTTCTTGTCAGTGCTGCATTACTTGGAGCGCTGTTCCTGCAGAGTGATTAGATTTGGTTGGTGTCCCTACCCTTCCTGTCCAATGGTCTAGTGTTCCTTACCTCTCTGTTCAGCTTAACTGTAGTGTTTTACATTCATCTATTTAAAAGACCAGGAAAACTCTTAAGTATTTCTTACGGTGCAGCAATCATTGGTCAGTGAACCATCAAAGGACTGGCCTAGTTTTCATGCAGACATCGAGTTTAGGGGAGCAGAGGCACAGAAAACGAGGTAAGAGTGAGGAAAGAGTAGAGGGGATCGGGGCTAATGGTTTAATAGGGCTCTCTTGTGAGCATAGGAAAAGCAACATGCGGATAGAACTAGCACTTTCAAGTGGTCCAAACCCGTGCATTCATTAGCTTCCCAGCTCTTCAGCCTCTCTGCCTCCTGCTGCTTTGTCTGAATAGGTCACTTCACTGAGTAGAGGGAAGTGTGTCAAGTGTATTACTGTTTGTATGGGCTCGCTGGGTGTGTTTGGATGTTCTATCTTCGTGGACATTGAATGATGAACCATTTAAAGAGCATTGTATTCACTGAGATATGCCAGTTTCCTTGATATGAGGGAGCAGATGGGCGAGAAATGAGAATGGATATTCATTGGGAATCTTCCCTTTGTCACACATGCACGCTTGGGCATGCACACAGCACTCAGCTCTTAGTGGGTGATCCATCATGACACAGAGACAGGTCAGATGTTCCACTGGCTAAACACAAATGTTCTGATCAGCGGGCTATTACAATTCTTTGTGACAATGTTACAACAGGATATGACATGATAACATGAACAGGAGGTTGGTATTTTCCTCCTGTCAGGTGCTAAATGTCTGTGACAAGTTGTTTTCACAGGAACCTGCTCTTGATATTATAATACACTGTACAAACCTATGACAATGTAATGACACTGCAACAAGCCGACAGTGACAGACATTTTTTCTGTCTCCAACTTTGTATTTTCTCATAAAGAATCATTGAGCTTCAGTAGCTCTGGAGAATTTGAGGCCGTGATAGTTGAGATGGGCCACATGCCACCTATATGCTACATTTATGAAAAATTGATTTACTGCATCAGAGCACGGCGAATCGCCTCAGATACCAGTGACATTGTTAGCCTTTGCCAGGCCAGTGCCAGAATGATGGCAGCATGGTGCCAGGTGTGGTAGAAAGAACTAAAAATGAAGGCAGTGACTGGATCAACGCCAGGCAGAAGTGTGTGCCTGTGCCAGTCTTATCTGGGCAAGCGGCAAGGAGCTCTTACATTTTTTATTTTCAATTTCCTCAACGGGTTCGTTTTCCAGCCAAAACAAGAAAGCTCTTAACAAGCAAATGTGAGTTGTGTTTTCAGTAACTTTCATGAGTGGGCAGACAAGTGGGCGTAAGTATTTTCAGGATGTTGGAGTGTGTGCTTGCCTGTTGGGGGTTTGCCTGATTTGGAGTGCCTCTCTGTTGATAATACAAGCTTGGGTGTGCAGATGCTAGACTCCCGCTGTCCTAGTATGTGCATGCTTGCTGTGTTTCCCTTGTGTCCCTTTTCAGGTGTCTGGAGGTTTAAGTTTTAGACAGCACAAGCAGTAACAGATTCCTCTTCTAGCACAACTTTAGCAACATGTAAACCAGCCAAAATATAGTGACATTATGAGTGTGCCTGAAGCACAAAACATTTGGTTGTGTTCTTCTTGGTTGCTTGCTCTCATTTCTGCTGTTACTGAAGATTAAGTACAATGAGGAATGCTGTATTTCAATCATTGTAAATATATCAGTCTCTATAGTAAACCATAGTGGGAAACAGAACACCAGCTCAAGGAGCCCACACAACATACTCTAGACCCTCAGGGTGAGGATGAATCTCAACCACATTCTACTTGCTGCCTAAGTTTTCCAATAGAAAACACAAGGGACGCACCCTTCCACCATCTATTTAAATAATTTTTTATTGGCACATTAAGTTTCCCCCCTCTCCTCTGCCTCTGCTTCTTTGATGTCTACTTTTAACTCACAAACAGGTTGTAAACATAGTTTTTTTGACTTCTCAGAGAGCTCAAACACCAGGTTTGCATATGACGTTCAGAGCTCCGTTTGTCTATGCAAACTCATGCTAATGTTCTCATCCCAATCTACCTCATAACAATGGGCCAGTGTTCATTGTCCTTAAGGAGTACCAAGTGGCTTTAAGCCGGATTTTGAAAAGTGATGGATCCTTTTTAAATCTGTCTTCCCAGCTCCCTATCCTTCATGCTGGACGTGTTGTTCTCAAGGGGTGGTTTCCCAGCCACTGTTGATTGGCGTGTCAGCTTTGCCGATGGCCTCTTCCTTTTAGAGAATGGAGCTCCTGTTGGAGGATTGTGTACCTCCTCCTCCTTCTTCTCCTCCTCTTGCGCTGGATCCTCCTTCTGGCGACTTCATTGAGAGAGCTGTAATCCCTGCTTGGGGGCCAGTGTGTCGTCTGTGCTGATAGCATTCAGAGGGCCTTGTAGCGCTCCAATGGACCCACTACAGAGGAGGCGGCATGGTGCAACTGGCTGGGTGCTGGGCACACGACGCGTGGCACAGGCGGATTAGCCCCAGCCCTACCCCCCATTCAGCACCAGCCTCTTTCAAACAACCAGACCCACTCTGCCGAGAGAGACACAGCAGGCTGGCAAAGCCAGATTACACATCCGTGCACACACACAAGCTCAAACATATTCCTGCCGAAAGTGGCAGCATGGTTGAGGGGGTTGGTGTTTACAGGCCCCCTGAAAATATTTCATTCCCCTAATGCTCTGTTGTGAAATCCCACATATCAAACCTCATACATCTACCCCCCACAGGTCCATGTGTCATCAGTGAGCTCAAATTCAGGATTAGAACATCCACAGAGATTCTCCCAGTGGACGACAAAAAAGATTAGGTACATTTATCTTGCTTTCTGGGTTTATCGGCAAGATTTCAGAAATGCAAGCTTACCTTTACCTTTCACATATCATGAGTAGTAATTGTCCCTTTGAAATGGGACATCAGTGAACTAGTGACATATTAGATAAACCAAGGAGTACCCAGTGGACCAGTGTGTCTTACACCTCAGTGGATTAAATGTTTGATCGTACCTCGCCTTTCAAGGAAGTTTGTGACTGAAATTCAGAATACTAGAAGTGTAGACTGAAGAATGAATGAGACTTCACCTTCCCACCAAACTACGCTCTGTAAAGACCATCTTCTTCTCTGAATGGCTGATCTCTGTCCTTAGTTTAACTTTTTCCTCAGAAATGAATGTGGAGCTGCGAACATGTCTGTCACTTGGTCTGCAGTGCTTCCTTTCACAGGGACCAAGAATATGAAATGAGAGTAGCTCTTAATCACACCACAGCGAACTGCAAACATACCACACACCAATACAGCCATCTTAGCATAGCCCATTCTCTCTGATCATAAACATCACAATGTCTTTGTCAGTGACTCAACACATTTGTGCAGATGTCACTATGTCATGAAAGCAGAGGAAACTGAGCGATAGAGTCACTGAATGAGTCCTGCTATTGAGTGAAAGCAGAGGTTTAAGGTAGAGGTTACGACAGAGAAGAGATGGGATGAGAGAGGGACGATGGAGGGAGCGTGACAGTGTTAATTACAGCAATGAGTGCATTCTTACCAAGCTGAGCTGGTGTGATTAAGACTAGATGTCAAGGGAAATGCTCCCCATTGATCCACTACCAGTAGAGACCATCTAGTCTTTCATTACTGCAACCAGCTTGTTAATTAGAAATCAATCTTTCCCCTCTGCTCTATGCAGCCCCCTCCACACCACTGTGCTACTCTCTTTCCACCCAAACATTCATATCCAAAAGCTATGGAGGCATGTCAGACTTTGACTAATGTCAGTACTTTTTCACTTAGTTGGCCATAATCTGTAATTTCCACGCCAAAAAAGAGCAGGGAGCGGAGAGCAAAATAGTGAAGCACAATATCCTGCCTTCCTTTCCAGCTCCCAGGACGTCTTTGAGTTCTTTAAAGGATCTGCCAAATTCTTGGACTGCTTTAAATTGAGAACTGAATTTAAATTTAGTAGCTGAATAACAGTCATACTGTTGACTTTCAACTACATATGTGTGCAATTTTTTATTTTTAACTTCAAATCTTTAAATTTATAGGAGACCCATATCACATCAGTTCATTTGTTTTGAATCCATAATGAATCATTGGGATAAGTCAATCTGTTGACACACGTTACATGATTGTGTAATGTACCACTCTTCTGAATGAAAGAGGTGCCATCAGTAAAAAAACTACTAACAAAAACTTTTGTATTCTACACTGTACCAGATTGTTTTTATTGTTGACCTTTTTATGTCAACATAAAAGTGAGCTGTAATGATGAAAATATTGTGTCAGTGAGAATGAGAGGGGAAGGTGCGCGTGGAAGAGATGCTGAGAAGGACCGGCTGTACGGAGATGTAAAGTGACACTTCCAATTTTCATATTAGAGCCATTATATCTGTGAATGTGGGAACATGGTTGGGACAGCTTACGCCATGTGTGCTCCTGTGTGCACATATGCATGGGAATAAAATAGTATGTGCTAACAGGCAGAGCAGATGTCTGATTTTGCAAAAGGAAAATGTGTCCAGATGTTTCAGGTCAGTAAGAATGGTAAAAAAAAATGTAATGAGAAGAACCCAGAATACTTTCTGGACCTGCTGGATTATAACGTAAACTACTTCAAATGGTCTGATGTGCATACAGACTGTAAATTAAATATTAAATATTAAATAAATATAAATTTAATTCAAACAGCTTGCTACATTTTATTCTAGTTTTTTGTTCCAATTTCAAATAAACAGAAGTTACAGCCCTAGAATCCAGTGAAACCATACTGCTCTTGATAGAAGTCACAGCTGTATTAAGTAAAAAGTCAGTTTTGTTGAAAATCCATGCATACTGTATGTAAGAAAAGATTTTTTGGAATACTCATAACAATTGCTGTCCAACATAAAATGAGCACCACGTCTTTTACTGTTCGCAAAGTTGAAACTGCTCAAAAGTCCAGGTTGATACTCTGATAAAAACTGCAGTTTGAAGTGTCAGCCCATGAGGATGGCTAAGAGGAGGGCAGGTACACCTGGTGCTAACTTACTTACTTATTCTCTTTTATCTCATAAGCCGTGGTGAGCCTGGAATATGCAATGTCGGAAATACAGGGATGGTTATTCATAAAAAAGAAAAACAACAGCAGGACTGTTTTTTGAAAGTGAAAATATTCATATTTTACTGACTTTTTTAGGCTATTTCATCTCAGTTGAAAATAATTCAATAGAAGCACTGTGAGTCATTTGAATTAAACATAGACTTAGTGGCTCCAAGACACTGACATTTAGTAGATTTGGTCCATTTGTGTCTTTTATTACGAGGACAGGTGTATGTTGCGTATCACTAACAACAGCCTTCATCTCGACTAAAACAATGATAGACTAGGCTCCCTCTATAATTTGACTCCAGTGAAGGTGGGCAGGGTTTCGAGCTGTATTCTCCTGTGCTGTATACCTGCCATTTCCTACAGTATATCAGGTTACTAAATTCCATCCAATAACCAATTGGCATTATGCCAAAATGGGTGAAATTTGAAATTTTGGCATTTTTCACAAAAGTGGTAGAAAAACACAACTGAGAAGGAAGGGATCTTTATTGTGTCTTCATGAGACTTTTGGTGCACTTTAGGTTTATGCAGAAAGTGATTAAAGACAGCCAGTTTTGTTGCTCTTTTGATTCCTAATGGACTACATTCAGTGACAAATATTGAGATATTGATTTCAGAAGTTAAGCATCTATGGGTCAAAGAGTAAACAACCTTGCATTACCAAAAGTTTCCTCTCATCTTCCAACTGCAGTATCAACGTGCACTCTGGACAGAACAGAGATTAAATGACATATATGATTTGGTGCTCACTCATTTGATATTGTATATGATGGCCCATGGGACAAATTTCCAAAACATCAGTGCAGGGAGACTTTGGATGCTTTAAAATCTTAGCGTTTTGTGCTGCAGACCTCACCTGATCGTGTTAGTGTTAGCATTGGACAATTAAGATGTGTCTACCTAAATAATAGCACTGTTGTGAGTGGCTGTTATGCAGTTGTGTTACTGTGAAGAAGCATGCTGATCCCCTCTCTGCTTGCCATGTTAAATAACTGCTTACTTAAGTCAGAATGATGTGGTAATTGAGTGCTTGAGGATTTAAATTGTTTGGATAGGTAGGTTAAAGTGGACAGAAAGGGTGTCACTTGTTGACAAGAGCATCCGTCCCTCCAAATGTCTGTGCAATTCCCTGCTCTTCCTTGTCCAAAGTCTCAAGGCCTTGTTTTGACAGATGCCTTCCGGTCATGGCTCGCTCTGCTGTGAAGCAGTTTGGGGTGGGCTGTTGGGGGTTCTGGGAGGTGGGGGACAGACCAGCTGTGGGAAGGAGATGGAGGTCACACAGGCTAAGTAGCCTGGTGTCCCTGAGAGGGACATAGCAGGCAGTGAGGTTATATAGGCTGTGGCAGGCAGCTTGGCCCTCATTACCCCCTTCCTGGTTCCTATCATGGCAGCTCTCAAAAGAGCAGGTGAGATGGAAAGGGAGTTATGCAACAGTGTTGGTCTATGTCCAATGTCTGCATTTTGTCTGTGTGTACTTTCACAGCTGGCTTACTGGTTGGCCATGTGGGTTTGTATGTTTCTGTGCAAATAGGTTAGCATGTGTTGAGGTGTCTCTTAACACATATGGATAGATGTGTTTTATGTCATTGACCTTACCATAGATTTTTACTGTTATAGTGTGTGTCTGTGGGTTTGTGTCCTGCATCTCTGCTGTGTGTAAAGGAACTGTGGTTTGGCACCTACCCCAGTTTTTGAGGCAGACTGGTGTTTTAGTGTTTTTCTACATTCCTTGGATTTTCTCTCAGGAAGGCTGTGGCAACTTTTCTCCATAACCTGTGTTAGTTGACATTAAGACCGTTTATATTATCTGGGTCATTGTTCTCATGTTAAACACCTTTGCTTTTGATAGTGTGTTTGCATGTTCAGTATGGCTTTGATAAGTGACGGAAATGCTATGCTTGTCAGGCCTGGATGGTTGAAGCCTTTTCTTTGTCTGCAGAACACATGGTGTTGATCATAAGGACAGCTCACACTCCAGTCCTGGCAGTCTCCAAGCGACAGAGGGAAAGAATCATGGTGTTCCTGAACCCTATTACAATATAACCCTTCACAGTAACCACCAATTATGTATCTTGATGAGAAATATTCCTTTAGTATGGAACGTTTTGTAGATGAAATGCCCATTATGTGTTTTTTTAATGTAATTATGCAGGATACTGTTGCTCACAGCTTTAGGTATCTGATTATCTATCTTTTGCTCTTAACACCTATAGTGCTTTTTTACCTTGTCTCCCCTCATCCTATCAAGTTTTCTTCAACACTGATGAAGATGAAGTCCAAATAGCAATAACAGCTTATCAAATCCCATTTAGAGACTCAGAGATCGGTACTTAGATGGGATCCACGTGCTGTTTGAGGCTTCTGTACAATGAGCCTATGAATAATGCTTAAAGCCCAGAGAGATGATTCCCTATCAAAGCCAATCTCAGGTAAAGAGAATAGCCTTTGAGTTGTCACGATGTGATATGCTTCTTCTGAACATACAATGTTCAGTTATAAACTATGAAGAAATGTCCTGTCGTAACTGATTTTGCCCTGTTGATTAGTGGATATGCCCTCCTGCAGGGGTTGTGTCCTTTTCCAAGTCAAATGTCAACCTTTTGCCTCGTAACAAAGAATGAAAAGCATATATAGTGCATTGTGTGCAGAATAATATTATTTGTCGATTACTTGAAGATTATATGCAAATGATGCTACCCCAAAAATCCTAACATAAAGACAGAAAGTGACTTCAGAGCACTGATTTACAAAACTTTCAATTCTTATACTCTGGAGACTTAACAAGCTTAGGAATAGATACACTGAGGCTTCTGTTTTTGAAGAATAACTTAGACACCTGTGCTTCCTCGTGTTCAAGCATGTGACACACAGGCGCATATGAATGTAAACAGACTTGCATACATTGCATCATATAAAAGCAGCACAATGAAGTGTGATTGTGAAGCAGATTATGTGTGAGGAACAGGATGCTTGTGATAGAGCTGCCTCTTCACTCCTGTTTTTCTCCACGGCTGTTGCAGGGGTGAAGCCAAGTTAGGCGGGCAGGAAGGCTTCAGCTCCCCTCCGTGGTAAACAGAGGAGAACCTCAACAAAGCAAATTAGACCCAGAACAAAAACAGGCTGCATGTTATGATCTCTGGCAGTGAGCATGAAAGGACCTGAAAATTAGCCTTAGGAGATAAATTGCTTTCATTCAGCCATTTGCAAAACATTGTGGAGATGTTGTAGTTAAGCAGACCTGTAGAAGCTCAGTGGCTGATAGGTTGTCTGTGATCTCGTGTTTCACAGCGGCAGATGGCAGTGCCAGCAGGCCAGGATGGTGCCAGAAGGTTACGCAATGGAATGATGCCTCTAAGACCTGACTAGAACACCACATGACACATATATGTGCAGAAACTCACTTCCCACACCATCTTCTCAAATTGTCGAGATGCATTCATACTTGTGTGATTCAGTTTGTCTGCAAATTCCTGAACTTGTGGGCAGTCTAAAAGACCAGCCTTTCCTTCCCTTACCATAGTAAATAGTGACCTATCCTTCATGGTGTCATGCTCAGGTGACTGACAGTTTGAACCATTTCAGGAAGCTCAGAGTGAAGTGGCACCCCAGCACTGGCATGACCACGGAAACAGATGGAACTATAGCTTCCCCATGGTCTGGCCTCCATTTCCTGGTCCTCTCTGGGGCACGTGTGTGTCTGCCAGTGGGATATGGGTCAGATGGTCGGCTATCTTTATCCAGATTGTTGCCAGGAAAACCTCCATCCATTTGGAAACAAAAAGGGCGTCCTCCTGGTTCACTGGGGAAAAAATGGGGAATTCATTGATAATCTGTTCTGTTACACTGTCTCTTTTTTCTTGTCTTGCACTAATTACTTTTGTGACTTTTTAGCTTGTTCTACCTTAGGCTGTGATTGTGGTGCTGGGCAGACTCTGATATTCTCTGTCTATGGTATAACTGAGTGGCAGCGAATCAAATCTTGTCAGGCCCTCCTACTGTAGCCACGTCTTTCCAGTCCTAGGTACATTCTAAATGTTTTTCTGAGACTTGTGTAGGTACAGTAAAGGTTTTGGATGTAGGTGTGGTGAAAGCTGGTGGGTGTATTTGTACACAAAGAGCAGAAAGGAGCTGTTAAGACCATGCCAACCACACGGAGACTTCAGTGCAAGTGGACTAAGCTGTACTGTAAATCTGGTCTTCTCTCATAGCTCACAGACTGCCTGTCCAGCTCCAGCCTAATCCCTCAACGTGCTGTTTTCTAAGAATGAGCTCATGCCACCAAGCGTTGCCAACCACAGTCCACGACCATTCTTTGCTACACCATAAGGAGACATTACCATTGCTTTAAGGATGCCATTGGGCCCTGTTTTTCAGGTTCTTAACATGATTACTGACCCAGCATACAGTGAGCCATTCACATTAGTTCAGAATTTCCAACATGAGCAGCACTTTGGTCTGTTTTTCACTGGTTCTCCTTTTTGAGGAATTGGCCAAAACCATCTATCAATCATGGCTGCTCCCACACTGCTTGTACTTTAAAGAAAGAAAGAAACAACCAGAAAATAGAGATTCTCTTTCTACCCATAGATGCATTCATTTCTAAAGGCATCAGCACACCTCTTTGGGACTAGTTGAAAACGTACTGCAGGATCTTATAAACTTTTAAAGATCTATTCACTGTCTTATTCCAGTACCTTGTTTGTCCTGTGTTGGGGATGCTTTTACAGCATTTAAGATGCACTCAGGTAATACCAGGAGCTAATGCAATCCTGTTGTTCTTCTTGATTGCCAGGTGGTCAGAAGAAGTCAGGGGAAATCCTAGCTGAAATATTAACTGAACAAATGTAAAGTTGGTGAGACAAAACAAGGGACATAATATTCTGCGCATGAATGAACTTGGATGGAAAACAGACGTTCTGATTTACTGGCAGTTATTCGGGATCTTATTTTTGCAGAATAGATTGTCACAAAAGATTAATTTTCCATTACTGATTAGTCTTCACTGTGTGTGTTCTGTGTATGTGCTTGAGCTCTGAGAGACTTGACAGCGAAGCCAATATTGTATTTGTGAATGTGTGTTTTGTTGCATTGTGTGGTATGCTCATACTTTGTGCCTTAACATTCCTCCTGGTGGATCGAGAGAAGTGAAGAAAGCCCCCGGCCCATCAATAGTTGAGTAGGAGCACGGTTGTGTCTCTGTAATGAGGCATACCACATCGCATCATTAATATTACATGCTGGCTTAGGGCCAAGGGATGTGCTATGTGTTCAAGTATGAGCGTGTGCATGTGGGTATGAGTGTTCTGTGTACAGCGTAATGAGTGTTTTGCAAAACTTAAGCTTAGGTGCACTTGCAGGAAGTCCAGTTTGAGTAACAGATTAATGCGCTTAAGGGTTTATCAGCAGAAAACTCTGCAGCGGTTTGTAATACTCACAGACAGGATTTTACAACTCTGACAAGTTATCACAGTGGCAACTATGTTACCGTGTTGCAACAATTGCAAAGTAAAGAGCAGAAATACTGCGGTCATGTTACAAAGTTATCCTCCTGTAATGCATGTTTGCATGTCTTTGATTGGCCTTGTCGGACGAGAGCCTAGCTCAACTTTTTTGCCGAATGACCGTGCATTGTTTTGGCAGAGACACCCACCTAAGTTGGTCTGAACCTTACTCTGCCACCACCCAACCCAGCCCCTATTTCTAAACTGGTAATCGAAACTGAAACAAATATGATACATTTCCACAAAATTAAAGTATATATTTGTATGTTTTTGCATGTGTGCACATGTTTGTTAAGAGTGCATTCTATTTGTTATTAAAAAAACAAGCCTTTACTGCACTTTTATAAAGCTTTATCTGTGCTAGTCTAACACCTGGTTTGTTTACAAATGAACAAATCACACACAAGTGCACGTTTGTGCGCACACACACACTCACACACAAAACCTTGTGGTTTTAAAGTTCACCCCCATTCCCGCCTCATCCCCCTTGGCCAAGTGAACAGTACTGAGAAATGAGGTATGGACAAGAATGTTAAAGGCTACCATCAAAGGCTGCCAGCCTCCTCCTTTAGATCTGTGTGTGTGTGTGTGTGTGTGTGTGTGTGTGTGTGTGTGTGTGTGTGTGTGTGTGTGTGTGTGTGTGTTCGTGTTCGTGTTCGTGTGTGTGTGTGTTCGTGTGTGGGAGAGAGAGTTTGTTAGGTGTGTTTGCGTGAAGTACCCCCACAGGTGATTGGATCTTATCTCATCTGATCTCATCTGATTGGCTCATCCGTCCACAGGCGAGTGAGAGAGGGGTGTTAGAGGCCTGTCTAAATAATTTAGATCTTGCATTTGTATTGATCAGGTAGCGCTGCTCTCCATGGGCCACTCCACTACTCCCTGTCTCTCCATCCTTCTTCGCCCCTGTTCTTTTTTTTTTCGATTGTAACCTTGTGCCCCCAGCTTTGCCTCCTCTCCACTCTCGCTACCCCCAACCTCCACATCAAACAGAGTGCGGGTACGCTGCTGCGAGGGAGCAGAAAATGCATGAGAAGGGAGTAGATGGGGAAAGTGCAGGAGAGAGCATTTTTTACCATGATTTCTGAAATGGGAGTGAGGCTGAGCGAGAGAGACTGGAAGAAAGGTGTAAGCGGTGGATAAAGAAAGAAATAGCATGGTGAAGGCAGAAAAAATCCTTTGTGTGTGTGTGTGTGTGTGTGTGTGTGTGTGTGTGTAGCCCATATGCAAGTATCTGTGGAGAGTAATGGAGTGTGTGTAACCTTGGTGATGCAGGTCAGTGGAAATGCAGAAATGAGCGTATTGTGTGTACTACATTAAACCTGGTACATCACTCCATTAAATACTGCATCATACCATGGCCTTGGATCAATACAGCATAATGTAAACACTGATAACATGTCTCACCACACTCTGGAATGGATTTGTAGAGTACGTAATGTATTCTGTTAAGCAAAAATAGCACAAAAGAGGAGCACACACATACACAATATGAACATGGTAATTGCTTGTTTGAATGAGAAGGCCTTTTCCCTGCATTCTGTGGGTATTGCGGTGCAAGAGGTGCACTGCGCAACATGGATTGAATATGATAATGCTTCTGTTGCCAAGCAAAATATCTCTTTCTCACAATACGGCTTCTTGTACACACTGTACCGCTGATAGAATTTGGCAGTGCAGCTCACAGCTGACAAGTAAAACAAAGAGTACAGAGAAATTACTTGTTGCTCCTACAGTGTTTTTTTAGAGCCATTCATACAAAAGAGAAACATCTTCGGTATTTAATTCTCTAATGATACCGAAACTAGGTCTATGTTTCAATTGTAGAATATTGTGAATGGACTAGAAGTGACTACAAGCAGCTTCCTCTTTTGATTGGTTGATATTAAGTAACTTACATTTTTCATGTTAGTCAATTAAGATGAAGCTATTGAGGGTAGAGAGTGTACTATTCTTTGACTTATGTTAGTGTGACTCTCTCTATCTCAGATATAGAAGCCAAACACATACTGTACTTGATGCATTTTACCATGTTCCACTTTGTGTTTTGGAAATGTGCAAATTTTCAATCTGCAACTGAAAGAAAAAGCATGTACTACAGAGTTTTATCGAAGTGTGAACTGTGTGTTTGGACCCTTGAACTGAAGTGGGCAGATTAGCATTAACAAGCATATAATTTACAGTTGTATACTGTAGTGAAATACAACATTAGTGCTATAGCTGGATTTTTGTATTAACCCTCTGACAGGAGAAGAGAGGAGGAAATATCTGGATATAATAAAGAGAGTTGTGGGATGAATTATTGAGGCTTTGATATGGAGGAGAGCTGGGCTTAACTGTGCTCTTAAGACAGGGTGTAGCACATCCAATATACGCAGACACATGCAGAACACACACTTTCAGACACACAGAAATGCCGGGCGCCGTATGGGAGGACTTGTTAATGGAGTCACCCAGACAGACAGACAGACAGGGAGACAGGGAGACTGGGCCACACAGGAGTCTGCTCTGCCCAGATTTCCACATCGAAACACACCAAGCCCAGAAGAATGAACGCCCCAAGACCAAACTGACATGTTGCTATTGTTACTAAAAACACACCAGCGCCACGGGTGTCTCCTCCTTTTCCCATCCAGTTTTCCCCCAAAAGCGGGGGGGATTCCAGGGTCAGGATATAACAATGCCTCCATATTTCCCAAATGCAAAGCGTTTTATTCCTCAATGTGTAAAAGTGTATTTTTTGAGAGTGTGTTTTCCTTTGAGCTGTGGACTGTTCCCCTGTGCTCTGATCTGTCTGGCTGGAAACAGTCCAGTGGCTGAGCTCTTTTCCTCCGGTGATGTAGCTGGCTCTGTGGTCCCGTCACTCAGGGTCTTTGTTTACTGGGTGGATCAATAGTTAACTTGCTGCTGGATACACTAAGCTGTAGATCTGTTGAGCTGGATAATAGACTGGCAGTTTTCTCTTCTTCCGCTGTTTGTGGTGACCTGTGATGAAGAGAGGCTTAACAAGGCTATCAGGGTTACAGCCAATTAGCTCATCACTCTCTTCTAATATGGTTGTCAATAGGGACGGGCTTTGATTAAAGCACTGTGATTTGTTCAGGATGAGTTAGATTACATTTTGAAGCTGTTGGTTGTGAGACAGACAGCACTGTGATGTTATCATATTGTTTTCTTTTCAGTTCAACTACTTTAAATGCGACTCGAGCCCCCATTAACAGGCACTTTTATTGTGGACCTGTGTGTGTGTGTATTTCTGTGTGTGTGAGGTATGGCTGCTTTTGCTTTAACACCTGCCTGCACATCTGTGCACTTTCCGCTCCTCTCAGGGCATTTAGTGTCATTGGCTTCCCAGTTAATGGTCACTTTACATTTCCGTTTGTTAACACCTGAGCTCTGTGCTCATTAGCAGCAGGACCTTAGGGATCTTTATGCAGTTGTGTGTATACAGTTCCAGACTTCCTGTCCACACGCATGTACATCACACTGACTAATTATCTGCACAGCCTGCAAGTGAAGTGTGAAAAAAACATGAAAAGATAATATATTATATTTCATAAGTTACATGTATGAAACAATTTCTGTTTTGCTTTGGTGCTATGTAACATAACCAATTGTTTGTGGAATTGCAGTAACACACAGCTTGAGAGTAACACCCATGTTAAATCTCCTCCTTTTTTCTCTCTCTTCAGTAACCATCTCTACCAGTGTATCCTTTGATGGTCTGCTGGTGACCGGCCTCTACACCTCCACACCAGTCCAGTCAGCTCCCATCCCTGCCCCAGCTGCTTTTGGCTTTGGTAAGTCTTCATGTGATACCACTGTAGGCTGTTTAGAGCGGCTTCCTCACCAATGCTCCCCGTGCCAATACAAGCTCCATTTTAAATGCTCAACTTAGCTCTGCCTTTTAGAACAAACAAACCATCAGAAACTCTAAAATAGTAACTCAGTGCTGGGACCATGGGGTATAACAGTGAGCACAACCCAGCTCAGAGATCCACATCCGTTCCCAGAATGAGTTTAAGACCACTTCCCCACTCCCATTGTGACAGGCTGTGATGGATGAGGAGCGGGGATGATGTGACATTGGGGTTAGCCAGATGGATTTTCATTGATGTTTGAGAGAAGAGAAACAGAAAACTGAATGTGAAATGAGGAAAAGACATTGGACAGTAAGCTGATAATACATGAGAGGCTTCAGAGAGAAAAAGCCAACCTTCAAATAACAATGAAGAACATACACTGTTGCCAATAAAGTTGGAATAATTTTGTTTTCAGACACAATCCTCTGTTTATTCCTATTTAAAAGCATCAGTAATCACTTTTGACCAGGTGCAATGATTACATTATGTGTCCCAATTACCCAGGTGAAATGAAATAAATCACATTGTCACAATTATATAATGGAAAGAAGTAAAAAATATTTTATTCCAACTTTATGAGCAACTGTGTATTAATGGTCAGCAGGTCAGCTGGTCGAGTATTGAGTTGCAGGAAAGGTTGAATGGTCCAGTTGAAAATCATAGCCATTTGGTCTACTTAAAACATATCTTCACAATGGTGAAATATTATTTATAGAGATAAAGATTTTTGGAAATAATTTAGGAAATGAGGGTACTGTTTCATTTTACTGTTTGCTGTAAAATAATCTGCAGACTATTGATGATATATTAGGATTCTAGTTGTCAAATCCCAATTTTCTTAACATTATCAGCATTTTGTCTTTGCACTGTCTGCATGTGTAGCTGTGTTGTATCTAAATTTACTCCTATCTATGAATTTACTGTGTGCTTCACCTTTCCATATGCTGCAAAATATAAAATATAAATGAATAATATTAGTTAGTTTTAAAAAATATTTTTACAATGAAGTCTAATTTCACAGTGGTTGCAACTGAATTAAAGTTAAGTGTGACCCATCTCTGGACACACAATGAGGATTTTTAGACTCAGATGAAGTTTGTGCGGATGGAGCCCCTGTGTGAAGGGGTGGGGGTTCTCTAGGGGCAATGGACCAGCCATAAAGAACTCCTTAGAGAACAGGGCTACTGGCCCAGAACTGCTGCCCAGCGGGCTCACTTATCCTGACTAACTCCACTGTTCTTCAGACGCTGACTTCACCCCAGCCACGGCAGCTCTTCACTCTTGGCAGCGCTGTTTACTGGGGAGGCATCCAAGCAAGGATTGCGTCACCTTTGCTTCACTCTCATTAATGTGAAAAGTTTTAAGGGAAGGGCTGCACAGACTGATAGGCAGCAGCTTGTGGAACTGTGGGTTTCCGCATGGTGTGTGTTTAAATAAGTCTGCAAAGCCTTCCGTTACAGTGTGTGTAATCTGCTAAGCAGCGATGCTGTCCAGGTTTCACAGCGCAATCACTCAGTCAGTCCTCAGCTGAAGAGCTCTCTGCACTCTGCCTCTCTGCTCTGATTCTCCTGCATCCTCTCCCAGGGCCTCAGGACTTCATGGAGCAATGAGCACACACAGATTCAATGTTGTCAACAGAAGGATGATTTATTACTGCCACCATGGTCCTCTTCTTCATGTGCAAAGTGGGACTGCTGTCTGAATTACAGTTAAATTTTTCCTTTACTTCATTTGTCAGCACAATTATTAGGTAGATGGGATTTTTATGAGGAACTCTTCATAACCTAGTGTCGGCAGCCTGACTGGCCTGCAGACCACGCTCTATGGCAGGGTGTCACGTCTGGGGATTGAAGGCTCTTCAGCCTCGGGAGGCCTGAAGAGGGATGCTCCCAGAGAGGGGGAGCTCCATCAGTGAGCTCATGGAAACCCGGTGACATTGCTGTGCATAAGAAAGCCAGTGTTTGAACAAAATGCTTTGAAGATAATGCAGTGGAAAAATAATGGAATGAGACGCCACTTGATGTCTATTGTTGTGACAGATATTAAAGGATCTGTGAGGAGGAAGAGGGTCATGCAACTCCACAAGGGAGTTTTATGAGCCTGATGTTTAGTGTAGAGTATCTCAGATAGGGTGTGGCTCTAATCCCCCTCAATGGAGGCATATAGGGGACACAGATACACATGGTTAACAAAATGCACACACACACACACACACACACACACACACACACACACACACACACACACTTAGAATTCATTAAAGAAACTCACTCTCACTCAAGAGCACACACACTCACTCCAGCTGTGTACAGCTGTTGGCACGGCGACTGGCTGGGTGAACATGTGGTTGACAGATGTATCAGTGCTGGAACCAACATGAACTCCAGCACGGAAGAATGAAACCTCACTGCACCGTCACCACATGATTGCACACACAGGGAGAAAATCAGTGGTAAATTAAGATTGCTGAATGTTTTTGAAATTTGAAATCACAAGATAATGTTAAGCAAGAGAAGAGGGTAGACTGTTTTGTTAGTAGAGTTTTTTATTTTTTGGGGAGTTGATGTTGCAGAAAAAGAGGCTAAGAGAGAGAGACAGATGCACATATAGGGAGAAGGAATGGTTTAAAACAGAGAAAAATTAAGATGGAATAAACAGATAAAGGCAGGGACCTGTGGAGCCAGAGAGGTTAGTGTTTGTACACTTTGTAACGGGGATGTCTAGTGGTTGGTGTGGTCAGAGCTGTGGCAGCGAGCAGACGGGATGACTGCACGCCTGCCTCTAAAGAGAGAATTCCCCTTGGCCTTCCGTGTCACCCTTCACTGCTTTTTATGGAAAATTCATAAAACCAGTGCATGTACATGTGCATGACCACACTGCATGCAAATACACATGCTCTATCACTAGTCGTCTACTTTCTCTGTCTTATGTGTTTTTCTTGTTTTGGTCTGTCATATGCACTAATGTAGACACCCTCGCACGAACACCCTCACAGACACCATGGTGTGGAGACGAAGAGAAGTGAGCATTTTATTGGCTTCCACGCTTTCTGAATAACAATGCACTTCACACTACATTTGTAATAAAAATGTGAAGGGACTGACTTTTTTACTGCGACGTCAGAACTTAACACCCACTCATTGTCGAATTAGCTGAAGTGTGATGGAGCAATTGGGGTAGACTGAGGAGTACCGTATTTTTGGCTTCTGGGCTAAACTGCTGCTCCAGTTGCCCAAGGCTCATTCCTCCTCTGCCTAAAGGCAGGAGGTTCCCCACTAGCCACCGGGTGGCTAACCACAGACCTTTATGATGCTGTAATTGCTTTGCTATGTCTAGTGCAGAATCAGACAAACTGGAGCTAAAAACAATGTTATGTTTGGGAGCCATGCCCACTTGATGGAGGGAGAACACAGGAGTGTAAATTGACTGTGGTTTTCGTAAATGTGCCCATAAGGGGCCTGATAAACTAGTCTGGCCCAGGCACAGGTGCAACAATGATTCTGTTTCAAGGTGCCAGGCACTGGCAGGAAAGACTCAACATGTCATTTTGCTTTACATAGTCACAATATACAGTTAATGGACGGGGTAGAGTGTGTAAAGTGATTCATTTCATTCTATTGTGTAGTAGAGTTTGACAACCTAATTACTCATTAGACACCATAGCAGATGTTTTACAGTGAAACTTATAAACGCTACGTTTGCATGTGTGTGTGTAACTTGTGTGGAGGGGATGTCTATACACACTGCCAGAAAAGCAACATGAGTCTGGACTGACTCAGCTGCTGGAGATTTCCAACTGCTTCGTGTTTTTCCCTCCTTTGACTTTTATTCCATCAAGAGCTCTTTCTTTCCATTCCAGCCTCTTGGCTTTCTGAAAGGAACTCACACCACGTTGCAACTGCTGTCTACAAAGATTTTACGATGCAAAACAATGACTTATATACAATATCATAATTTTGATTTACTTGGCTCGTGTACACAAAAGAACAGTTTACTGTTGTATGTTGCGCAGCAATGATGAGGTGATGTATTGGACCTCGCAGGCCAGAGCCTGGATGGAAAGAAACATGTCACATATGGTCAGATTTGTAATGCTCCTCTAATTGGCAAAATGTTTCCCATCACATCATTATCCATTCAAACACAAAGACAGAAAATGTGTTCGTTCTAAGTGTCTTCAGCTAAGTTGTAATTATGATGATGAACAAAAGGCACTTAAAAGGAGGAGAGAGCTTTGAAAATAGACAGGAGAGGAAAATGGATAGGCAAAAATGCCAACATGGGGCTGACAAAGTGTTTGAGATTAAGGGAATGAATGTGAGTGGAGAGTGAGAGGAGAAAATTAGAGGAAGTGTGCATGAAAAATGGCAAATAGGGACCAATGAAAGGGAGACAGTACGCTGATATAAGGACAGGGAAGCAGAGAAAGAAGATGAGAGGATGGCGTTCCATCACTCCCTCTGACGGAGTGGCTGATTGGTGTTGCCGTGCCAATGCTGAGCTGCTGAGAAAGTGGTCATTGATGGATGGCTCGTTTGCAGGGTGATGTTTATTTTGTCGTTAATTTGCATATTTGTATGTATTTGTAGTGTGGTTGGCTTCTGCTAGCAAGGATCAGTCCCCATCTCAATATGATGGATCTGGCCGTCTGACAAAATGGACAGCTTAGTGACAGGGACATCCAGCCGACACTCTGTCCCCATGACGGATGGGCTCATGCTAACACACAGCCAGATTAGAGATGAAATCCTGCTGCACCTTGACCTGTGGAGGAGGGGCTAGGAAGGTTGTGCAGCCAAAAGTGTAATCATGCCATACACACATTGAACAGCACTCGTGCCGAAAACGGAAACATATAGAAATACACAATAATGAATGGCCTTTCTTTCATATTATGCGCAATTATACATTCAAATCCAGATATCCACACACTCATCCATCTCAAGGCTGAAGGTCGGCTGTCTGCGCCCTCTTGCCACCAAGCCAGATTGAATGTCAGCCAGAATGTCAGACTATGAGAGATGGCAGCTCATCATGTCAGTATTTACAGAGACACACTGCTTCCTACTGAACAAAGCCTTGTTTTGGAACCTCTGTGTTTTCTCAAACACAGTACTAACAGTCCCAGGAGAGCACAAGTGTGCTTCCGCATACCCCCTCCATCAATGGGATGAAGAAAAACCGAGGAGGAGATACTGTGTAGGGAGAGATGCAGCATAAAGAGGAATGATATAGAGAAAGGGTGGTGCAGGGAGGAGAAAAGGGGCAAGGGAAGAGGTTCCCATGGGGAGAGAAGCTGTCAGTCCCTAGGAGACTTCAAACGCACTACAGCCCTGTGATCAGCCTGCTCCCTGGCTCTCGGCTGACAGCTCCCTGACTGCGCCGCTTAGACTCCTTCATACACACACACACACACACACACACACACACACAGATACACATATACACACTCATACACTCTTGCTTGCTACCATAAGAGCTCTCACACTCACTGACTTATCCACTCATACCACAACATATTCAAATTCCATTGACATACACACTCTCATGCTGATTCTCACACTTAGGATGTGCATCGGTGACACATTTGTGCTGACATCCCTCCTTACAATAACCTTGAACACTGCCAAAGTTCCCCTGTTGCAACTCTTTTCAAGGGCACTGCTCAGTCCCAAACTGTTGCTCCTGAACTGTTGGCTGAATAGAGGCAAGGTGGTGTTTGTGATGGTGGTGATGTTAATAATGATGATGATGACTTATCTAAGCCATTACTCCTTTCCTGCTCAGGGCTGAGGCACCCAGAGACAGATCCCTCCCGATGATGAATTCATTAGTGCAGAAGATGAAATGAGTTGTTAGGGGCAGGGTTATGTATGCGAGGTGATTTGTGTTCTCTGCAGCACAGTGTTGGATCAGACTTGAGATCAGCTGGGTCGGCTTGCTGTAAATCTCCCAACTTTGCTGGCACAGGACTTCCCCACCCCTCTCGCCCACCCCGGGCTGAGCCTCTGTTCTTTCCCTCCCGTCGCCCAACATGTCCTCCCCCCACTGATCTCACACTGACTGGCGGCTGCTAACAGGTGGCTAAACATTTGGGTGCTCTCAGAGTCCGGAGGAATGCTTGGGTGATTATGCATCATAAGTCATGTAGCTTCTTTCCATGTGCACAGCCTCTTTAGAAGTGAAAAGCAACCCCACCTTCAAAGAATTCAAACAGAATACAGCATAATCCATTATTAATTTAAGACCCACATCAGACTCTGGTGCATTAGTGCTGACCATACGTAGCAACAGCATAGGTCTTGCCCTTTTGCCTCTCAGGTGCAGTAGACCTGCTGGAGCACTGCTGCTGGGAATTTACTGGTTCACTTAATGTACACTAGCTCTCTTGGAAAACATAGTCCTTTCTTTGAACTCCCACGGCGTCACTAGGTGTGCTTACATTTGTATGTGTATGTAGTGTTCAGTATGCGCGTCTCTGTTCATGCATGTGTGCATCGATTTGTGTCTCTGAGTGAAGGTGTGCATGGGCGTGTGTGTTTCTATTTTCCTTTTTTGAGAGCACACAAAAATTCGTATGCACATGCTGAGCATGCTTTTTCCTTTTTTTCACTGTACTTTTTGCATCCATATATATGGTAAAAAAGGTCCAGGGTGACACAGAGAGCAGAAATAGGAGAGAGCTGGACTGACTGTGATAGAGATTTCAAAGTGGTGTGTGAGCTGTTGGGCAGTTTTATTTTTTATTTTTATTTATTTTTTTATCCTGCAGGAGAGAGCAGCAGGCGTAGGCTGTTTCTCCCATGTGTGGTCTCTCTTGAGCAGAGCAATGTTATTTTCTGCCATGCAGAGAGGTTGGTTACATGCCAGAGAGAACGGGAGAGAAGAGAGAAATAAAGATAGAATAAAGACAGAGAGAGCTTTGACTCAAAGACTGCTCAGTTTGACACATTTCTGTGAACACTAGTGGGTTTGCATCATTTCAACACAGAGGCAAGCTGACTTTGAAATTTATCTTTGTTGTGTTGTGATATAAAACTCCTTATTCTCTATACCTCTGCATGCACCTTGCAAGTGTGTGGGCATCTGTGGGTTTGGTGTGCAAACTGAGAGAGAGTGATTTTACAAACTCTTCTCCACAAGGTGCACGCCATCGAGGCTGCACTCTGAGGTCTATTCGTTTTTAAAGTTCCGTTACAGAGAGTATTAGAAACAGCGGAAGTGCTCTCTCCGACTCCTTGAGATGAGGATGCTTAGTGCTTGGTTCTTCTGGTCTCTCCCTGTAAGGCCCAACTGGATCTGGTCTTGTACCCTCTAAAAGCCTCAGAGAAGAATAGAAATGCTCCAATGCCTCGCCCATTTTCTTTTACATTATATACAATTTATCTGTGAGCAACTCACCCAGATCCAATCTGACCCATATTTTGGCAGCGAAAATAGTTGGTGACCTTCTCTGTGTTTCGCCCTCCTTACGAGAGCCAGGCTGTTGCCGTGATTAGTTCACTGCCTCCCAGCACTCCTCTGTCAGACCAGGCTCAGGTCCAGCCTCCTCCGTAAACACATTTAGATACACACACATGCTGTACGTCCACATGCATGGAAATGCAGCACAGACGCCATGCCTTGCTTTACCATGGCTTCCACTGGCTCCTCACCTGTCGCCCCAGGTCTCTGTCTCTCATACTCAACATGTGTGTGTGACAGAGCCTGCGAGACCGCGGCCTCACCAGTTTGTTTGTTTGCTGCATTGACGGGTGGGGAGCAGGGACGTGGGTGCAAGAAATTAGCACAAGTCAAATCAGATTAATTAATCCCCAGCTCAAACTATTAGCCGAGGAGTCGTGTTGAATTAAAAATCAAATTAGCCCTGGCGCCTGCCGGTAAAGCTGTGGTGTGTGCCTGCCAAGCTACAATGACACACACCCACAGAAGGCAGGCGCTCATGGGCTAGACTGACGGATGGACGCATGGGGATGGATGGATGGATGGATGGATGGATGGATGGATGGATGGATGGAAGAAGTGGGTGCTCAAGGACTTGAGGGGTGGGGGAAGGGGAGTTTAGTGACTTTGCCACCCAGTGTGGTAAGCTTCTCCTGGGGCACGGAGCTGGCTGTCTTCCACTGGGTGCTGCTCAACAGGCCTCACACCACTAGCACTCAGCAGGCTTGGCTGTGTCGCTCCAATTAGGCCTTTAAGCAACACTTCACCCTGATAGTTTATATAACACACACACACACACACACACACACACACACACACACCGTGACTCACGGTCGGTGAGCCTCGGACTGAAACCAGTTTTAAACAGGCCCTTGTTTCTCTTTTTGACTCATAAAAACTTGAAGGGAAAGGGAAATTCAGTTTTTATTTTATATATATATATATATATATATATATATATATATATATATATATATACACTGCTCAACAAAATTAAGGGAACACTTAAAACACACATCGGATCTTGATGAATGAATTATTCAAGTTGAAAATCTTTACTGATGTACATTGTATAAGTTTTTGAGAACCAATTGACGAAACAACACACACACACACGTATATGTAATATATGTAAGTGTGTATTTTTTCCTATGAGTAATAATAACATTGTGATCACAGAAATTCATTTCTGAATTCTGAGAACGTGGGAACATCACTAAGAAGAAGTAAAACCTGGCAAGAAACATCAAATGTCTGATGATCAAACAGGTTTCAGTCAAACTCATTTTGAAGAGAAGATGAAGTTGAAAGATAAAATTATTACCCAAATTTTCTTTTGTAAACATCCCTCACAGTTTGCAAACAATCATTTTTGACCTAGTTAGTTTTTCTATACCATGAGGAATTCTTTCAGGTGTGCTCATTTTTGGTTTTACTCCCAAATAAATTTTCTAAACTGTTGGTTTGTTTCCAACATCTCTGATCATCTAACTGATCTTGTTTCTTTCAGGCATGTATATATGCATTTGGGTATACTACATGTGTGCTTGCACATATGTGAGTGTGGCTTTGAGATGGATTGCAGGGCTGTGCAAAGAAGTAGAGGTCTCATCTATCATACAGGGTTGGGCTCCAAAACACACAACACTTGTTTGATTCAGAACAACATTCATTTCAATTATGACACATTAGTTCAGGGGGGTATATTCTGCTCCACGAGTGTTCCTATATTCCATTCATCATTCATGCTTGTATGGCCTGTAGCTCTTGATCATTGAAAGAAAGCAGTACGCAGCCTCAAGCAATTACTATTATTTTCTTCATACTTTTAATTTTCAGTTATTGGTTTTGATAGATGCATAAGCAATTATTAAATTAGTAGTAAATTATTCTTCACATATGACCATATGCTGTTGTGTACAGTGCTTTCTCTCTTTCAGCTGGTTAGAGCCATACTGGCAGTTCCTTCATTGTGTGTGTGTGTGTGTGTGTGTGTGTGTGTGTGGGTGTGTGTGTGAGTGTGGCCTCGCCTTCAAGAGTTTATAGATGATGGATGATGGATGCTGTGAGATACAATGGAAGCCTAAATGAAAGAGCAATTCTTCTCCGAATGTATGCATATAGGCAAAAAGTGGTCAGGTTCTTAGAGCGAGGGCATGGATACATACATTTTATCTACACACATGACTACACACTGTGAACCCATGGAAAAACATGATAACGTAAACACATACACATGCACAGCAAGTATGCTTGTGCATGTTCACCTACACACATATACCGCTCAGCAGACGTCCAGGTGTCCTTTACCGCCATTTAAACGCTCTTCCATTCAAGTGGCAAACCTCTCCCCCTCACTTTTTCCCACAGAGTCTCTTACCCCCTTTCCCCTGGCCACTGGCATCTTTCACCACCCATATTAACACACAGCTTCCTCCTGGCAACGCTGTGCCGGACCCCTGCCATCACCACAATGCTGCCAACCTGTCTCCATGGCAGTGTGATTGTCAGATGCTGAGATGGATGCCTATTTCAGCCAATGGCAGATCAGAGTCAGGTTGTCATGCGCCTTGAGACCCTGCAGTGGACCAGCTGAAGATGGTATTGGAAAGAAAGGGTGAATGCAACACAACGGGCGCACACAAACACACACACTCACGTAGCATGGGATTATTCAGCAGCACAAAGCGTATGGGGTCCCTACTCAGCCTGTCAGTACTGTTGTGATGTATCATTTATGTTGCCATTGTGTGGCCTTCTCCTGCAACATGTTGACAGAGGCATTATTCTGGCTTTTGACAGATTCCCATACATTCACAGGCTTTTAATAACACATGTTAATGCTCCAATAGGTTTATGACAGGTTTTGAAAATTACCACATGAAATATGAGCCTTTAATGGGCCTGCTCTCTAAATTATCTGGGGTGGTATACTTTGAATTTCTAAGTCTGAGCAAGTGGGAGAATGATCACTGCTTATAAGGCTATTATCTGTCTGTGTGTGCACATACATACACACATAACAAACATGCACACAACAGGCCCGGAAGACAAAAGATGTGCATTATAAACTTTGATATGTGCTTTTAAATGAGATCCACTTTTCTGTGTTTAATGAAAAAGTATATAGTGATTGGTGATAAATATAAATTCCCCAGACAAAAATCAAATAGCCTAATCTCCTTACAGCACATTACACTACTTCATAGCGTTTTCATTAACGCTCCAAGCAAACTGCTATGCACGCACACGGATTTTAATATTCTGTTTGTGGTTGCTTCTCTGTGTGTATGTGCAGACATAGAGGGTCATGTGCGTTGTGTATTTATGGTTCTGTGTGTGTGCTCTCTAGCATTAAAGGCATACATGAATTAATTAATAACAATTGCTCCAGTGAAGGGAAAGCAGGACCAGTTTACTAGATTTACTGCTGGTAGAAAGGAAGCAACATGCTCCCAGATTCCTCTTGCCTTTAGGGACCGAAGTGTATTTTCCTTCTGCCTTCCTGTCAGCAATTCCTTAGCGACAGAGAGAGGGAATCAGAAATGTAGCTTCACTGACTTGAAATCATCTTAAAACCATTTATCAGGAACAGATACAGTCAGTTCAAACACAGACAGTTCACTCAAACTAACAGTTTCCTGTTGCTTCAGAGCCAGACATTGCTGAAGGACAGTTGTCTGACTGCAATGACTGCAAATTCCAGGAGTTATTTGGTACTGACCAGATGTCAGATGGTGTGTATAAACTCTGAATGATTCTGGTAAATGTGCACATCAATTTGAATGGTGCCTCTCGAATCCTCACCACTCTGCCACAAAGCCTAGCTATCAGTTCTAATGCCAGTTAGACCGGCTCCTGCTGGTCCTACAGTGTGAAGTTGCTGCCAGGCTGAGCCACCGATTGCCCATCTGCTCCATCAGGGAGAATTCTCACTCCATGTATTTGACTTGTTTTGAGCTTGGCTGTGGAAAGCTCATTAGCGTTGCAAAGTGAGATATAAAGACAGATAAAAATGCACGGTCTAAGCAGAGAGAAGTTAAAGAGTACGCAGCCAGATGTGAATTGAAGTGTTTACATATTTAAAAGAGAAAGACGAGACGGAAGGGAAGAAGACGGGAGAAGTCTTTGTTACTGGAGACATGGGCGGACTGAATATGAATAAAGAAGTGGCAGTGAACTTCCCACTTCCTTTTTATGGGGCGCTTTAAAAATTCACTGCAATTACCAGCAGAGATTGATGTTGGGGTTACATTCCTACAACCAACATATGACCCTTAAAATTCAGACACACCCATTTCCTGTGTTTCTGTGAGATTGTGTGTGGCCATGCCCGAGAATGCATGTATAGGCATTTGTGTGTGTGTGTGGGGGGGGTTCATATTTATGAAACATGCTTTGCCCAGTCATACCGTGGGAGTTAGCAGGTCATCTTCCCTTGCCATTAATCACTGCCGACAGCTCATAAGTGCCCAATCTGCATGTGAAAGAACTGCGTGTGTTTGTGTGTGCAAGTGTGAGCGTGCATGCATTTGTATGTGCGCATTTGACTGTGGATGTGTGGTTGCCTCCAAGATCCCCCTGTGGCTGCTTATTGAATTAGAAGCGGCCTCCAGTGATACTTATCTAACATGCAGCATGAATGCATCACCGGTGGCGTTTGAACTGCAGCTACAACTTAGGTCATTGTAAGCTCAGTAGGTGAGTTCTGCATGTGGCTGATTGTGTGATAAAGAGGCTTAATGCGGAGAACAAACAGCCACAGCTGATCAAGCGTAAAGTTTGCCATCACCCAGTTACTGAGGCTTAAATACAACTGCATCAAGTGCTGTAATTACAATGAGAGAATTTGGGCGATCGAGAATGAGAAAAGATGAGATAAACAAAGCACAAAATAGTAAAAGAGAAGAAGACAAGCACATAAAGAAAAGTTAACATCCATCACACCTGTTAGTTACCAGAGATGTTGTAACAAAGAAGTCAGAGATCATCTGACGAAACGGTGTTAGCAGTTTGTGTGACCCTAGCGTACAAGGACACAGGAAGGACTTTGCAATATATTTCCATTTCACAATCACGAAACTGTCTTTCTGTTTCTCTGCTCATCTCCCTGGACGGAACCAGGAATGTCAGAGCTTTCTTTTTCTCTCTCTCTCCAGGTTCACTACAGCTTGTTGCTTTACTGGAACGTTTGGGATTTGGATCTCACTGAATAATAGTGATTTTTTCTCTCTCTCTCTCTCTCTCTCTCCACACCCAGACATGAAAGGGACTAGTTTCGTTATTTGCATTTTTACGCCTGAGTGTATTTTTCAAGTGGGAATAGAAATTCTGTGAGTGGTGTCGAGTCCCAGCTCTGCTGTGTCCTGGAGTGCATCAGTCTGCCTTTTCATCTTCACCCTAGCCAAACTGCTTTCTGTTTTTCTTTAGCCATACCATCAGTTCCTCCCTCTTCCTACCTCTGTGTCTCCATTGCTTTTCTCTCTATGACTGCCTGTTGCTATTTTCACATGATGTTATGTCCAATTTTTGTTTCAATTCGTTGAATTCTGTGTTTGTATTAACCTCACCACAGTAGCATGTGGGGCATTGGTTATGGTTGTATTACAAGAGTTTGTCATAACTGTTAATGAAAAACTACTCTAACACTAAAGTTGTTGATGATGCTCTTCCCACCATTTGGGTGACAGGACTGTAAATGTAAATGAACGAGTGATTTGAATGAGGGATTCATTGTTTCTGTCCTTCTGTCCACACTGGCCCCAGCCCTTTACTCTCTCCTGCTATCTCCTCTGTTCATTCTGCTGCTCAGCTCTGTCACCACTCTCCTCTCTGTCTGTTTGTCTCTGCAGCTTTCCAGATAGTGTTTTCATTGCCATGAGAGCTAAGCTTGTATTATGCACATCTGCAGGGATTCTCAAATTGCACCATGGCAATGTGGTGAGAAAGATTCATAGCACTTCTCCTTCTCTTCGTCTGCCGCAAAATTGGACAATTAGTGCCAAAACTGTTGTCTCGACTGCCTTGGTTGTGGCAGTAAATTTGTGGCACGTAACAGCAATGAAATTGTTCTGAAAATGGCAGTTTTTTCTGTCAGAGGGGGTGTAAAAAAAACAAAAAAAAAACAAGGAAAGATGTATGGGTATGTCAATGCATGCTTTCCCGAATGCATCATAAGAACCGGCACAGCACTATTTCTGCTATTTTGTATGTTGGCAGTAAAGAAAGGGTGCTGAGGGGATCTTGCTCAAACAAACAACATAGCAATAACCCAAGACAGTAATGTGTGTTTATGTGTGTTTCCCGTGTGAGTGTGTATTTGTTTGCTTAGGAGTAAATCGCGGGCATTACGCAGAGAGGTTGCAGCCGAGGTGATTGGAGAACAGCAGTATTATTAGTGGGTGATTACATCTCAGTCTGTTATTACACACCAGCAGCTCCTTGTATGGCCGCTTCGCTTGACACCTCGTAAATCTGACACATTAGGACCACATGATGCATGCACTTGCACATAATGTCACAATATGTTGTTGTCATGTGAAAACCTCTTAAATCACGTAGCTTTGATGATCTTTCAGTTTGAACGCCAATTAAAGAGTTTGATGTTTCTCTGTGTGATTAGAAAATTTACAACTGCTGGGTTGAAGAAAAACCTTTGGAAATCCCACAGGGTAAAATAAATACATGTAAAAACAAGGTTGTTTTTATTAGATTTTCATCCGACAGCAATGATAACTAGGTTTGTTTGTACCAACGCACACATACACATCGACATAAATTCTGCACAACACTACAGATGAACACACACACAAATACACACGCACACAGCTGGCAGAGTCAGACAGACACATTTATGATGCTGTCGACATTGTGTGTATTTATGGATGCAATCTGTGAAGTCAAATTTATTACTGTCAGAAACGGGAGGAATTATTTCTCTTTAAATAATTAGTTTTGAACCACACACGCAGATGCAGACGCACACATACACAATCTTTGCATATAGATTTGCACATCGATCCAGGGGATGTTGGAGCTCAGATGTTATTAATCATTGCTGATTATGTTTTCAGTGATGTGAGTTATGATTGAGGAGAGGAAAGGAGTGGAGAGGAGAGGAGAGGAGAGGGTTGTGTTTGAAGGTTGTATAAAGCAGAGGCCAGCCAACAGAGCGCTGCTGCTCAGAGCACATCTTCATACACAGATGGGACATCGTATACATTTTTAAACTGGCTGAATGTGTTTGCTCTGTGTGCACTGGACCACAATGTTGACTTGGTGTTGCAGAATTATGACAAATGCCCAGTTTATCTGTCTGGGAGATGTGTCTGTGCAAATGCATACTCCAGTTAGAATAGTTACTGCACAGTTTGGACGCCTCTTCTCAGTCACAACAAAGCCATTTAGTTACGGTAAATTATTAAACTGTTCTGTATGTCTGCACAGTGATTGATGAGGCCGGCGGCATCTTGCCCTTGCCCTCTGTGATATGAAGGAAAGATTGTGTGACATGATGTCATTCCATCAGTGCAATCATAGCCGAACCCAGATCCTCATTATGTAGTGTCAGCTCACAGGGAGGGAGAAAAGGAGGAGGGGGTCCAGGAAAAAATGAATGATGAAAGGAGAGAAGTGAAGAGGAAAAAAGAGCAATGAGGAGAAGGTGGGTGAGAAGTGAGTGTGAGGCAGGAAGCAATGAAAGAAGAAAAAGAAAACTGCAGGTTGCCAGTGGATGGAAAAATTAATAGTACAATGGCATGAGATCAAACAAGTGAGGAAAGAAGTAGAAAGCTAACGGAAAGAAGGGAGGATCGAGTAAGGCAGATATGTATGTTCAACAGTCCAGACATCGGTAAAAGTCAATGCGGTGCCTTGTTTTCAGTATCAGTAGTTCCTTACATCGCACAGGTCCTTGTGACTCTCTTACTTTCAGACTTTTAATTGTACACCAGTCGATAGGTTTGACTTTGCTGCAAATCATCTCGCACAGCACACCATTATTTATTTTTATGTGTTCCTACTTGTCTTCTTTCATTTCAGTACTACATAAAATCAACCTGAACAGACTTGGTTGTGATAGTTTTGGTAATCCATCACAGTTTTGTGAAAGTAAGTCTATGAGTGTGCAGCAGTCTGTGTATTAATTTTTAAAGCCTGTTAGGGCTGTTAGGGAAACTAGTGAGAGCTGGCTACCAGAAAACAATTTTTTAACCCCAGAAGCCATAAATTAAACATAATCCCTTACACCCCATCTGTCTCTTAGTTATTGTTTGTCTTTGGTTGTAGTTTTCTGACGTGGCAGCTTGTGAAGACAAAGTCGTAGGGAGGCCCATGAACACGCACCACTGCCAGACCATAAAAATCACGATCTTATAAATGGGCTTACCACACAATGATAATGTAACTTACAAATCTAAAAGGAAACATAACAGACTGTGACAAATTAGAGTAACCTGTTTAAAAAGCCATTTTCTTGTGTTTGCCAGTGCATGCATGATTTTGATACCGTACTAAAATAAATGGAAACCAGCTGCCACCTGTAAGGTGAGGAAAACATTCAAAAATCTGAAAAACCATTGTAGGCTTTAGTGAAATGTTTGGCAAATGACAGAAAACAGAGAAAATGTTGGTGACGCTCATTCACTTTCTCCATCCCTCCAATTGTTTTGTCTTTTTGGTGTCTCACTTATTCTCTCCTCTCTCCTCCAGGTGTGATGCCAGAGCGTCAGTTTGGTGGTACCCAGTTCGTTTGCAGTGTGGTCGCTTCCCACGTTAGCCACCAGCCCTCCACCAGCTTCAGCTTTGTGTGGATCGCTCCACCACCTGGCACTGGCTGCGTCAACTTCCTGTAAGTCACACATGTGAAGAGAAGAAAGGGTCTAAGAGAGAATAAGACAAATTGCAAATGAATAGCCTCGTGACACGGACTAGGACCTTTACAGCTGCCACACATATAACCCTGACATGGAAGTCGTAAACTCTAACAATAATATCCGTTAATGTTGTGTGGCCGCGTATTGACCCAGTGAGCCTGAGAGATCAGCTCACATCATGGGCGGTGTTTTCTTTGTTGGAGCCGCAGACAGGATGTTAAAAGGCTATCCTGTCAGAGAAAGCATGCAAGATGGCTGGAAAGAGGTTAAACCAGGCACAGAGTTAACGTGTGTTTTTGTATCCTAATTACCTTGCCTGACATGGCCTGTGCAGTAGCAGGTGTGAATGTCTGTGTGTGTGTTTCCCCTGCTGAGAATTAAAGGGAATATCCCCACCCTCTCAATCAATGGGCTCGGTCCCTCTTCTCATTGGAAAATGTGTTGGTCAGATCCACCCATCCCCCAAGGATGGGTGTGATGCACACACACACTTTTTGCAACAGAAAAAAGTCATGTGAGATAGTTATTCTATTATTTTACTATTTATTAAGTCCAGCAGCTTTCCACTCTCACTAGAATAAATGCTTTCTAATAGCGGTTATATTGTGATTTTTAGCCCATTTCAACACACTCAGGGGAGGTAACCAGTTGACACTGGACAGGTGATTTAGCTTTCATGTCTCTATATGTACATGTTACTTACTGTATTTCTATGAAACCCTGGCCCAAGAGGAAATTACTCTAGATGTGTGAATTTGAGAACAGTCTTGGTCTTTCCTTTTTCCTCATTTTGTTCCCTCCTTCCTCTGGTTTATCTTGCTCCTCATCATTTTCTCCATCTCTATCTGTTGGAAACACCCTCTAACTCTCTTTCCCTCTAGTTCTCTTGGCCGGTGATTTACAGCCTCATGCTGATAATCAGTCAAAATGCAATTAGCAGCTGTTGCGGGAGAAGTGTAGAGGAAAAGGGAGTATTCAGACAACTCTGCCCCATGCAAAGTCACAGCAGCACAGCGCCACATTACAAAGATCTTTAAGGAACTCACTCACAAATATTACGAAATTTATAAATTTGACAAGGCAATTCTCAGACTTTTATATCCAGAACAGCCCAGTGTATTTTTAAATGAAATCCAAAGTTGAAAACATTATTATTGTCTGATTTTAATGGTTGGATAGTCAAATCAAACCGCAGACTAATCCCTTTTTTTCTTTTTTATCACTAGTCATCCTCTTTCAAAACTTGAAAGACACAGCAAATTGAACATCAGTGTTTCATAAAAGCCACAACTAAATTAAACACTTTGGCAGTATTTGCAAAAATCCCTCAGTGAATTCCTGGAGGGACTCGATAGACTATCAGACAGAGACTTTTATGGACAGACTGGCAGACAAGGATTCAGCTTGGGAATTTGCTGAAGTGGGGCTGCCATTTAGACAATATCCACAGAACCAAACAGATTTACTGGCTTTTTTGTCTGCCAGCAAACACATTTACTGTTGAGCGTGTGTCAGCTTACTAGGACTGTGTATTTGTGTGTGTGTCAGTGCATGAGCTGTTTGTTTGTGTGTGTGTGTCAGTGCATGAGCTGTGTGTTTGCGTGTGAGTGTAAACCACAGAGCAGCAGTGTGCAATGCTGATGACAGTGGGGCTGGCAGGGGGCCACGACTATATGACAATAGGGACCCCTGCGGCTGACCTTATCAATGTCAGCCAGTCACACTCCAGCTGGCTAGAGACTGCTCGTCACACACACACACACACACACATACACACACACACTCTTACTGCACCCCGTTACAGTTCACAGCTTCCATCTCCACCAGTATATCCTCGTCTCCACAACTGCCCTCTCTGGGTTCCGTGGGGGAATTCGGCAGGCGAGGCCCTCTTGTCCAAAACCAGGGCCACCTTGGGTGCCACATCGATTTTTCCAGGAGTGGATTGTCAGTGTTGTTACTCTTGAGGGCAAGATTAGATCAGAAAAGTCTGCATCTTGGTTTATATGAATGGACTCTTCCCCAGAAATGCAGTTTTGTAACAAATGCTACAGTCAGTTTAAAAGTCAACCAAGGTAATAAAAATATAGTGCTACGGATGTCACAGAGAAGACATTTGTCTGACTCTGGACAGTACAAACTGTAAATAACGCAATGTCCTGCCCTTGCACACAGTACTCCTGCCCTGATGGATACAAGGAGCATTTTCCACAAGCGGTGTCCATGAGTGTTTAAATTAAAGCCACAGACGTCCTACGTCCTTCACAGGGCTGGAGCCGGTCCGACACTGCATTAATATGGGGCCTATGAGCAGTTTTATGGGCGATATTGTGGGAGTGTTCCTGGTAACAGATCACTAGCCGGAGTGTGATAGAGTGCAGTGACGTGGGGATCCAGAAGAACTCATTTTCTGGGTGGCTGTAAATTGCCACCTAAAGAGAAGTGGAGGCCTTGGAGGAGCAGAGGGGAGGAGAGGAGGCAGAGGAGGTGCAGGAGGTGGAGGAGTGGGGAGCATACACATACATCTATAAGAGCAGCAACAGTTTTTATAACTGCTATTTGATAAGTCAGTCCTTTATCAAGCAAAAATGTGAGAATAATAACAACTTTTCTGTTTTATATCAGTGTAAATTGAACATATATGTGTTTTGGGCTGTTGTCAAAAACCAAGTAATTTGAAGCTGTTGCATTGGTCTCTTGGAAACCACTTCTTTATGTCATGACTGAACAACAATTTGTAATAAAAATTCTATAGTTAAAAAGTAACCATCAGTTGTTACCTTAATAGGATACACTACGCATATCTATAATGTAGGCAAAGAGAAAACCCTGTCAAAATACAAACCAACTCACGCTTTAATGATTGCATAAAACACAGTTGTGCCCCACTTTTTATTCTTCTTGCACAGACATGACATTCCACAACACCACACAATGTACTGAATGTTTTGCTGCACTTAGCAGAGGTGAGAATGGTTAATAGCTTCCTCTGGTGAATGCAAAGATGCACTGGTGTGTCTGTTCCTTTCTTTGCCTTTATTCTGCTTCATTTACAGCCTCAAGGCAGTCGGTGCATTGTGTGTGTGTGTGTGTGTGTGTGTGTGTGTGTGTCTGTGTCTGTGTCTGTGCAGTATGTGTATGTGCGTGTGTGTATGGGGTTTTATATTTAACTACAGCTAACTTCAGAGAAAAATAATATTCAAACAACTTTAGCATAACTGTTGCTTCAGTATGGGTGCTGTATTGGTGCTTTATGCACCCATGCAGCCCTGAATGAACATATCCTTGTGTGTGTGTGTGTGTGTGTGTGTGTGTGTGTGTGTGTGTGTGTGTGTGTGTGTGTGTGTGTGTGATGTGTTTTTGAGCTGTAGTGTTTTGTACTGGCTCCCTGTGGGACTCAGACAGCTGCTGGGTTGGAGATTGCTTTAATTACTGGATGTGAGCCCCCCCCCCCCCCCCCTTTCCAAAGTGTTCCCCTGTGGAGACGGGTGCCTGCAGACCTAATGGCACACTGTTCCTGTATGTCATGGCATGCTGTGTATGTGTGTGTTTATATATGTTTATATATATATATGTATGTGTGTATATACAGTATATACATACAGTATATATATATATATATATATATATATATATATATATATATATATGCATTTGTTTGCCCATGTATCTGTTTGTCTCTACGCATCACTGCTACCTGTGGTTTATCTGTGGAGTCCCAGACAGATTGAAGCCACTTGTTGGAGCAATTAGTGGGAGAAAGAGAAATGGAGTGAGGAAGGGCAGGTGGGTGCTCAAATACTCCCTTGTCTTGTTAGCTGTAATTGAAAAGCAATGGTTCCTGTGCTGTAATTATGCCGGGTGTTGTTGAGTTGTTGATACTGCCATCTGCCTTGAGGAGGCAGGTCTGTGTGAGCATGAAGTTTGTGAAACACACACTTTTGTACTGTATAGCACATATGTGGTGGACTTCACCACAGTCCACTTCTGCATGTGAAAACAGTGTGGTCTTTGTAGAAAGGGCATAGCTCTCAAAAGATGTAGCAGGTAGCAATTATTGTAGACTTAGCTGTAATGCAGATGTGCTCCTGCTTTTAGGTGTGCTGCTAAAAAGAGCCCACCGACTAGAGATCATTCAGGGCGCTGAAAACTGTGAATATTTATACCCTCACAGAAGCGTCTGGGGCAGATGTCCTTTTTAGAAACATGGCATTTCAATCACAGAATAAAGTGATCAATTAAAATTTGGATTGGACTTTCCATTTTATGATCCTGACAAGGAGAATGATAGACAGCTTGTTGTATTAATCAGAGGTCAAAGGTCAGAGTTCAAACATCAGGCTGACAGATGACCTATCTCACCCAGCTCCTAGTTTCTCCTGGTATTAGTCTTCTGCATTGATTTGCTGTTATTCAAGTCAATCTTGGAGTCTGCCTCAACATAAAATCACTGGTTAATGAGCTCCCCTCATCATTAAAGCTCCATACTGGCCTCTGGCTGTGTGACTGATTCACCGTAGACATTGAGCCAGGGAACATGAATGATTGGTTCAAGGCAATCACATTTTTGGCATTGTAGATATAGAAATATGAGGGAGTAATGCGAAAGATGACAGAGCACATAAATCCCATCCACTTTTTTGCTCCACAATCTGACCAGAGCTGCAAATCTGACACAGTCCATCCATATAATTCCAATTTTCATATATCACACATTCACATAGGACAGCAACTCCTATATCTCTCATATTCATGTGTTTAACCTTTCCTAAACTTTCAAAATGTGTCACTTCTTTCAGAATTTAACAGTAAATCATCACCTTTAAGAGGCAAACCCATTCCTGCGCTCCTCAACGGATCACAACCCAGGCTCCTGTTGCCGTTTATCCTAAAGGTCTCTGCATCCATGATAGTGTCTTATTTCCCATGGGACAGTCCGTGACCTCTGTAATTAGATACATACACCTGTGTAAACAGAGACACACCAGCGCATACAGACACATGCATAGTACACATCAGTGCTCTGATCAATACTGCCATAAATTGTCCGCATCACATATGTGCTGCACCAGAGTCACAGTCTCATCAGGAGGTTGCCGTCCCACCTGCTGATACGGTGACCTCCCTATCAATTCTAGATGAAATAGAGCATGGAGATTGAAAAAGAAAAGCATTTCATTTTAAATGCAGCAAAATGAACCATGCTCAAGGGACAGGGGGTCTGCTCCAGATGTATTTTGTGTGAAATGATTGCTCGACATTTTGCGCTGTCTGTTCCCCTCAAATGCGCTCCGTTGTGACTGACAAGATAAATAACAGACATGACTTGTTGCAGGGATTCATCTGTCTGTTCTTTGCTCTGGGTAAATACATTAGATTCTTCCCTTTCTCCCTCTCTTGTCCTAATCTGACCCTTGCTGACAAATTGAGGAAGGAAGACAAAGGTTTTTAAAAAAGGCTGATTTTGTCAAATATCCAGTTTTTCATGCAGCCTTTTTCGAGACTGAAAGAAATCACTTCTTACCTGCCCGAGCCTGAAAATAAGCAGCTTTTTTTTTTTTTGCTTCTTCCTTACATATTTACTCCTAACAACTGTTGTTTTCCTAATCCCCCTAATTATTACTCACTAACAGTAGTCAAGGTCAATTGCTCTTCTCCTGGCTGTATACTGAGCAATAACTGTGCTTCTTCTGGCTGTATTCGGAGCCGTAACTCTCTATGACCCTGTGCTAACAAGCAGGTAATTTGCCAAACAACTCCCAAATCCCTCCTCTGTGGAGCTTCATTAAATTTGCATGTTCTCCAGGAGCCTTTTTCAATTAATTAATTTAGGGGCAGAGGGAGGGGGGAGGGAGTAATGTGATTTCACAAAGCCAGTCACACCTTCTCAGGTCCTGATGGGTATGAAAATGTCAAATCTGGGATGAAATCAAAGAAAACGCACTTTACATTTCATCCAAGCTCCTGAACAGTGATCTTCTGGAGAGAAATGAATGCGTGCTCAGCCTCTCTCATTGTCCTGCCTTTACTTCTCCATCTCTCTGCCTCTCCATTCTTATACTCGTTGTCCCTGATTGCGATGCCATAACCACAGCTGGTCCTCACTGCCGAAGATAAATCAACCAATTAGGGTGTATTATTTTAAGGGCTTGGTCCAAATGCACCAAATCAGTGCTGGCGACTGGAACTGCACCCCACTGAAACTCCTCATATTAATCATGATTACCAACAGGCCTAGTGAGCTGGGAGAGAAAATGAGCTTTTAATTGGGATTTGAGGAGAATGGGAAGGGAGTGTCGTCTAACGAGGGAAGAAGAGCGAGGCAATGTGTGTGTCCTCTGCCCTCAGATGTAATAGTTTGTGGAGGGAGAGAAAATCATTTTTTTCTGGCCTTTTGGAAAAAAAAGAAACTCTTACAAAAGTTTGTTTGTGTGGTCAGTATTCAGTGCATAGTCCTGTCTTTAAGATTGCAGTAGCTATGTTTAACTGCATGTATATGGCTTTAGGGTAAATCAGCTGTCAGGGTTCCCCACTGTGTGTGTGTGTGTGTGTGTGTGTGTGTGTGTGTGTGTGTGTGTGTGTGTGTGTGTGTGTGTGGATTCCTGCCTTTTCTTGTATGCCTCGCTATTTGACAGCAGATTGTGGACTTTGAAGACAAGGCCATCTAACCCCCATCTCTATTTCCTCTGACCAAATCCCAACTCTCCCTTCCCCCCCAATTCATCCATCTCTCTCTCTCAATCCCCCTCTTTTTCTCCATCTTCCTCAATCCTTCTCTCTTCCCCATCTCTCAGATTTGCACCCCAGACTAATGAGAGGGGAGAGGATGACACAAGATGAATGATCCCTCGTTTGAATCAGAGGAGAGAGAAAGGAGGAAAAAAAAAAAACACCAACACATTTAGGTCCTTAATTGCTTTTTCCCCCCCAAAGAAAGTCAAATTAACATTTAGATGTTCAATAAATGTTTTGTGTGTATCCACGCTGTTCTGGGTGCGCACGCGTGTGTGTGTGTGTGCGAGTGTGTGTGTGTGTGTGTGTGTGTGTGTGTATGTATGTATGTATGTATGTGTGTGCGTGCGTGTGTGCGTGGCTCCCAGAGTGGAGATGGTAATGAGAGACACACGCTGAGGAGCCACTGGAGTGTGACGGCAGGACAGACGCTGGCGTCGCGCTGCGCCGATCACACACTCTCCAGCTCAGACTAAATGCCCTCTCCTGGCTACTGTTTTAATGACATACACGTTATTAAGTCGCACACTATCAGACCACTCACTCATACACAAAATTTCAAGGGAATAGCACTGAATTTCCCTCTGAATTTATCTCATCTGACATTTGTTTTGCCTTTGTATTTATTGAAGGTGAAGAAAACAACATCATTAGAAACAGACAAATACTTGTCTCGAATTTTCAAAGACACCTCTGTGTAATTACTCAAGTACTTTATTTATGTCCTATTTTGAGGCTTGTACTTGAGTTTTCCCATTTTATGTTATTTCATACTTCTACTCCATTAAATTTCAGAGGCAAATATTGAACTCTTTACCCAACTACATTTATTGGACATTTGCTTTGCAGATTAATTAAGATTTTACCAACAAAATATATTATCAGTTTATAAAATATAGCGCATTGTTTCAGATTAAAGTAGTCAACAGTCTATAAAATAGTTAAAACTAGCTACACCTCAATGAGTTACATTAAAATGCTTCCTGCATATTAATGCATCAGTAGAAATAATGAAAAAATATAATATACAGTATGATATGATATACCTTTGACACTGGTCATTCTGCTGTATAATAAGTACCTTTACTTTTGATACTTTTCACGTTGTGTTGATGTAAAAAGCTCTTTCCTCCAACTCAGCTTCCTGGATTATATTTCACTGTCTCACCGGTGTGTGTATAAGATGTGTGTGAGGTCAAATTTGCTACTTGATAGAGCCCCCTGTCCCCCGTCACTTAACAGAATCTGCTTAGTGAACTTGACTTGAGACTGTGTTTAGTAAATATTTAACGGCCTTGTTCCTACATCCCCACCCGCTGTTCGTTACGCACCATCTTTTATTCATAAATACCAAACTCAAATTAGTTTTCGCCCAATTCTGAAATATGAGTGTAATTATGTATGTTTTCTCCTCAGCTCTGCACATGCACTGGAGCTATTTACTAATTAATGAGGGGCCTATTCATTATTCATGAGCTGAGATGAACGTGTAAATGCCTTGGCACCCATAAAAAGGCCTGAGTCTGCATGGTGGGCCAGAGTAGGGCAGAGTTTGGGAGGTGCAAGGCAAAATCCACATGGGGTGGCAGAGAACGAAAGAGACATGAAGAAGCAGGAGAAGGAGAGAGAGTGTAAAATGGATATGGGGCTCACGGACTCAGATACCTACTATATTCTGTATTTTTAATCCTCCTCTCCTCCTCTCAGTCTGTGTAATGTACAGTGTGTTGACCGGGTGTGGCTCAGCACACTGTCTGGATGTTTCCCATTGAAGTTGACATAGAGTGAAGTTGAAATCACAGTGAGGTTATCCAGAGCTCTATTTGTTTCACTTAGATAATAGAAATGTTGTGTCATGCCTTTGGATCCTGGGAATACCCTGAACACTGAGACAACAGTGTAAGGAACCCAAGTGTGTCCTTACATGGCAGAGACCTCTTATTTCCACAAGTGCCCCTTGAAGGGACTTTCTCACTGTATGTGGGTGGCACACATAGTTTGCCATAGCTGTGCCAGTGTGTGTTTCAGTCTGAGTTCCCTCAGATTTGCAAGCCACTGATGATATGATATCAAAGCCAAATTACAACATTAAATTGTTGTCTGAGTGCCAGACAGATGAGACAAGACTCCAACTGCTCTACTCTCCTTGATCGACACACAGTAATACTTCAAGCAGCCAATGAGGAAACACGTCATGGCTGTGATATTTATCCTCTTTATGTTTTTGACCTAAGTCCCACTCCAACCGTTTTCCCTCTGTGTATTCTGTGGGGAAAACGCTGATTATACTGGAGGAGTGGTGCAATACAGCTTTTACGATCCAACTAAAACTGTTGTGCCATCTTCTCTTGCCACCTTCATAGGGCCACTACTATACAGACCATTTTGCTGCTGCCACTAACTGGAATGAGCTACAAAGGGCTCTAAAACTTTACCATTTTTTTCCAATAACTCATTTCAAGGACTCTCTGAAAATTGCAGCCTCCAAACACAGTAATCTTTCCACCTCAGTCTCTCTCCTGTTTCTTTTATTTTTCACTCTGTTTTTACATGAACATTATAACAGCAACTGTTTTATTTTAGTTTTTATGCTTATTGTCACTAGTAGTTGTAGCAGCAGTGTTATTATTGTTGTTGGTATTGTTGGAAGAGATGACATTCCTGTACTCAAGCAGCTTCTTTCAATATGCGTATTTCCCACTATCATTATGATATTGCAAATGAGAGTGGATCTCTTTCTGCATGGCTCCAGCACAGTAGCGCACGTCTCAGTATCTGTGTAAAAGATCCCGCTGCACTCCGAGCCATTTCACCCTCTTAGATTTTTAAACATCTCTCCGTTTTCAAATGAATAATGCATTTCGTGGCCACCGGAAGGAATTCATATTACATTCTATACATACACGGTAGCACGCAACATACAGTTACATTTACACTGGCATGCACGAATGCAGTATGGTAGAGCAGGGAACTGATGATACTGGAAGATATATGATAACCCACAGTATTTTATACTGTATGAGCACAAACGTTTTGCTATGTCATTGATACAGTAACGTGAATAAGGAAATATCCCAGTCAATATGTGGATAATAACATTACAATTATCCTTTTAGTCAGAGAAAATGCAGTCATAGAAACAAGCCCTCCAACTTTGCTCACCAGATAAGATAATAAGCCAGTGCATGTGTAGTCAGCTTAGCTCACTGTTACTTTCAGTTTTGTCATGTCTGTCATTCACATGTAAATATTATTCTATCCCACATAGCCTCTGAGAAGTTAGTTTATTAAAATTTCCATTTTGACAGGGCTCTGAGGATATTCCTTTTTGTTTTCACCCCAAAGTCACATCATAATGAACCTCAGAAAATGTCTGCGTTCATGTAGGATGCTAGAGCACATTTTGGTTTAGTGGGAAATGATGCCATGCTGTATTAATCTTCATATATTAAGGACAGACTAGTTAACTTTCCTAGTAGTGTTGATTGTGTTAATGCTCCTTCTCTCTTTGTCTTTCTCTCCTGATTTCTCTCTTTCTTTCTCTCAGTGCCACAGCAACACATCGAGGACAGATTATTTTCAAGGATGCTCTGGCCCAGCAGCTCTGTGAGCAAGGAGGTGAGTAGCAGGGATGACAAACATATTCCCCTCTTCCCCCTCTATGACACAAACATGTGAATATATTGCACTTACAGGCAGATATACCTGCACAGATACATATATGTTCAAGCGCACATGTGCACCAACAAATATGCTAACCCTCCCCCTTCTATCCTCCTATTACTGTCCATCATATGCACAGATAGTCAGAATATGGATGACACAATATGGTTGATATGCTGCTTCTTCATGACAGTGGCATTGCAGCACGTCTTGGCTCTCCCTAATGATGCGCCAGAGCCAGAGATATTTGGATGTCCTATATTGCCAGCTTAATTTCAGCTTATGCTAAACTCAGCTTTTTCCCCCCTCTCTCTGTCGGAGATTTACGCTTTATGGCCAACACTTCTTACATCCACTTTCTGTGACAGCCTTAAGTAGCTATTGACAGACAGTGCAGTCCCACTCTGCATGCTGAGTGTGTATAATTGCTTGTTTACAGGAAAGAAGCCTCCTCCTCACTCAAGAACTCCTCCTTGTGTATCAAATTTGACTTTAATGCTAAAAGTGGAGAAGTACACTAGCTGCTGCTGGCTTTTTTTTTCTCAAGGTTTTCTGTTTCAAGGTAAAAACAACAATATTTGAGCTTTAAAATATACTTAATCTTTACTAGAAAAAAAAAAAGTAGTCACTGTGCCCAGCCTCTGAGGACTCTTTATTACAAATATGTCCCCTAGCAGGTCATTGGAGACACTGCAGACGATTGTAGCACATGCCAGGCAGAGTGCTCAACTTGATGGCTCCATGCCACTTGGAAAAGATGGGGCACAGAGCCCTCAGTCAGGCCTGGAAGAGTGACAGAGAGTTAGCTACAAGGCTTCTCTCCTCTGTCTCCTTGCCCGAGAGCTCATCCTCTCACCACCACTGACACACTGCCCGAGTCTCCTCCCTCTGCACATGAAATGTCTGCAGCCAACAACAGTCACTTAGTTGTTCATTGCCAAGGCCCTGCAATATCACACTAACACACAACTACTCACAGCAGACAAGCTGGAAAGTAAAGATTTAGACCCTACGATGCCTTGGAGGATATAAGTTGTGAATGGGAGCGGGCAGAGAAACTAGTAGTGAGGTAATGTAAAATATAAAATCTGTAGTGAACAAGTGAAAGTACAGGTATGAGGGATAGACAGTGGTCACAGTGATAAAGGATACATAGTAGAGATAGCTGAGGAATGTAGAGCTATAAATTACCGGTGTCAGTAAAGACAGTTTCATTGTCTCATTGGTGAAGGAGAGATGTGAGGACAGAGGGAAAAAATAGGTGGGCTGAAGAGATAGTGTTAATGAGAAACTTGAAGGTCATAAATTGCAGGTGATTTGAGTGTTGGGTAGAGGTGATGTGGTAATTACACATCATTACCAAAAAAAAAAAAAGTGGGCAAAGAGTAGATGTGAACGGATGGCCGACCTTGTTGTAGGCTAATTCCTTTGACGGCCAATAACGCAACACTCTTTCTGTTGCCGAACTACGCCAGAAAATCTGAATTACAAATGAGAAATGAACATGCCGCAGGCAACAGAAGGCAAAAGGAGACTGAGGAGAGATGATAGAAAAGGAAGGAACAGAAACAGAAATGAGTGTGATCGCTTCTGGTCTCTTGTGGATTTTCCAATAAGCACAATTTTTCTCCACTATGCTGATCTGACTCACCGTTGTCAGTTCCTCTTCCTCTTTCCAAACCAGAACATGCAACTTCAAAAAAGCTGTGCAAATTTAAAAAATATCATGAAACTGGACTGTGCAAGACTCCTGACATAAAAATGAAACTTGAGAATTTCTTTGACATTAAACAAACTGTGCTGTGGTGCAACCACTGTATTACTATGTAAAGAAGTGTGAAGCAGAAACCATCTCAGTAAAAAATCGTAAAATGAAAAACCATCCATGAATTACATTTATTGTCTTAGTTCCCTCAACAAAGGCAGACTTACCAGTGGGTGAGGCTGAGGCCTGTCGACGATTCCTTTCCAGCAGGATCAAATAGGCTACAGTCCCAAATTCAGCTGCAGAGTGGCAAAGAGAGTGCAAGCTGCTCTGAGCAAAGTTACTTCAAATCTAGGCATTAACATTCAAAGTGGAATAAAAGATACAGGGCCAGCTCAAGCCACTTCAGAAGTTCATATGCTTAAGACTCAAGCTTTGAAGAGCTAGAGAAATGAAAGCTATCTAAAGCAGGGTTATGATCCACGGAGGAGAGGGAAGGAAGAAGGAAAAGAGAAAGGAAGGGATGGAGGGAGAGAAACAGCGGGCAGGCTGCTCGAATAAGAAGGCAATCAGGGCTGATCAGCCAGGGTGAAGACTTTAAGAACAGATGGACAGATTAGCCAAGGAGTTAGAAAAAGAAGGTAACATTGGGGTGTGAATTTGAGCTTAGAATGATAAGGAGGTGGAAGGAGACAGAAATCATTCAGTTAAATTCTAATGTAAATAAGAGATTTAAGGATAAAGAAAGAAGAGGCAAGATATAAGTCTTGAACTCGCTGTGGAAAATCTGGCATGTAGCACTTTGCTTCTCAGTAACAGAAAGCCTCTCTACAAGTTCACAGAGACAGGTGTTTGCTTCTAATATTTCCACTCCGGTGCCCCTAAAATCCTGCTGAGGCAGAAGCACAGGCTGGATTTGTGTGTTTGTGGTTTTATGTGTGTACATGTGTGTCTAGCAGTGTAGGAACCAGGGATGCCTGGTTCCAGACACACGGCTCCCCCCTGAGCGCTCACAGTTGTTTTCTGCTGGGCCAGCACACTTCTCCACCCATCCCTTCATTCTACCTCCAATTCACCCATCCAGCTTCCCTTCCAGTTTGCTTTGATCTATACCCCATTTACTTCAACCCACAACCAGCACAGAAAATCCCCATATTTTGTTGATATTTGTGGATTCAGAAGACAAAACTAATGGTATTCTGACAAATACTCCTGCAACTGAACGAAATCTACAGCACAACGGAGTAGATCGTGACACCAATCAGCAAGCACATTGCCAGATTGTTTGGAAAGGCTCCTAGAGATGCTTTAAAGCATGACACAGCGAAATGCTAAGTACCGCCACTGTTTTAAATGATTGCAAGTATAAGAACAGACAGGCATGAGGATGAAACAGAAGTAAATTTCTGCTCCGCCTGAGCAACCATAAAAAGACTTAATGAGCCCAGATGAGACAAGTCAAGTTCGGAGATAAGGAGACGTATCGGTTGGTTAGGAAAGGGTGCTCAGTGCTAAAGGGTGGAGTGGTTGTGGGTGTTGAATGGCGCTGCAGGCCGTCCATCAGCTCTATCTCCTGACAGCAGGGCCAGCAGCCCCTGCTTTCTGCCCAGCATCGCCAGGTCCCCTCATTTCCAGCAAGGGAATAAATCAGGTCTTTATGGGCCTGGCCGAGTGCACTGCACCCCAGATGGATTATTAAAGGGACATATAACTCAAAGAGGCCACTGCTCCCTGAGGGACGCCTGATCACAGCGCAACAGAGGAGAGACGGGTGGCCTCCACTCTCCCACCTCCACGCCACCCACCCAGTCTGCCAGCCAGCCTGCTTCTCTAGCTGAACGCCAGCACGCCTGCCATCCCTCATCACTCACCGACAAGAAACCTTGAGACCTCAGTCGTCTATATCTCTTCCCCTCTTGCATCCTGACCGTCTCCTCTAGCCCTGTTTTCTCCTCTTTATTCCCGTCTCTCTGCCAGGTCTTCATTTCTGTTCTTCTGCTTTTAAGATTTTTTCTCTTTTGCTATTTGGTCAAATTTATATTTCAATGAAATTACTTATTCAACTTCAACAAGGAAGGGGTGATGATATGTGGTAGAATATGTGTTGTCTCTAACTAACGGCAGCCCGGAGATGAAGAAACAGACAGCCAAAACCTGTGCTCTAAATAAGCCTGTCCTCATGTTCTGAGACATTGGCTAGACTTGTTAATTCTCACTGCTGTGAATAGAAATATGTCTCGTCTTTACTTTTACCACCTTTAAAACACAACGAGGTAACAAATAAAACAAATGTAATATGGAAATCTGAAAATAATGGAGAATCCTACATCTGCACTGGGTTCCTCTCCTTCACCTGTGATTATTGTAATTATGCCAATTGAAGCCCTCACAAGGGCCCCGGTTTTCACTCAGTGGAGTGAAGTGGCTACAATCTGACCTTGGAGAACCTCATCTCTTTTTAGTCATTGTAGAAGAAAAAACAACAGCATCCTGCGTCCTGGTGAGTCAGTAATTGCAACCGTCAGTTAGACGGGAGCAACTCGACTTCAAACGCAGTTCATGTCGTCAAGGATGTGAATCAGACGAAGGGAAAAAGAGCAAATGAGAGGAGAACAAGGGAGATCGGAAGAGTGGGTACAGTTTACAGGGTGGGGAGAGACAGAGGAGAGAGAGGAGATTAGAGCTGGAAGATGGAGAGAAGAGGGGGAGAAGATTTAACATGACTTGTGCCCTGCGCTCTTTGTGCCGAGATGTCTGAGTCTGCCAAAGCTTATGCTCATTTAGTCTCCCTCGTATCACCCCAACCCTGCTCATCAGCACCCAAGTGATTTTAGCCCTAGTGTAGTTTACTGAGAACCCCTTCCTTTTTGTTGCTCCTGTATATGTGCGTGCATGTGTGTGTGTGTGTGTGTGTGTGTGTGCATAGCAGAAAAATAGCAAATAGGGTTGGGTCATCTGTGGAAGTGCAAAGCTGTCTGTGTGCATGTGTGTATTTCTTTGTGTGTGTGTGTGTGTGTGTGTGTGTGTGTGTGTGTGTGTGTGTGTGTGTGTGTGTGTCCCTGTATGCTTGTGAGTGTAAGCCCTGGCCAGGGAGATACAGGCATTAACAGAGATGAGCCGCTAATAGAGGAGGCAGTAATTGAAGTCTTTAAGAAAGTGAGAGGGGATTAATCCAAGTGAAATAAGCGCCACTGTCTGCTCCCGATGCGCAGAGGGTTAGGCAGAGAGAGACAGAATGGGTGCGGATGGAGGGGTGGGCAGCAGGGAGAGATTGTGATAGAGGGAAAGTGAGAGAGACAGCAGGAGAGTGCGATGAAGCATGGAGAAAGAAAACTGTAAATGAGGTCTTTTTGGAGGCTTGAAGGGATTATCCAACCAAAAAAAAAAAATCTTCCGGGCCTTTCTCCAGCCAAATGGCCTCACTAGAAAGACTGAGAGCGATTTAGAAGGGTTTGTTTAAGAGAGAGATGGGAGAAGACTGTAGAGAACAGAATATCAACCAGGCATTTATTGCTGCATGTGAGTTTGAGAAGGTGGATTACCAGGAATCGAGTTTTAGTACAAGCTCGTTTCAGGTTGAATTTGTCAGATGAACACATGCTCATGTAAACTGAGCATACAACTGTATGCTTTATTTTCTTTTTATTATAGCTTAATAAGAATAAACTGCAAGAATCATGAGAGAGTTACACATGCTGGGATTGATGTTTTGAATCAGCAAACATTGGAGGATTAGAGTGGGAGGAAGGGAGAGTGCAAGAGAGATGGAGAGGGAGGAAGACGGCCCTTTGATCTGCTTTTAATGGGCTTCATCGTCGAGCCTGCGCCACAGCCATGGAGTTGAGCGTCAGGGTCCACCAGAGCAGCAGCAACAGTCGCAGTCACTGAACCGTCCAGCTCTGTCACACAGGCCGCTAAGACTCCAACTTCAACAGTCAGCAAGAAACTTTACCACCAGTCTGTGAATAGTAAATCCATTTCTAAGAGCCCAGAATTTGGATCCAATGGGAAAAAACGAGGGCAGCTAATGAAATTGAAGCTTGAGCTCAAAGTATAGACATTTGCAGAGCCATTACGATAGTAAGAAACCTTTTTTCGATAATCCCTCCTCTCTTGATTCAGGTTCTGTTGTCTATGAGGAGGTTTTAGGTGGGCTCTCTCAAATGTAAGCCCCTCTCTTGGAAGAAATTTTAAAACTGCTGTAAGGTTTGAAAGAAAGTCTTCGGTAACTCTAAATGAAACTTTGGACTGTGTTATCTTAGTGTGTCTTATCAGGTGGGCAGGCTCATCCTGGATGGAGAATACTGTGGCAGATTATCCTTCTCTTCAGTCTGGAGTAAGGCTTTTCGTAAAACACCCCACCTACCAAAGCAGAGTAAAGAGGCTCAAAGGGACTGACGGGTGACATGTTCACTAAGGTCAAACCACTGTGCTGCTCAGCAGTGACTGATGGCAGAATAAGGTCCAACTTAAATTATGTAATAGGGAACATTGTGTAAATGTACAAGATAAAACAACAGTATACAAACTTCATTCTATTTAATGTTCTCAGTGGCCAGATCTGAAATATCACAACAAAGTTCAAGAGCCCGAGGATCACCTGATGCAACATTCTTTTTTCTTTTTTTGAGTGTAGTCCATTGCATCAGTCAGATGGTGCAATTTGTCACACCGTTCATGTTACCAATGTGTACCAGCTAATAAATTGTTTCTTCAAAACTAATCTATCAAAAATACCTCAGGTTGATTTATTACATCCTCAAGCTTACTTTTCTCTACTCCCTCCATATTTGGAAGCACAAAAACTTAATGGCAGGTTTCTAAAATGTGGATGCAGACTGTATTCTACAGAATGTTCTAAGTAATTTAACTAGAAAGTGAGGCCAGTGTTTTCTTTTTAATACCCATGTTTGATTAATTTAGTCTTAACACTCACTACCCCCCCTCCATTCACCTCCCTCCACTTCTCAGAGCTGTGTATCCCCTGGGAGAGATTGATGGTTGAGTGTGTTAGCTAGGCAGTGGCCACAGATTACAGCACACAAGCGCCCGTGGGGAGGATGGCGGTTAATTGGCATTGAACCGTTAATCATGGCCGCCCAGTCTTTCATTACTGAAAGGAATTAACATCAGCAGCCAGGAGACTGCAGATGTGACCGGCCAGGACACAGGGAAAGTTTGTTTCATTCAGAGATGATTTGAGAATGGGACCATATCCCTGTAGTTACTGACTATATAGCACACTGCAAAGATATGAAAAGCCTCAGTAGTTTGTACATTTCCTTTTGTTCACATATTAACATGAATGTTCACACACTTCTCACACACACTTCTACAGCCCTCAATCTGCCCATAATCAGTAACAGCCTGTAAGTAAGACCCAGGTCTGGCATTAGGGCTGACACTGACATCAAACTATACCGGTACATTCAAGCATTCAAGATGTGACTGACAATTTCTACTCTCTTCTTCTCTGTTCCAGCTCCAACTGAGTCCCCATTGAGACCTAGCCTTGGTGAGTCAGCATTTCATTTCACGCTGTTAATTATTTCCTTTTAATGATATAATCACAAAGGTAATTACAGCATAAAAAGACCAGTTATCACACAGATTGTGCTAACTGCGAGCATATGGTGTATGTGTGTGAATAGTGGAGCTCCATGGTAAACATGCTGTGCTGCGTGACGACTTTGACTCCAACCTCCAAGGAGAGCTGGACCCCAGCATCTGGTAGGTAAAAAGGTTACAACTGTTCTTGTAATCTTAGGGTGCAATCCTCAGCACTGTCCCTTGATGCTTTTTGTTATAACTTCTAATAATCTCTTCTCTTCTCTTCTCTTCTCTTCTCTTCTCTTCTCTTCTCTCCTCTCCTCTCCTCTCCTCTCCTCTCCTCTCCTCTCCTCTCCTCTCCTCTCCTCTCAGGTCTGAGTGCAGTAACTGTGATGTGGGAGAGCAGTGTGGTGTACTGATGCATGGCAGAGCGGTCACTTTCTGTGAGCCCTTCGGAGAACGAGAGCTGGTAACTGCCACACTGCGACCACTGTACATTTTATAGCCCATTGACCATATGTTCAAACCAACCACTCAGTGGCCACAACCACAACTACAGCAAATTACTGTTTACTAGATGTAATCACACCTCTTCTGACCAAGGACGTGATGTCTGGTTGTGGTTTTGTTGCTCTCATGGTTTATATAGATTCCAAAATAAAATGAATAATACATTACTGTTGAACCAATATTACATTTTGAAATTTAGGACTGTATGTTTCATTTACATGGTGAAATATTAGTCAAAAATCCAAAACATACATGCTGACTTTGTCCAGCTTAAGATGTGTTGAAATCAAGGAACTGTGCTTCTTGCACATGTAGACAAGTAACTGTATGTGTTTTATGATTTCACAGATCTCTTTCTGTCATTTGCCAACTTTAACTCAATGGCGTTTATGAGTTTTTCACCAGCAGTTTTAGCCAAAACTAACTTTTCCCACTTGCTGCAGGAAACAGATGTTGATGAAAAGCAAGCGTGGTGCAATATTTAAAAGTGATAGGGAAACCAAAGGCAGCACACAGGACTGACTATCATATGATGATCCTGTTACAGTAAAGTACAGTAGTATCAGGATACTGCCTGACGTGCCCTGTGGCACACACACACACACACATCATGCAGACACACACACATACACTGATAACTGCTTATCAAACCTATACATGCCTTCTTTCTATCTTTATAAAGTTGATTTCAAACTGTTTATTCTGCTGTACGAGATGAAAGCCAGTCAACAACAGAGAAGTGTTTAGTGCCTCATGATTCTATTTACTTCTGTGATAAGCATTTGCTTTGTCTGTCACTGTTCCAAATGTTTGATGCCGCTGCCTGGCAGCTCTTCTGTCAAGTGCAACAAGCATGCACATCCAGAAACACAGAAATGTTTACACACAGATTTTCGCCAATACAACAGCAACAACAATCAGAACGCACATTCATGCACGCACAGTATATCTATGCTTTTCTCTCTCTCTCTCTCTCTCTCGCTCTCTCTCTCTCACTCACACTCACACACACACACACACACACACACACACACACACACACACACATATATATTGTCACAGACAAGCACACAGCAACAGATATAAAAAAGATTATCTACAGCCCATTAATGGTTTTATTCTATTGAGGAAAAATGCTCCACCAACTTGCCATTTAAAGAGTAACACCAGATGAAAATGTCGTACTACTGTCCAGTGGCTGATGTTCTGACCTTTCTACAGTGATGTCTCCAGAAAGTTTGAAAACACTTGACATCATTGTTAGATGTGGTTACAGTTGCAACAGAAAAAAATATATCAGCCATAAAACGCCAGTGAATAAACACTGTTCAGCTTGTTGTTACATTAACAACACGTAACTACTTTAGTGCATCAAATCACAGTGGACATTCTTCATTAGCTGATATTGCTTCACAACTTAAACTAGATTGATTATTTATTGGTGACATCCTAAACTGCCTTGTGTATTTTCCCCAGACCACTGTTCCTCTCAACACCAGCACAGCCTCAGTCCTGCAGTTTGCTCTGGGTGAGTATTAAATCTCCACATGCAATGCAAACAATAACTGCATTAAGGCAGATTTTGTATAACAGACTCATGTATGAGAAGTTTTTTACCCTGTTAAAATATCTTAGCCCTGCGTGCAACTGTCTTCGCCAGCCAGCACAACAGATGCCTTTGTCATCCTCTTGAAACAAGCATCTTTTGCCCTGTTATATGTCAGTAAACCAACTGGTGGACAGGATGTTTCTGTGTTTCATACTCTCTCTCTCTCTAGCTCTCTCTCTCTGTCTCTGTCTTTCTCCTCTCTCCCCTCTCCTCCTATCACAATAATAAATGATTTACAGTATTCTGGAAAGACACCCAGAAGGCCATGGCAGAGTTTTTAGAGGTGTTGTATTTTTCATGTCCATTACATGCATCTGCCAGTTCTCATGGGAACGTGACTGGGTGGAAACAGGAGTACATACCGTATCAACAACCCCTCTCGCCTTCGCCCCTCTCCTGTATTTCTCTTTCCCTCTCTCGTTCTGTCTGGCTGCGCTTTGCAGGTCATTAATATGAGTTTGTGTTGCAGTAGTGTTGTGTATGGAGCAGTTCAGTAGAGCAGTACAATGAAGTGGTGGTAGGTTAATGCACGGATGTATTCAGTGGGGATGGAGCATCACGGCAGGACACCGACGAAACACACTGTGAGGCAGTGTGGGAGGAAGGGGGGGGGCAGGGGAGGAGAGAGTAAAGGTGGGGACATGGGGGCTTGCCTGCTTCCTCCATTAGCAACCTTTGACCCCGCCTGCTCCCATAGCACCCACACAAACCCACATATTTAAAGTGCAACCTCTTCACATGGCCAAGAATATTCACACACATACAGAGATGCACCAACAGTATTTAGCTGCAGCTGACTGTACAGTCTCTAGTCCTACATCAGCACTTCTCCCCTGATCACCTCTGCTCAACCCCTTCCATATCGACTCCTACTTCTACTTCTCTCAGCCCTGTTAAGCTGCTGATCACTTAGTTCCACTATGACACCATTTAGATACAATTTTCCACTTGGCTAAGGGAGGGAATGTGGGGGCCATTAGTCAGAAGAAGCCACCATGCTGTGCCTGGCTGCTCCTTGGGGCATATAAAGGATTATTGCCCTGCTGATGAAATTCAGTTGATGAAAAAAGGAAACTAGCTGACATATTATTAAGCTGTCGTAGCAGTCATATACTGTAAGTCTGTCCTCTATGTGTGTTTTTATTCTCCAGGTTCAGGCTCCTGCCGGTTCAGTTACTCAGACCCCAACATCACTGTGTCATACAGCCTAAGTGGTAACGCCAACACCTCAGATGACTGGATCACACTGGAGAAGATCAGGTCTCTCTCTCCTCGTCTTCCTTATCCATCGCACAGTCGTTCCATCTGTTATGAACACCCATCCTCTCTTTTTTTCCCTCATTCACACCTCCCCCTCTCAATTTGTCATTCCTCTCCTGTTTGTGTCTGGATGATCCCCCGTTTTTCATCCCTCTATCCCTGCCTCTCTCTGCTTTGTCAGCTCTGACAGACGCATAATGTGCTGATACTTTCTTCTAACTATAATATTTGGCTGTTTCTTAGTGCATGTTATGTTTTCCTATAAACACAGAAACCAACTCATAGAGTGTGACATATTGCCAAACCTGGTGTTCTCTCTCAGTTTCACTCCATCATGAAGGAATGTAGCGCCTCTCCATATTTGACTATTTCAGTCTCATTTTAATGATTGATGATAATGATCATTTTCATGTTAATACAGCCACCACTTACACACTGACCAAGACTCTCTTTTGTTTTTATTTCTCTCTCCTAGAGCCCCTACCAACAGCAGCACCGTCATCCACCTTCTTCCCCTGCCACATCACTCCAAGGCTGATGGTGTTCGTATCCGCTGGTCTCAGGAGGCCCCCCAAGGCCCCGAAGGCTATGAGTCCTGCTGGGGGCTGGACAATGTGCTGCTGGTGAATGCTGCTCACAGAGCCCCGCTCATGGAGGACAATTTGGACCCCCCAGACACAGCTAACTGGCTCTTCTTCCCTGGAGCTACCATTAAGGTAGCACTGTGGTTAGAAATGTGGTAGAAAGCCCAATAAACTGTTATATGAATGAGAAGTGGAATGGATGTTTTAAACCTGAGGGCAGAACTACAGCATTTGCTCATATTGATACAAATATTTATTTACATGAAACCATGTGTTAACGCCTGTGTTCTTACTGACCAGCATGCCTGTCAGTCCGAGGGCAATGCTCTGTATTTCCATGGCGGCGAGGGAGCTGGCCACAGCTTTGCCTCCACCAGAGACATTGATCTGCACAGGGAAGAGGGAAGGAGCTACTGGGAAGAAGACTTCGAGAGCCCACCATCAAAGTAAGTCAAGATAATGATCGCATTTAATCTCCCGCCGAGCTGCCTGAATCATCCGATTTACAGTGTCAGTCAAAAGTGCTTCACAAGTGCACATTAAAATACATTGCCTTAAAAGTGCAACAAAACAATTTACAAGGGAAGATCAAACTATGCAATTAAATCTGAATATAATACAAACTGCAAAAACCACTGGAGTAATACTATACAGTTTTTAAAAGCTTTTCAAAATGTGACACTGACTCAGCTGACCTGACATCAAAGGGGAGTTCAGTCGATAGCAATTAAGCTAATATAATGTAATCTTAAACTAATCTAAAGCAAAATAAAGAAAAAAAAAAAGAAAAAAAGAATAATTAAAAAAATTAAAAAATGAACCTTAATGAATGCATGGTCAGTTTGGATGAAAAAGTTTAGCAGCGGGCTAAATATTTGCTGGGAAAAAGAGAGCTAATAGAGAGGGAGAATTTTGGTAGGATATCAGTGCCCTGATATTTCTCTCTGTGTTTACATATGCATGTTCTTTGACACCTGTCACTTGTCATATGTCAAGCACACGACATGCAGCGTGTTGAACAAGTTTCAGTCAAGCTTACACAGGTGAATGCCATGCCTCTGACTGCTACAAAGACAGCAGTCCATCTGTTCAGAGTGAGACGCACACACACGCAGGCAAACACACACACAAAGACACAGTACACAGCAGAAAGCAAGGAAACGCTGTGAAAAGCACTGCGAGAGGTAGAGAGAGATGATAGATAGTGTTGCTGCCAGAGAGTAATTAACAGGCCCCATGCACCTAGTCTGTCGGTACATTTTTCCATTAATGAGAAGGACCTCAAACAGGAGCGTGTTTCTACAGCCAGTCTGCACCCTCGCACCTTCCTGCAGCATGCCAGCATGCTAGCATGGCACACCGCATGCTTGCTCTCACCCTTCAGGTGTCACGGACTGACACATGTGTGAAGCAGGCAGGAAAAGTTTTTCTGGTGATGCCACACTCCACTGTGTCATTTAACCCAACACTGGCTGTGACAGAGACACACCAGCCTTTACACCACATGACAGAGAGTAGAGAGGAAGAGGGGGAAAGGAAAGGGGGAAGAAAGAGAATGAGGGAGGGGCAGAAGAATGCAGGAGAGGGCTGACACACTGAGCTAACTTCTGTCAGTGCTAATGAGGATCCTCTCTCCACTGAGCAGAAGTGTGTGTCTGCATGTGTGTGTGTGTGTGTGTGTGTGTGTGCGTGTGTGTGTGTGTGTGTGTGTGTGTGTGTGTGTGTTCTTCATGTGTAAGTCCTCTTTCAGGTGATTTATGCAGCACTCCTGGCATTGTATGTTTGTTGATCGGTAAGATGTGAATTATGGCAAATATTTCCTAACTTCAGTAATACCGTGATCTCCTGAGGGAGATGTTGCGTAAAAGAGGCAATCTGTATACATAAGTGTTGGTATCCTATAACTTGTGTTACCGTCTACTATTATTTCAATGAAGTCTCATTTGGAGATAATATTTGGCTGTGGTTAAGTGCTTAAAATTTACAATGAATGTAGCTCCTCTGCTTTGTGTTTGTTTAACTGTACATCATATATGCACACTAGATTGTTATTTACTTACTTTCTCTTAAAAATTAAATTAATTGTACTTTTAAACTACCATCTGACTGTGAAAAATATGCACTACTAATGAGTTATTGAAGAGTAATACATCATGTGGCATGAATGCTTGAGTTGCTTTTTGTGTAGAGTTATTAATGTTCTTGAAATACTGCCTAATTCCATTTTTATTTATGGGTTTATTTAACAGGGACAGTGCACGTTAATAAACATAGCTATAAATGCACCAAAGCTAGCCAAGGGGCCATTTCTGTCTGTTACAAAGCCACCTCAAAAACTCAATATGAGATTAAAATTCCAAAGTTACTGAGATCATTTACAGGCATGTGCAATAATAAAAAGAGAAGAGAGTAATGGTGGTTGGCAAATCATTCAGGACACCATTATCCTACATTTCAGGTATTATTAAATACCAGAGGCACATAATGATGAAGACATTTTTAATATTGGGCAATGATGAAAATGTACTGTGAGACAGTAAGTGATGTGGGAAATGAGCATAGAATACATTTACATCATAGATGTACATACATTTGAATGCATTTGAGAAACGTATTTTCTTTACTAAACCGACCCTCCCTGTCTGCTTTGTATCCAGCTGGGACATAGAGGGAGCTGTCTACGGGACCCAGTGTGGAGAGATTGAGTCGGGCTCAGCCCTAGTTTTTGAAAAGGAGGGCCGGAGGTGGGTGTGCACCCCCTACCTCGACACCACGTCTTATGGAAACCTCCGCTTCTACTTTACCATGGGTATGGAAATCCCCCATCCATCATATTTAGTCATTTATTTGGATTAAGAAAAAGTGAGCAACAGTAGCTTCACTTATAGTAGTACATTGCTGTGTGATGGTCTCTATTTTATGGTGCCCTCGTCATGTGTTTTACATTACATAAGCATAATGAGGTGTATTTGTGTTTAGGCGGTGGCAACTGTGATCCGGGAGAGTCCCATGAGAACGATGTAATTCTGTTTGGGAGGTCTCAAGGCAGGAGGGAACCTGTGACACTCGACACCCTTCCATACTCCTCTTACAGGGTGAGACATACGCACCATATTTACAAACCTTACAGTTAATTAACCTGAAGTGCCAGTAAACTGGTATCAATACAGTCACAATTTTGAATTTCTAGTGCAACTATCCTTCCAAATGAAATGTTCTAATTTTGTGTCAGCAGTGTCAGCATGTTCTGTTGGTAGGTTTTAGGTGTTTTACCAAGCCCTGTTTTTTGACAGCATGCTCTGGATCACAGCAGCAGTATTGTTCAGATTAGTAGAATTAATTACGAATCTAAATTTTGAAATAGCTTTTGATTGTGTCTGAAGTATGTTTGAACTTTTGAACAGTCACTCCATGATTCTGTTTCTTACTTGTTCCAGTATCTGTGAGGATGTCCTGCTTTTCTTCCTCTTATGTCATAGTAAACTGAATATTGTTTGGTTTTAAAAACAAATGAAGCAACTCAAATACATCATCTGGAACTTAGGGAAAATTGTGATTGTCGCTATTTTCTGACATTTTATAAACCAAACAATTAATCCAGTAATTAAGTAAATAATGAGCAGATCATAAATCATGAAATCATAAAAATGAAAAAATGATAGTTGCAGCTCTAATTAGCATCTTCACTCTGGTCTTATCTATTCATTCTAACATTCATTTCTCCTCTTTCAGACTCCTGCAGTGGTATCGGTGGCACTGCCCACTGAGCTGCAAACACCAGTCACCCAGTTCTGCCTGGAGCAGTGGTCACATGGGGGTGCCAAACGTCACGTATGGGCCGTGGACTTCATGCAGCTGCTCCCTGTTCTGCCTGGCACACACACACATGTTGCTCAGTTCTCCATCAACCTAGGCTGTGGCTCCTACCAGCCTGCCAACAGGTGTGACACACTTTAAAACTAGGTTAGGCAGTGTTTCTATGTGAAAATATGGCCACTTTTTTAGTGATAATCACAAAAATGGCCTGCAACAAAGGAGATCGCCACACCCCAAGTGAGACATCCTAGATTCACTCAGTTATTTTGGTTTTAAGAATGGTAAGTGTTACACACAAAAACTGAAGGGCATAATGCTTCAGAACTGCAGCATCTAGGGGAAGCTGAACTCGTTTGACCAAGGTATGTACCCGTAAGATGTCAAGTTTCAAGCAGCCATCTGAGTGCAGTTTTAATAAAAGAGTAGGAGAGGTAAAGGGACAGACATTACAACAGATTCTCAGAAGACATAATTAGAATCCTTTTTTTTTAACCTATTCTGAGTTTCGGGTAGTTCAGTGATTTTACACAGCTTTAGGGTGAAAATCATATTCTGTTATTAAGATGTGAGATAAGATGTTCTTTGTTCCTTTTCATTAGCGTCAGTCTGGAGTTCTCCACCAATCACGGTCGCACCTGGTCTCTGCTTCACACTGAGTGTCTGCCAGAGCTCTGTGCCGGACCCCATCTACCTCACAGCACCATCTACTCCTCTGACAACTACAGCGGGTATGAATAAGAAAGCACATTTGTATTTGTGTACACCGCTGTTTGTGTATCACTGTGAATGTACTGGGTGTTTATATTAACATACCTTGTTGCGCCTCTCCAGGTGGACAAGAATCTCTATCCCTCTTCCCAATGCTGCCCTGACAGAGACTACACGGTTTCGCTGGAAGCAGTCTGGCACTGGATCAGGCAACATGTGGGCCATAGACAATGGTTAGAACTATACATATTTCTAGGTTTTTATATTGTCCGAGGCTCAAGGTTTTTATTGTCACATATTCCAGTGCAGTTTACACACCAATGTGAAACTGTCAAATTCTAGAATTACAAATTACGCAATAACATAAGCAATAAATCACCATTGATCAACATCTTGATATCATCTTGATATCATCTTATACAAACTCTGGTGCAGTATTGATGCACAGTATAAGGTGCCAATAGAAATTACTGAAGGTTACATGTGTATAGCTGCACGAGGTTGGTTCACCATTGTCTCCCTTGTCCTTGTCCAGATGTAATATCTTCTGCCTGTAATATCTTTGCTGTTTATTCTAGTGAGATAATACAAACTGTATTTAGGGTCACAAAAAGATTATTATAGCTCAACCATACATAAAAAATATTGTTTTTGCTGTAAAAGGTAATTTATTTCTATTCATTTATTGCTTTTCAGTTTATAGTGGTCCAGCCTGTCTTCGTTTCTGCTCTGGGCGAGGACATTGTTCCCGAACCGGCTGCAAGTGAGGATGTGCTTTTTATTAAACCAAATAAATCCAGTGTCTCCCTTTCAAAATGAGTCTGCTCATTATCTACCTAATGCCTTGCAGCACCAATCACCATTCAAAATTAATCAAATTGTATTATGGTTATGATTTATTAATGGATTTTCATTATCTCTGTCTACTTTTTGTCATTATATCCTTCACTCTTTTTAATGTCTCATATCTCTCTCTCCTCTCCTCTCCTCCCCTCTCCTCTCCTCTCCTCTCCTCTCCTCTCCTCTCTCTCTCTCCGTCTCCCAGATGTGACCCGGGCTTCAGTGGTCCAGCCTGTGAGCTCGCCTCCCAGACCTTCCCAGCTTTCCTGTCAGAGGGTTTCTCCAGCCCACGCCTCTCCTCCTACCACAGCTTCTCTTCTCTCCGTGGAGCTGAGGTCAGCTTTGGCTGCGGGGTGCTGGCCAGTGGCAAGGCTCTGGTCTTCAACAGGGACAGCAGAAGGCACTTGGTCACTGCTCCATTGGACAGTTCCCAGGCCAGGTAATGGAAGTGCTGATGAAGAACAGGATCATAATTTTTGTAAAAACTAAAATAAACTTTGCCGATTTTGCCATCAGTAGATATATATTTTTTACTTTGTAAGCGTGGCTTGTCTTCATTAGGTTTCCTTAGGTCTGATAGATGTTATGTCTGCAAATGTTCCTGCCAGTCAGCTTTCCACTCTCCTACTTTGTCAATCCTCTCTGTTCCTTTCTGGTAGATGGATTATGATCATGGGGAGGACTGCAGATGAGAGCAGAGATGAAAGCAGAGAATAAAAATGTGAGAGAGAAAGATAGAGAGGGAACGATGGCGTTAGATATGGCATCTGTGTTAGATTGATTATGCCTGTTGCGGCTCTCAGTGTGCCACCTGATGGCCATATTTAATGCCAGTTTCCTGGCTGATTGAGTGAACAGCTGCCTGAAAGAGGAAACTGCACCGCTAATGAAAGCAAAGCTAAGCCAAGGACAGAGAGAGCTGGGGGGTGACTGGCAGCCTGAGACGGATGATAGAAATTACAATAAATATTACATTAGTATAGACGATAATATGTCTGCCAAAACCTAGACGAATACATAAGCTCATGCTACATTAGGAGTATGTACAGTTTACACGAATGCATGGATGTGAACTCTGACTCTCATTCACACTCTCTCTTATTCTTATTCTTTCTTTCCCTCTTCCTCCTCTCATCTAATTTTGTCCTCATTCGTTTAATCATCTCATCCATCATCCTGCCACCTCCCTCCCACCTCTTCGTTCTGCATGACTGTCTGTTTATCTACCCTTTTACCCCTCTCTCTCAACTCTCCTTCCTGAACACACTCTTGGTCACCTTACTTTTTCTTCTCATTTATCACCCTGGTCTTTTCTCTTTCTACGTGTCATTTCCTTTTTGCACACTCTGTCTGTCTCGACTGCCGCTCCAATTCTCTTACACTTGCTTTAATTCTTTTGATTCTCTGCAGGTACCTACAGTTCACTCTTCGGCTGGGCAGTCGCAGCACCTTGAGCTCATGTCCTGCTCCAGACCAGCCAGGAGAGGGAGTTCTGCTGCATTACTCCTCGGACAACGGCATTACCTGGACGCTGCTGCAGCACTATGCTTACCAAGGCTTCCATGAGCCAAGGTACCTGCTGTGCTTAGTGTGTATGCGTGTGATGTGTGTGTGCATAAGCTTGTATTCTTATGATACCGTAGAGACACTATGAGTCCATTAACACACACATTTGCACTGCTAATGGTATACTGGAGGTGTAAGCCACTGGGACCCATTGAGTCAGGTAGTGCCATCTTTGTGTATAATGAAGACAAAGTGGGCTGGCTTCCAGCTGTGCATGCCAAGTCTCAGAGCTCTTCATCAGCACTTGGAAGGCCAGCAGGGGTCAGAGAGATAGGAACAAGTTCTACTCAACTATCTGGTGCAAGGTGCAAGTGCAGGTTCTTACTGTATCAACATGTATGTTTGTACAAAAACAGCAAAGACAAAGAGGAAAAAGGTCTTAGTAGGTTATGATAAAGTATGATGATAATGCTGTAGTTATAAGTCTCTGTAATACAGTCCATCTGCATTGTGTGAGGATCTATTTAAGATTGTCCAAATGTACATTACTCACAAACAGCAGACCTTGACTATGTCGGTCTGAGTCACAGTTCAGTCAGCCTGTGTGATTAATTCCATTGATTGGCATTATGAAAGCTGTCCCCAAATGTATCTCGCTGTTCTTACATTTGTGCAACTGTGACAATGGCACACACATAGCAAACTTTCCATTAAGTGTCAATAAAGTTCAGTTTAATAATTTCTTTCCCCCAAACAGGATTGTGTCAGTGGAACTCCCGCCCGGTGCTCGGAAGTTTGGCGTACAGTTTCGCTGGTGGCAGCCGTACCACTCAGGCCGTGGTCACGATGTGTGGGCCCTGGATGAAATCAGTATGACCTCTGTGTTGTTCAACACCATAAGTCTGGACTTCAGCAATGTACTAGATGTTACCCAGAGTCTTGGTTTCTATCTCGGCCATGTCCAGCCCTATTGCCAGCACGACTGGACACTCAGGTAGTAGACCTAATGCTCTGATAGAGATAATGTATTAGTCATTATATGAATGGTATTTGGATACACTTGTTTTTGATTCTTTTAAAGAGTGTCTACTGGGTTGGATCATCATTAAGTAATTTGATATTGTGGTAGTTCTTAGTTACTACATATAGGAGTAATTTGCAATCCTTTATCATTGCTTAGTCTATTTAAAGCCACTATGTGTAATCCAGTGGTCATGCCAAACCCAATCCGGTGTTACAGAAAAGAATGGGTTGAAAGCAGCACATAGACTCCTCCAGTTTTTACTGGACAAGCAAAAGTTTAGTCCATTAGAATAATTTGACAGATGCTCAAACCATATGAAAATTCTACACATGGTGGCTTTAATGCCGTGTACTACAGCACCTGACATATGATATGTTCCCTGTTGAACTCCAGTTTCTCTGGTGAGCCCAGCCCTGGCTCCAGTATTCGTTATGTGGAAACTCAGTCAATGCAGATCGGAGCCTCTTACAGTCTGCAGTTCTCACTGGTCATGGGCTGTGGCCGCGAGCCGTCCCCTCACATTGACACGCAGGTCCGCCTGGAGTTCTCCACCAATCACGGCCTCACCTGGCACCTGGTCAAAGAGGTAAGGAACGTGAAATGTATTTGCCTTTGTTCCCCTTTCGTTAAGTGATTGTTAACATCCAACCTCTTTTGTTTCAACAGCCTGACTCACACCTTTGTTTATGACTAAAACTTGTAGAAGTCATCCTGGAGAGAGAGAAGGAAACTTATCATTTATTCATGAAAATGAATATTGATTTGCCCATTACAGCCTCAGAAATAATGTGTAAATAATGAGAGTCCTTAAATGTAGCACTTTGTTTCAGATGAGAAATTATCGCAATTACTTTTTATCATCCTACTATTAGCAAATACATGACAATACTTGAATCAGCAAGCAGATTATCTTCCCATGATTCAACAAAGACTTTCTGTGATCACAACTGGCTCATAAATATTCATAAGGCACCAAAGTATCTGCCAAGATTTTTATTGCCTTTGGAATTGAATAGGGTGTAATGAGTCCTCCATCAGTGAATTTTCTCTAATTCTCCCATGTGCATGAAAATGCAGTCATCTGGCAAGTGCAGAATGCAACTCAGTGAATGTCCTGTACTGTTAATCCTTGCTTGTCTTCCAGAGTTCAAGGTCAGAGATGCTGTAATCCTGAATTATCCTTTTATATGCATCTACTGTGGGGCTAATAAAGCATTAGGGTGTCTGCAGTATATCATGCTGTTTTTGAAGAACTTTGCTACAATCCACAATCATAGATTAAAAAAAGTTATTTAAGAATTTTGAGCAATCAACATTTAGCAAAGCTTAAGTGTACTGTAATTAAACCCCTCATTTTCTTGACCTAGGCCTGTCTGCCCGGCATGCCAAGCTGCTCGGAGTTCACAGCTCCTAGTGTCTACCACCCATCAGAGTTCAAAGACTGGAGACGCATCACTCTGTCTCTGCCTCAAAAGACATGGTAAGTATTGCACTACTGTACAATAAACACAGAAGAAAAGATTCTCAAAGCACCCTTTGGGATAATATGTTCTCTGATCTTAGAACATAAAGCAAAAGATGATACTACAAAGCATCCGCACATTACTATTAGTGGCTGCATATCCACATATAAACACACATTCCTTATACACAACAACGGGCACATAAGCTATCCCACATCAAACTTGTACTGAAAAATCAGAGAAAGAAATCAGCAGGCTTTGCTTAAAAGCAGTTCACAGTGATTAACATTACACAACATTTTTCGAGAGAAAACATCACACCAGGCTTTTAACGCGTGCTGACTATTCTTGTATTCCTATGATGCAAAATGCTTTATGCACTCACTCTCTCTCTCATGCACAGAGGCACAGAGCGCTACTAAAAACACTAAAAAGTGGTTCATGGGTCATTTACATCTGGTATGTAATGTAAAAGAAAACAAAAGGCTTTGTTTCTGTGTAACTGTAAAATATGCACACTTGAAGGAATAGTACAGTGGTTGTGAAGAAAAGTGTTTGAGTTCTGGTCTGTCTCTTAGCCAGACTCACTTGGGTGTTTCAGTCATAAATGTGTTGAAATATAACAATTTTCTTAGACATAATGTTTTGTGACCTGGGCGCAAAAATGTTGACACACATTTTCTGTTCGGTTCACTACTGCTTACCTAATGCTAAGCAATTGGAAAATTTAATGGAAAATAGTGCAACCAAACAGGGGATCTAAACGATATGAGAGGTTCCTCCAGCTCTCGCTTCACGTCTGGATCTGCCATTACATTGATACTAGGTGTATGAGCTGGGCTAATCTGACCAGCATGGCTTTTCTCACAGCTACTGATACACTAATACACCACTCGCACTGTTACATTTGTGTTCTGCCTGTGCCAATACAAAGACTGTAATTATTATATATTAGACTAACAAGACTGCAATTATTCAGTTTAAAGAGCAAGCACACCTGAACCAGACACTTCGTAGCAGACACTTTGTGAGGAATACATGTTCTGTTAAAGCTCTAGCTCACACATATATCAACACAAATAATCACATAAACCTTCCACACTGAGCACTGTGACCTCCACCTCCATTTCATTCTACTCCCCAGCTCCTAAATAAAGGTGATCTAATCTCCTGCACTGTGTGATGAGAGGTCGTAGGGTCATGGCAGTAAATGATAATAAAACAGTCGTGGCTAGCTCTATATAATCAGGAGGTAGTCTGAGATGATATAGGTCACCGAAGCAGCAGACCAAAAATGCCCCCTGCTATATAACGCTTAATATATACCTGACTATCTTCGCTTCTACTGCCATTTCTCATTTCTGTACATGTGCAGTAAACAGCCAACACAAACATGTACCAATACTGCACACGCATTCACATCCACAGCCTACCTTTAACAGAGATGATGTCACGGTGATATTGCCCTCTCTCTGACATTCATACACATAGACACACATACACAACCGCAAAACCCACACTCTCACACACACATACACACAAACATAGGAAAACACACATACACACATGTGATAGGGTTTATCTTAACCTGGTGGAACATTAAATCCACAAATCTCTATCCCTAGTAGAGAAGTAGATTACTGAATATAACATGATGATGTGGTCGATATGCTAGCAATCACTGTCAGTCATTTGATTTCTGAGATTATGTAATGTATTTTTAACATTATGTTACTTTTTTTATCAATTGTAATTGTCAGTTACAATATAGCAGTTTTCTTCCATTTACTGTATGACGTATCAAGTGTATCTATAGTGTGGATGTAGGTTAATAATTTGTGTGCGTGTGTTTGTGTGTGTGTGTGTGTGTGTGTGTGTGTGTGTGTGTGTGTGTGTGTGTGTCCCACCTGTGTTCAGGTCCAGTGCTACACGGTTCCGTTGGATCCAGAACTACTATGGAGAGCAGGATGAGTGGGCCCTGGATGACATCTACATTGGCCAGCAGTGTCCAAACATGTGCCATGGACATGGCTGGTGTGACCATGGACACTGCAGGTCAGCCTTCACACGCACTCACACAAACATTAAACTTCCTGAGGTTGTTCTTTATTACTTTTTCAATATCACTCAGCAATGGAGGCCCATAAATATCTTTCGATGGATGTTTGCGGGCTCCATATTAAATCATAGATGAACCCAGAGCACAAATAAGAAGTTATGCCACTGTATTCTCTCGTAGGTGTGACGACGGCTTCTCAGGGACAGACTGCCAGCCCTCCTCCCCCCTTTCCTCCAGTGTACTCTCTGACTTTGAGTCCCAGGATGCACTGCTGGCCACATGGCAAGAGGTGATTGGTGGAGAGGTGGTCACCCCTGACATGGGCTGTGGAGTGGTCTCGTCTGGATCGTCCCTGTACTTCAGCAAGGTAGAACAACTAGACTTGTCGTCTTTAAGAACACTATGTTTTTGATCCTTTGTCTTCTTGTTAGTCATCAGGGTATTTTTAGTTTGAATCCAGATCCAGCTGTGGATCTAGGCACAATTTCTTAAAATTGCTAGTTTGCAGCATTTTTTACTCTTTCATATTTTTTCATAAACTTCTGACCTTACTCGGAAGAAAGAAATTAGGCACATGGATGCTATCATTGTGTCTTGGTGCAAATCCAGCTCCAGATGTAAAAATATTTTTGTGTTTTTAAAATAACCAATTTAGAGGATTCTGCAAACTTGGCGGCTGTAGGAATTCTCTGATTACTTCCTAGATTTTAATGCCAAAAACTGCTGACTTCTGACCTCTGAATTACTTCTATCCTGAAAACTTCTAGATTTTATTTAATCTGATTGGATGGAAGTATCCAGACAGCTGCGCACCTCTCATATGTTGTACCAGCCTCATCACTTTTTTAAATTGATACACATCGATGTAGTTGTTGCAGCTGTTACCAGAAAATAGCTTCTCTTACTTGTGACAGGATCATTTATTTGAGTATGCTAGCAAACGCAGAAATATTAGTCTAATTGGCAACACAAAATTTCCATTTAAAGAATGTATTGCCAAAAAAATACAAAGAACATCGATCAAAGATCATTGGATATTGGCCAAGATAAAGTACAACTGGAACATCTCCTCCAACCCATGGTTCAGTATGTCCCGCAGGTCAGTTGTTATCATCTACTTAATATGCACTAATGTACATGTGTGTTGTTGTCAGGCTGGGCTGAGGCAGCTGGTGAGCTGGGACCTAGACACTGAATGGGCAGAGTTTGTGCAGTTCTACCTGCGGGTGGGTGGAGACTGGGCAGAGTGTAACCAGGCGGACAGCAGGGAGGAAGGAGTGCTGCTGCAGTACAGCAATGATGGAGGAATCAGCTGGGGTCTCATTGCTGAGATGTACTTCACTGACTTCACCAAACCACGGTGAGAAACCTGGGGAAGAAGAAAGGGGGAAGGTTGATATTTCACATTTTCACAAAGGGTATCAGATGTGTTTGGGATGATTGTATATTTTGCAGGAGAACTGTCACTAACCTGTCTCTTGTACCACTCTCAGCTTTGTCCACTATGAGCTTCCCTTGGCCTCTAAGACACCCTCCACAAGGTTTCGCTGGTGGCAGCCTCTTCACTCTGGGGAGGGCTATGACCAGTGGGCAATTGATGATGTCATAATTTTGTCAGAGAGGGAGAAACACATCATCCCCATGGCCAACCCTACTCTACCACAGGTCAGGGATCAGTCTGACGGGTTTTTCCTGTAACTTGTAATTTGTGCTCTGACCTTGTGCAGCAGCTTCAGCTTCATCTTGAGATATTACTTCTTTTGTTGTAATGGAAAGTGTCAGCCAAACTGAGATAGAACATCTATAAAATCCTGAATCTTTGCAGAAGCGTATCCATTTATCATCTGAGAAATATGTTCAGCTAACAGACACTGGTACCTGTTAACACAAACCACTTCACTAAACTTGCCTGCCTTGTGTCTCTACAGAACTTTTATGAGAAGCCAGCTTTCGACTACCCTCTGAACCAAATGAGTGTGTGGCTGATGCTGGGCAATGAAGGTATGGAGAGGGAAAGCAACAACAGCTTCTGTGCCCCAACGCCCTCTGCCATGGTGTTTGGGCGCTCTGATGGGGATAGGGTCGCTGTCACAAGGGACCTGGCCCTGCGTCCTGGCTACACCCTTCAGTTTAAGGTGCGCACATGGAAAGTGTAAAAACTAGAAAGGGACAGGGGATTTGAAAAGTGCCACTTTGGGAAATAGGCACACAGTACTATTCGACCAGAATTAAATTGTTCTTTAATTTTCTTTTCACTGTTTCCCACACCAGTTGAACATAGGATGTGAGTCAGAGTTCAGTGCTTCTGCCCCAGTCCTGCTGCAGTACTCCCATGATGCCGGTCGCACTTGGGCCCTGGTGAGAGAGGGCTGTTACCCAGGAACCCCAGGGGTAGGGGTGTGTGAGGGCAGCGGTCGTGAACTTAGAGAGCCCACTGTCTACAACACTGGAGACTATGAACAATGGACCAGGGTCACTGTGGTCATACCACGCAATGTTGCAGCCAGGTAGCTATGGTAACAAGTATGCAATTGGATCTGCAAAGTGGTTTTTTTGGGGGGGAAATTTTGAATTCAATTTTAGACAGAACATTTTTACCAGTAGCTGAATAGCGGAGTTTAAGTGTCTGCTGTATCTCTCTCATTCCCTAATATTCTTCCTCTCTTTTTCCCAGTAAAACCCGCTTTCGTTGGTTCCAGGAGAGCAGTGTGTACAGAGATGCTCCACCTTTTTCCTTGGATGGGGTCTACATCTCTGAGCCTTGTCCAAACCACTGTGGGGGACATGGAGATTGCATCTCTGGTGTCTGTTTCTGTGATATGGGATACACAGGTACAAGGACCAAGGGAAGAAAAAGAAAAAGGGATGAAATTGAAAGAAATGTTTTCATGTGTCTTTATGTTTCACCTTATGATTCCTTATTTTTTTCCATAGTGGAGCAGGATAGTTGTGTACCATCTGTAGCCAGTCCCACAGAGCTGACTGAAGGCTTTGAGGGGAAGCTGAGCCCTCTTTGGCAGAGCCTAAGTGGAGGACAAATTGGAGGGGGCTGTGGTATCATTGGTGAGGGCAAGGCCCTTTACCTCAGTAGCCCTGGAAGGAGAGAAGCACGCACAGTGCCTCTAGACACTACCAACACACGGTGAGTGGAATTCACAACTATAAATCTCTCATCAGTAAGCACTGGGCACCAGATAAATTGCTGCATGTTTGTTTAATGTTTAAACTGAAATTTAGTTATTAATGTTTACATGCAGGTTGGTCCAATTCTACATCCGCATTGGCAGCAAGAGTTTGGGACCCACATGCACCAGGCCTCGCTCCCGCAATGAAGGTAATTATTTGTACTGTATTATTGTACTGAGGCCCTCTGCTGCATTCATGTGGCTGTTCCTTAACATCGCAATCTGGAGAGAGCGGCTCCACATCCGATCTGGCTTGTTTCCGTCTGTTCCTTCTCACTCTGTGTCTTTGATCAGCCTTGTGATCCAGCCAAGGTTGTGTAGCTACAAATCTGATCGTCATCGTCAGTGTTTTTTCTAATGAAGAATCAAAGTCTAGCGTTGTCTGTTCTGTTCTTTTCATCAGTCAGCGGATTGTGGATCTCTAGCCTGCAGCAGCGCTGAAGGCTCAGTCTCAGTCCGTTTCTGCAACGTCAGATAAAACCCTGCCAGCCTTTTAAACCGCTTGTCTGTAATAATCAGGATTTCTGGACTGTTATTTGATTCTATTGCATTTGATTCTGTTGTCTCTTTTTACTTCCAGCTAACTCTGCTCTGTTCTGTATCCGTACCTATGAAAAATTCATTCCCAACTAAAAGTGCTATCTACCCTGCTCTTCTTTCTGTAATTGTAGGTGTCATTGTCCAGTTTTCTACCAACAATGGTGTCCAGTGGCAGTTCCTAAGGGAGCTTGACTTTAGTTCCTTCCTGGAGCCCCAAGTGGTGACCATTGAGCTGCCACCTGCAGCTAAAACCCCCTACACAGTATTTCGGTGGTGGCAGCCACAGCAGGGTAAGTGCACGATTAGGGCGCACAATACCACAGAAAAGTACATAAAAAATGATTTTAAAATATGATATTACTGTTTCTCTTTGATATCACAGCTTTAATTTTGTTTTCATTTTTGCTTCTTTCTCTCCATCCTTGTAGGGAAACACTCTGCCCAGTGGGCTCTAGATGATGTCTTGATTGGTATGAATGACAGCTCCAGAACAGGTTTTCATGACAAGTTTGATGGCACAACCCCTCTGAGACACAACTGGTACCGCATTCAGGGTGGAGAGGTGACTGTGGACTGTTTGTCTCTGGACACAGCACTTACCTTCAACTCTGAGGCCATTGATAGTGAGTCACACAAACACATTACTGTTCATAAACACAGACACTTGGAGACAAGGGCTTAAGGCTACAGGATTGTCATTTTTAACTCCGAGAATGGCAAGTACATTGTGTGCACGGGAAGTAAAGGAGTAACTCGACACTCCCTCAACAATCACTGTCAAGTGGTCCCTAAGTAAGACACTATATATATATACATACATATACATGCTCAGACACATCTGATATACCACACACACATACTGTGTATTCCCACACACTCACACTCAAACAAACCACATAAGTGGTTGTACGGGGACATCACAGTATTACACACACAACAGACTGAAATTGAATCGCCCATTTACTGTGGTGCAGTGGGTCCTGCATTATTAATGAGAGCAAACCTGATTGAACATCCTGCCTCTTATTTATGCCTGCATCAAGCTGTGAGCAGATTTACTTTGCACAAATATTACATTACAACTGGGCCCATTCATTAAGTGTGCAAAGCAAGAGCAATTTGGCAACACATCTATAAACATAAAGCTCCCGTGTGCCTCTATGAACACATACAGTAATGATTGTCTGACTCGGAGGCTTTTCTCATATGTGCTGAAACATGCACATATTTCACACATAACTCAACAGTATTCATTCAAGGCCATATTTGCATTTGCATTTGGACTTGTATTAACTTTGTGTTTTTGGTGAACACTTTTCATTTTGTGTAGCATTGATGTGGAAATTAAACAATGTATATATATAGAGAATGACATTAATTATAATATGATAATCAGGTTATAGTAAATGCCTACAAATGTAATGTTGCCTTCACACTGTATATACAGAGAAGCCAAGGTATGCAGAGAGCTGGGACTTTGAAGTGTCAGGCTCATCATTCCTGCAGTTTGAGCTGAGTATGGGATGTAGTAAGTCCACTTCCTTCTCCCATGGCGTGCGGCTGGAGTACTCCACAGACTGTGGTCGTCACTGGTCCCTCATCACACCAGAGTGTGTGCCCCCAGCTATCGGCTGTGCTGGTTATACTCAGAGTTCCATCTATACGTCAACCCAGTACAAACACTGGAGAAGGATCACCGTCTACCTGCCCAGTGCTGCTAAGTATGTGTTTTTGAACTTCTATACCCAAAATCAGTGGGCAGTTTTTGCTCAAAGTGCAGAAACTCCTCAACCTGCTCATCTTTGTAACTTGCTGTTGAATCCCTCAGTTCCCCCAGAACTCGGTTCCGATGGATCCAGACCCACTTCACCCCAGGGGCAGAAGGATGGGCTCTAGATAACGTGTTACTTGCCCCTGGATGCCCCTGGATGTGCTCTGGACATGGTCTGTGTGACAACGGACATTGTGTGTAAGTAAAACTCTCTTTTATGCACAAAAGAAGAATTTTAACCCTTGGTCATATTTACATTTATTTTCTGCTTACATGTTAATGTTACTTACCATTACTTTTTCTCCCTTTCTCACACAGGTGTGACAAGGGTTATGGAGGGGCACACTGTGTGCCTTTGGCACCTTTGCCATCTGTACTGAGAGAGGACTTTAATGAGAACCTGCAGCAGGAGACCTGGCCTGAGGTGTATGGAGCAGAGAGGGGAACTCTGAGTGGAGAGCCTCTTAAATCTGGCACTGCCCTTATCTTCAAAGGGGTAGGGATCCTACCCATTATGCAAAGAACATCAAGAACAATAATAATTCTGTTAAATCACTGCTTGAAATCTCTAGATCAATGACCAACAATCTGTTTGCAGGATGGTCTGCGAATGATAGTGTCAAGGGATCTGGACTGCACAAACACTCTCTATATCCAGTTCTCCTTCAAATTCATCACTAAAGGTCCTATATAACTCTTTTTTTTTATCTTCTTTGTATAGCTGTATTTTTATGTGACAATGTTTAAGATTGTGGTTTTTTTTTTCAAGTATTGGTGTAATGCTTCATCTTTGGTGCTTTTGTAGGTGTCCCAGAGCGCTCCCACTCCGTACTGCTGCAGTACTCAGTGAATGGAGGCATCAGCTGGCTGCTGTTGGATGAGTTTTACTTTCCAGCTTCCACAGACACTCTGTTCCTCCACCTGCCACTGCCAGCCAGCGCTCAGACCAATGCCACCCGCTTCAGACTCTGGCAGCCTTACAACAGTGGTGAGTGGACAGACTGTGGGAAAGTACAGTACAGTACAGTTTTTTTTTCTCTTTGTTTACTTTTCTTTCATCTCATCTTTCCTGAACTGTCTTCCTCTTAATTTCTCTCTCCCTTTTTCTTTCTACCTATCTCTTTTCATCTTTCCAAACAACTAACCCTTGTATGGTCAGATTTGCATTTCCCCACATACACAACCATCTTTAGGCCATGTCAATGGTCAATGTGTAATAATCTCCACAATATTGCCCTTTAGGTAAGAAAGAGGAGGTGTGGGTGATAGATGACCTAATCATTGATGGCAGCTCCTTACACAACCCACCAGTGGTGATCGACAGCTTTGAGGAAGGCCCCAATGATTCCAACTGGCTGTTCTTTCCCGGGGGAAACACTGGCCTCTACTGCCCCTACCAAAAGACTGGCCTGTATGAAAAACCAACACTTAACTTTGCATTTTGACAGTGATGGTGTCTTGTTTTACATATTTTGTTTTTACATCATCTAAGAGTCCAACAATGATAGAATTTTCAAAACAATCTCGTGTCTGTGTCTGTCTGTGTGTGTGTGTGTGTGTGTGTGTGTTGTGTATGTGACTGGTGCAGGGAGGAGGATGAGTCAGCCCTGGTGTTCGTCTCCAGTGAGCTTGGAGAGCACTCTGTTACCACCAGGGACATTGACGTAAATGAGAACACTATCATCCAGTTTGAGGTACACAGCCTTGATGACTTCTTTTCCAAATACTCACTCATTTAAGACATAAATTATGGTTCATCATCTTTGCTGTTGTCATGTGTATTTATGTCTCTCCAGATTAATGTGGGCTGCACAGCTGAGAGCTCCTCTGCCCACCCAGTGCGTCTTGAGTTCTCACGTGACTTTGGTGCCACGTGGCACCTTCTGGTGCCCCTGTGTGCCGGTGGGCCACAGCCGTCCTCACTGTGCTCCACAGAGCTCCACCCTGCAAGCATCTATTTCCCTGGTACGACTCAGGGCTGGAGGAGGGAGGTTATTCACTTTGGCAAGCTTCGTCTCTGTGGGTAAGAACTGGATACATCCTGTACAGTGCATAGGCAAAAGAAAAACAAGGGGAAACCTTTGAGGAAACTTTTTAAATCTTTTGATATGCTAATATGATAACTTTATTTATTTCGCTCTCTCTAATCTTTGTATTTTAACCTCCATAAAGGTCCGTGAGGTTCCGTTGGTACCAAGGTTTCTTCTCAACTGGTTCTTCTCCTCCAACATGGGCACTAGACAATGTCTACATAGGCCCGCAGTGTCAGGACATGTGTAATGGCCACGGGGCCTGTGTTGGTGGCACCCACTGTGTGTGTGACCCCGGCTTATCTGGATCTGACTGTTCTGTGCCTGACGCCCCCAACCCCGACTTCCTCAAGGAGGACTTTGAAGGTACTCCAACATGCAGGTGCACACAAACAGCCACCAGGAAGTAGTTTATAGGGAATGTATACAGTATATATTAGTGCATTCGATAGATCTCCACCTGTGTAGTATTTATTGATCAGTCAGAATTATCAGAAATCCTATTCTGTGTGTTTTTTTTAAATATATATTATTATTATTATTATTATTATTATTATTATTATTATTATTACAGAGTTATTAGTGTTCGAATTATTGCGGTTGTGTACACAATGCCTTAATGCGGATGTTTTCATTCATATTTTTTAAGCATTTTATAATGTCATTTTGAGCATTATGTAGTAAATAGAGGTTCTATTCAGACTTCAGTTTTCCACAGTATATGATGGATTTATGATTGTGTGTTTACTGTTTTGTTGCTTTCTTTGTGTGTGTTTGTGTACGTACTTGTGACTTGAGGGGGAGCTGTAGATGCTGAGCGTTTTAGACTTCTTAGCGGCGGTAAACCATCCAGGAAGTGTGGTATCATGTCAAGTGGGAACCACCTGTTCTTCAGCGAGGACGGCCTGCGCATGTTGGTCACCAATGACATGGACCTGTCAAATGCCAGGTATACCTACTGCTATCCACACAAAGAAAATCACTCACCAACTTCATAAAAATACACCATCAAAATGTTGTCTTTGTAATCTCATGTGTTAATGCTCGTACTCTGTAGGTTTGTTCAGTTCTTCCTGCGTCTCGGCTGTGGTAAGGCAGCTCCAGACCCTCGCTCCCAGCCTGTTTTGCTGCAGTTCTCTGTGGACGGAGGTCTCACCTGGGGACTTCTCCAGGAATTTCTCTTCAGCAACAGCAGTAATCAGGCTCGCTTGGTGGCCCTGGAGATCCCGCTACGTGCCCGCACACCTTCCACTCGTCTCCGCTGGTGGCAGCCCTCTGAGAACGGACACTTTTACAGTCCATGGGTCATTGACCAGGTACAGTAAGATAGGATCCATTCAACCATCCATTCATACATACATAAGGCTTTTCATAATTTTCTGTCAATGCAAACAGTCACGCAAACATTCTTTCATTTTTTTCATTCCTCTGACCAATCCCATGTGAATGTGAACTATGCAATGTCTCTTTTGTTTCCTAGGTGGTGGTAGGTGGCAGTGCCAGTGGCTGGGGACCTCTGGAAGATGATTTCTCTTCAATTGATGGTCGCTCATGGCTCCTTCACCCTGGAGGAACCCGAATGCCCGTTTGTGGCTCTGATGGACCTGCTTTTGCATTCATTGAGAAGTCCAACACTCGTTATGCTGTTACCACTGACATCAGCTTGGGTCAAGATGCCTTCATCCAGTTTGAGTTTTCTGCCTCCTGCTCTGTCACCAACTCCTGCTACTGTAAGCATTAAGAAGTCAGAATGGAGGATGATTATAGTCTGCATGAAAAAGCCATCTTAAATTAAATATTAATACTGACATGAAAGAAGTCCTCACATTCTACATTTAGGCTTTAGATTGTCATGCTACATATGTTTGTTTGCAGATTCATGACTATGCATATTGTCAATAAGTTTTTCTCTTCTTTCTGTGCAGCTGTAGAGTTGGAGTATTCTCTGGATCTGGGTCTGACCTGGCAGCCTGTGGTCAGAGACTGTTTGCCTACAAGCCCTGACTGCTCTTCCTACACCCTACAGAGGCTGCTGGTTTCTGACACATACAACAAGTGGGGACGCGTTACCCTGCCTATACCATCATATGTCAGGTCAGCACTGCCCTGAACTACTCAGACACATGGACACTTATGTAGCCTATAACATATCCTGATTTGACAGTATATTCCAATTTTTAAATAGTCGTAGCCAAGTTGTAGTGGCTCCTATGCAAACATTTAGACTACATTACAGTCTGATACAAATCACTAAGTACAATGTCAGGGTTTACAGTTCAGGTCCTTCTGTGACTTTAATTTATGCCTTTAGGTCTCCAGCCACAAGATTCCGTTGGTTCCAGCAGGCTCCCTTTGACAAGCAGCAGACCTGGGCTCTGGATAACCTCTACATCGGAGATGGCTGCCCAGATATGTGCTCTGGACACGGCCGCTGCCAGCAGAGCTCCTGTGTGTAAGTAATGGCCATTTGTAGCCGTATTCTGATTGGTTGATACAGATTGCTGCAAATCAACCAATCAGAACGTGGCTACAAACTCACCAATCAGAATAAGGCTATAAACCGAGCAACCGGAACTCTGTCACAAATTGACCAATCAGAATGCAGCTACAAATCAATTAATCAGAATAAGGCTACACTTGTGAGCACAATATCTCTGGAACTCCCCGAGGGAATCCCTTCAAATTTGGCAGAAACTTCACTCAAGGATGAGCTGATTAGCTTTTGGTGGTCAAACGTCAAGGTCAAGGTCACTATGACAAAGTTTTACACAAATGGTTAATACTTGATCTGACTCTCAGGGATGTAACCTGTAGCTAGTCTGAGTGGCGTAGGCATACAACTTTGAGGCAGTAATTGTAGTTTATTGTGTTGTATTGTTTGAACCTTATGTTTATATTTGATCAAATTATAGTCAATAAACCAACTAACTAAATTCAACTTGATGGCCAGTTTGTCTTTGAATATGATTATGTGCGTCTGACTCCACCATCATCCATAGGTGCGACCCAGAGTGGGGTGGAGAGTACTGTGACGAGCCTGTGGTTCCTCTACCCTCCCAGCTGAAGGACAGCTTCAGTCGCGCTCCCTCACTCAGCCATTGGCACGTATTAACTGGTGGAAAACTCAGCACTGTGTGCGGAGCTGTGGCCTCTGGGGCTGCTCTGCACTTCAGTGGTGTAAGTATACGTCTACATTTATTGTTCAGTTCTTATTTATTCTCACCTTTGTTCCGTCTTTCTTTTTCACTAAAAGAATAAGATTGGAATAGGATGCCATGTTCCTCTCACCCTTTCTCCTTTTTTGAAATTCTCTGATCATTTTGTTCTCCAGTGGGTCATGATGTCTCCATGTAAACATGAGCTATGCATTAACCAGCCTTATACTCATACTAGGTAGGGAGTGAATAACTTACTTCTGCAATAAAGACTGCAAAAGCACTGACCTGAGCTGATGTACTGGGGCAAATAGATTATACAGAGGTAGTTTGAAGAGCTAGACATCTGACGACATCTGAAACATGTTGCTTCAAGTATTAATCTGTTGACTAAAAGACCACTAAGTAAGTAGCTGTCAGCCTTTATGTGCAGCTTAACCTTTCCCGGGGCACTTACTGTAGGGCTGTATTGCAAATGGATACCTATTGACAGGCTGATATTAATGTGGAAAGACACACTGCCAGAAAGGCCTCTTAAGACTGGTCATTTAGGTCTAGTAATAGGCTGTATCAAGATAAATTATCAGTCTTGTCAAAGGTCAAACCTTACCCACTATATATATGCGTAAGTCAGTTCTATTATTCTGGTTATGTTCTGGTAATGTTGTCTGTAATAAAAAAGAACACTAGAGATCTTGTTTGAAACTTTTGGATCTGTTTTTAGAGGAATGATTAATAGAGAAATAGAAAGAGAGACCAGAGACTGATAGACAGGCATCCATCCATCACAGGCCTATACTAGCTGAGCCCCCGATTGACATTTCTCTTATGTGTCTGTGCACAGAGTTGCAGCCGCCAGCTGGTGACAGTGGACCTGAATCTGACCAACGCTGAGTTCATTCAGTTCTACTTTATGTATGGCTGCATGATCCCACCTAGCAACCGCAACCAGGGTGTGCTTCTGGAGTACAGTTTGAATGGAGGAATCAACTGGCACCTCCTGACTGAGATCTTCTATGATCTGTACACCAAGCCTGGGTGAGTTTTTTCACCTGCCACACATGGACATAACGACTTGCATACAACTGATCGAACAGTGAACCAGAATATCTGATACTTTCTTGCCTGTGTTCAGGTTTGTGAATGTGCTGCTGCCCCCTGCTGCCCGGCAGGAAGGGGTGCGTGTGCGTTGGTGGCAGCCACAGCATGAGGGAGCAGACCACAGTGATTGGGCTCTGGATAACGTCCTTATTGCAGGTTCAGATCCACGAGCACAAATATCCGACACATTTGGAGGGGTGGCACTGCCCAACCACGAGAGAGCTCCTGCTGATGGGACCGCAGGGAGGATAGGTCAACTGAATGAGCAGGAGGAAACACCCATCGGTACATCAAAAATTGGACCAGGGACCTAAATCAATGCCACAACTAAACAAGTTTCTAATAATTGCTTCTCTCTTTCTATGTTTCTCTCTCTTTCTTTATTCTCAGTGAGTGATCACTGGTTGTTCTCAGAGGACTGCTCGGTGCAGCGCTTCTGCGGCTCTCCTGATGGGGTGATGGTGTGTGGAAATGCTGATGGGAGAGAGGTGTATGCTGTCACACATGATATTATTCCTGACAAGGGCTGGGTCATGCAGTTCAAGGTAACTAAAACAAACCTAAAACAACACATATTTGTTCTTTCATTCATGTAACCAGTTCATTGTTGTGTAAATTCACTTTGTAAATATAACCATATGTTATCAATATCCGTGTGTTGATTTAGATTGCAGTAGGCTGCAGTGTGCCAGAACGTCATGCAGACCGGCAGGTTCATGTCCAGTACTCAGCTGATTTCGGAGTGACCTGGAAGTACCTGGTGCCCCAGTGCCTGCCTGCTGACCCCCGCTGTGGCGGTCAGGTCTCACAGCCGTCAGTCTTCTTCCCTGCTGAAGGCTGGAAGAGGGCAGTCTATCCCCTGCCCGACAGCCTTGCTGACACGTGAGTCATCCTGCCTACTCATATTTACCTCCTCATATTTAATGTTACCACCATTACATGCTTGACTTAAATTATTGATAGATCAAATTATTGTCACGATATAAAATATTAAAACCACTGTCATATAAAACATGAAAATGGCATGCAGTGTTGTTTGACTAACCTGTCCTGTCTGTTCCACAGTGCGGTGCGGTTCCGTTTTTTCCAGCAGCACTCAGATATTCAGTGGGGTGTGGAGAACTTTTACATCGGGCCAGCATGTGACAGCCACTGTGGGGGACATGGGGATTGTCTGGATCAACGCTGTCTCTGCGACCCAGGATTCACTGGACCAAACTGCTATGCCAGCACTGCTCTTAAGGTGGATTGATCAGTTTTAATGTATATTCTGGTGTCAAACGCAGAAAATGATGATTAGATGTTATCTGTTTGAGAAAACAATGGTTTAGATTCTGTGCTGTTTTTTCTGTAGGCATCTCTGAAGGAGCGTTTTGACTGGGAAGGGGCAGCAGGACCTCAGTGGCAGGTGCTGGAGGGCGGCAGGCCCTGTACAGACTGCGGTGTGTTAGTAGAAGGGACTGCCCTGTACTTTGGAGGGGCTGATGCAAGACAGGCTGTCACTGCTGATCTGGACCTCCGTGGAGCCAAGTCAGTACTCAACTTCTGTTGGACATTCCCAGACACAGACATTTTCTACCTGGCTTTAAATATTGTGCTTTAAATACAATGCATTATAAATTGCATGCTTTTTGGATAGGTTTGTGGAGTACTGGGCCAGGATTGGAAGTGAAGATAACATGACCATGTGCCATCGTCCAACATGTCGCAAAGAGGGAGTGCTGCTGGATTACTCTACTGATGGAGGTGGACTAACAACATGCATTTTTATTTTTAATCATCTTTTTCTTTTTTCTTTCATTTTCTCATTCCGTCAATATTGGTTCCTCAGGTGTTTCCTGGATGCTGTTGCATGAGATGGACTATCTAAAGTATGTGTCAGTGAGGAGAGACTACATTGTTCTCCCAGAGGGAGCTCTAACCAATGCCACTCGCCTGCGTTGGTGGCAGCCATTTACCATTTCCTCTGGCCTGGCCACCCCCAGCCTGGAAAGAGCCCAGTGGGCTATAGATAACATCTTGGTGGGGGGCTCAGACATTAACCCATCAACCCTGCTTGACACCTTTGATGATGGTGAGTTTGTCTGTGCTGATGTAATCAAGGCCCAAAAACTAAATTAATATTTTGGAAATCATTGTGACTTTTCCGCCTCTTCTGGTTTGTTTCTTTGCCTTTCACCAGAGGGTGTTTCTCATGAGGAAAGCTGGAGTTTCTACCCTAATGCTGTACGCACAGCTGGCTTCTGTGGAAACCCATCATTCCACTTGTATTGGCCAAACAAGAACCAAGACAGGACACACAACATCCTGGCCACTCGAGAGCTCATAGTGCAGCCTGGCTATGTTCTACAATTCAAGGTACAGTACTGCCAGAGGGCGACGTAAGTTAATTAACAACTGTCATTTGTCTTGAACACTGTGGCTTCAGTTCTTAATACCTCTCTCCCTGTTGCAGATTGTTGTTGGGTGTGAGGCAGACACCTGTGAAGACCATCATTCTGTCTTGCTGCAGTACAGGAAGGACGCAAGGTAAAAAAAAAACAAAAACAAGGAGAGGCATACTTAAAGTTTGCTATATTCACTTAAAACGTGATAACATGTCATTATTTTGTTCACAGCTTGTGTCCACTGCCTCCAGTGATTGTGGGTTGATGAAAACACTTTGACACAGTGATAAAACAAATGCCTGCAATATACTGTCAAGCCTCATTTTGTTATTTGATGGTCTCTTTTTCCAATACAGTGGATAACAGCCAAATTGTAGCTAATGCAGAAATATTTTTACAGCCGTGATGGAAATACCCATCGACTGACTGACAAGCTGTTGTCTTTGTAACCAACAGTCTGGGATCATAGACCTGAATGATACACATAGCTGACCTGACAACCAGTCAGAGCAGGTGGTGCCATGACATGACCTTATCAATGTTAAATGTCAGAATCAAATAACAGTAGCTTCAATCTGTGTAAAGATTATTACCATTTTAGGAATATTACCGGTTCAAGATTACTTGACATATTTTTATTTTGTTCATCGGATGCATTTCGCACGGACTGTTTTCAGATCTCAGTCTTTCCCATTAGGTCTGACTCGTGGCAGCTGGTACAGTCAGAGTGCCTCCCCTCGTCAGTCAACAACGTGGGCTGCTCCCCTTTCCAGTTCCATGAGTCCACAATCTACAGTCCAGTCAACAGCTCAGCATGGACAAGGGTCACTGTCCAGCTGCCAGACCATGTCTCCTCAGGGTAGGAGCACACACTTAGTTCCTTGGTCAGCAGTGGAACGTATCAGAGCTCTTGTCTCATTTTTGTTTTGTCTCAATTCATATATTTACGCAGATGTGCAGAATAATGGGCAACAGTTACAGTTCTGTTGCAGTGGTGTAAGCCTTTTATGATTCGTTGTATGTTTCCAGGGCTACTCAGTTCCGCTGGATTCAGAAGGAGGGAACAGGAGAGCGGCAGAGCTGGGGAGTGGACCATGTTTATATTGGAGAGGCCTGCCCGGGGCTCTGCAGTGGCCACGGCTACTGTACAAGTGGAGTGGTCTGCATCTGTGATGAGGGACACCATGGTGGGCCACAAACAGCGTATTACATTCAAACTGCTAAATACACACACACTGTTTTATCGTTTATACTTTTCAGCAAAGATGTTGGATTGGGGTATTTTTGTCAAGTAAAATGATGCAAGTGAACAAAGTGAAAAGTAAACATTTGCAGCAACACTGAACAAAAATGTTTCCATCTGATTTATTTAACTCCATCACAAATAGTCTTGCGATAATTATGCTCTTACTTCACAAAGAGTGTAATCTTCATTCTCTCAGTTTCATCACCTCCCCTCTTCTCACCTGAACAGGTGACGACTGCTCCCTCTCCAGCAGTGACCTGCCCAGCTCAATCAAGGACAACTTTGAGTCCGGCAGCGTGTCTCAGGAGAGCTGGCAGCTGATCCAGGGTGGGGGTGTAGGCAGCGGCTGTGGGCAGCTGTCACCGCATGCCCACGGAGACTCACTCTACTTCAATGGCTGTAAGATGAGGCAGGCAGTTACTAAACCGCTGGACCTCACTAGAGCCAGGTACAGGTACAACCAAAACATACTGTACATAAACTGATTTTGTAAACACCTGCCTACCTCGCAGCTATGGCAAATTATCTGTCATATCATGTTTAATATTTTATTTCTTTAACCTCTCCTTTGCCTTCCTTCTCTGTCTCCTTGCAGTAAGATCATGTTTGTGCTGCAGATTGGCAGTGTGGCACAGACAGACAGCTGTAACATAGCTCTGGATCAGGCCGATACAGTAGACAGAGCCGTGCTGCTGCAGTACAGTGTCAACAATGGAGTCAGCTGGCATGTAATTGCCCAGCACCAGCCCAAAGACTTCATAAAGGCGCAGAGAGTCTCCTACAACATTCCACTGTGAGTGATGCATAGAGACACTCAGTTTAAATTGTACAGTCATTTAATGAGGCACTCTTTATAAAGGCTTTTAAGTTGTCACTTAAACATCAGTAAATGTTTTACTATTAGTGTATAAATGTTAGTAAATCATTAATAAAGGGTAATGGATAATGGATAATAATTTTCCCAGAAAGGAAGTAGTCAAACAGCCCATTGGAGGGGGTTTTCCTGATGAACAAACCAGCTAGATAAAATGACGAAGTGTCACCCTGGAGGAGGATAAACCACAGAGAGATTTTTCACAACATGGAAACGGTTGCTCCTAGTAATGGCTTATAACTGATCCATAAATCTGTTTTCAAAGTTTTCATTTACAGCTTTTATAAAGGGTGCCTTATTAGTAAGTACTACTGTGTAAACCAGTGTGGAAAACTTTATTAGGCTGCTTTGAACCTACAACAGTATAACCACTGACATATGTGTTGACCTTTGCTGACCCTACAATGTTTCCATGGTCTCTCCAGAGAGGCGAGGGTTAAAGGGGTGATGCTGCGATGGTGGCAGCCGCGTCACGATGGTGCAGGACATGACCAGTGGGCGTTGGACCATGTGGAAGTAGTTCTGTGAGTACCCAATTCCCAGCCAGCCCCCGGCCCCCCAGACTGGCCCCCAACAGAGCCCTGATCTGCCCCTGTCTCTACCTCTGCCTCAGACTCACCTGTAAAAATGATCCCCTCTACTCCTCACAAACACAGAGATACAGTATAGAAATAATGTAAGCACGTCTACATGCGTGCTGCTTACCTCCTACAACAAAACCTATCAGCACTCACTTGTTATAAATCCTCATCACAGCTTCTGATGGCAAGCAGAGTAGAAAATGCCTGCAGTGTGCTTGTGGTGGGTTCTGTTTGTGGATGGCTGTTCTGTGTACGACAGATCAACTCCTGCTGTCAAATCGTCATATTTTCAGTGTCTTGTAGAACCCATGCATCTCCCAGAAATACAATTTGTCAAGGATTTATGTATTTTTCCTTTGAAATGACTAAATGGTGTTAATATGTTTTAAATCATATCACATGAATAACCTTAAAATATCTTAGAGAGAGTTAAATTAAACAACTGAGGTCATAAATTCCAACATTGTTCAAAATGTTGCCATTTGTTTTTGTGCTGAAGCACTCATTAGATGTGAAACACCCATTCACTTACCCATTTACAGTATTCACCCATTTGTAGTTAGCCCATCTGCGAGTTGCCTTTGTGGTCATTATAAGGCGTGGCAGAGAACACTGAACCAGGATCATATACAGTACAGAACACTGATGGTGGCTTCACATCTCTGACAATGTGTCCTTGTTCTACTGTGAAGTCAGCGTTTGGTTTTGTGTTTTTTCACATCCATTTCATGCAAACGTTGTCCGAGATTTCTTTCTACAGGGAATAAAAATGTTCTTACAGATTCTTAAATTTGATTTGATGGAACTGGCAAACACTCTGCACTGATTCATTGATTGTTTCTCTCTTTCTTTTTTCCTCCTTTTTACATTCATGTTTAGTCTGTAGCCTGCGTCAATAAACATTTTCTCCACGGGGAAGTCAGATCCAGCTTTCATATAGAGATTAAAAGAGGCAAAACTGGAGATTCTGCAGGGCACTGAAGATATCATGAAGATGGTCTATACTCAGCTAGCATATTCTTAACATGGCACTATCATCAAGCATTTTGAATGCATTCTCTGCATGTTGCTGTGGGTATCAGAGCAATGTTCCCTGTGATGTGGGTGCTTATTGTTCATTTAGATGCGTACCCAATGCATTTCAAATGCTACATACAACAGTCATGTAAGGCACTCTGATATTTCATGCACAGTTGCGCACACACACACACACAAACACACACACACACACAAACACACATAAACATACATCTATGCCTAACCTGAGCTGTCCCTGGTCTACGTGGCCGTGACCTGTCCCACTCCCTCCCTCGCACCTGCACGGTTTTCAACAGTGTCTGCTGAAAAGAGTAACCGTGATCCTCACACTTTGCTCTGTTGTTTATTTCTCTCTGTTCACCACTCCTCCACTCCTTCACACATTCTTCCTGTCACTCCTACTCCTGCTCAATCTTTTCTTTTGTGTCACGTGCCTTTCCTCCCTGCTGCTTAATGTCACTGACGTGTTTGATCATGTGGTCATGCTCACTCCTCTGCCTGTGCTGCATTGTATCCTACCTTACGTCATCATCATCATCATCCTCCTCCTCCTCCTCCTCCTCCTTTTCCTTACTTTCTTCCTTCCTTCTGTCTTTCCTTCCTCAAATCTCTTTCCCTCTCTCTCTCTCTCTCTCTCTTTCTTTTCCCATTCTGACATACAACGGATGGATTACTGCTATATATCTTGGTCTCTGTCTTCACCTCTACCTGTGTTTTTTTTCTCACCTTCTCTTCATCTTTGTTACTTTTCTTTGCTGTCTATCACTCACTCTTCACCAACTACTCTTCTGCTTTTCATTCTTCTTTCATATTCTCTTTTCCTCTTTCCTCTTTCCTCATTGTCTCTGTCGTCCCACTAACGTTCACTTCTTCTTTGAAACTCTGACTATCTTTCTACCTCTCCTCTCTTCTCCCTTCTCCCCACTTTGGGCCCCTGCCTCCCCAGGCCGGGGCTCCTACCCCCCCAGACCTTTCTGCGAGACAGCAGTCCCCTCCTCCTGCCTCTCCCCTCTCGCGCTCTAACCTCTGCTCTCTTCTGTATTCTGCTCCCTCTGGCATGGCTGTAGTGTCAGGTAAGTTATCCGCCTCTTCCTGAATGCAGCCCCTCCCTCACCCTCCTCCCAGCCCTTTCTTCTCCCTCTTACACTACGCACATCCTCCCTTGATTTCACTGAAACACCCCTCCTCATTATCGCCACAGTCATCTCCATGCCCTGGCCTTATCCCGAGCACCAGGCAGGTCAACAAGCCGACCAGCTGCTCACAGTGCCCAGGTGGAAGCTCGCTGATAAAATGATCCAACACAAATAGGTTAAGAGACAGCTCTCAGGGCAGAAAACAAAACTACATTCACAATATAACAAGAGTAGTGAAATTCTGACAGGTGGTGGCACATTTGTTATTTGTCAAATTTGATTTATGACATCACATCCCCTAAAACAGTTCGACACAATGTCACCAGATGAGAACAGATTCCTGTTAAATGGCTTTGATTTCGAATGTGCAGTTTACACAGTCCTTGGGGCATTTTTTCACGAATGTCAGTGGTACTGTGTTTGTGTGTATATGTGTGATGTAATCCATCACTATAGCTGTTTCTGTTTGTTTTGTTCTGGCTACTACCTCTGCTACAGGCTGTTCTAGTGTTTTGGACCTAGCTGCTACTTTACAAGCCGACACATACAATTCAGTGATCCTACGTGAAACAGATGACTGTTTGTGGGTCCAGGATGTATCTCACTCAAGCCCAAGCACAAAAGGGGCTTCTTTTTCCCATTCATACATCAACATCAGTTGCAATGCAGGGCATCTTGCACCATCAATTACAAATGAGGGCATATTTGGCCATCATCCAACTAACCTCCTCCATCCAGCTCCTTGCATGGCTTTGTGGACCGACTGTTGCGACAGCTCTCCATCCTTTTTCCACTCATGGCTGTCTGTCTGTATGAGGACAACAACACATGACTCTGAGCAAGGAGCTCCCTCCTCGCTGTCCCTCCGTTTTCTGACCATAAGTCAGAAACACACACACGCACAAACATAAGCAGTTAACCAGCCATCCCTGCCATCCACCTTCACAGTTCCACCTTCACAGCCATCACACACGCGCACACCATCCCCACCCCCTCCCCCACCGTCCTTATTCCCCCTGCTTCGCAGAGGCCCCTGCCTGCCCTGGCTGCACTCCTGGCTCACTGGCACCGCCCTGCTGGATGGAAGAGGCATTGAACAGGCTAAGCAAGAGCAATCTTCCGCAGCTTTTTTCTATGTTTTCTAGTTTCAAAACCACCCCTTCTCTGCTCATAACCCCGCACTTTTATGGCCTTGGTTTAGTTACTTTTCTTGTCTCCAAGTGATGGCTGTTAACTCTGACCTCAAACACTCAGTGTCAGAGTTCCTCCCTAGTATTTGTAATGGTGTGTTTGTAAATTGTGTCCCATGTCTTGTCCTGTGACATTTGGTCTGCCATTGAATACATGTAGCTAGTTTTACCACCATGTTCACTGTCTAGGTGCCTCTCATTTGTGGAGAACATAAACAAATCTAGTTGTGTAGAGTAGCACCATCCATTCTCTGAGCCATAAGACCCATACAGGTGTTGAGTGTTTGAGGTTATAGCTGAAACATGATTAAAAAAAAAGCCAGCATGAACCCGGATGTGAGAGAGTACGACTGTTTGCGTGTTTGTGTGCATGGATGCGAGTGTGTGCATGGGAATGTGTGGATTTTTAGTGTCCTTTTCTCGGTCACTAATGTTCACACTCCTCTTTCCCTCCCTCTTTCACCGTCTTTTGTATCCCTGCAGCACCCGTAAACAAAACTACATGATGAACTTTGCCAGACAGACCGGCGTGCGTCACTACTACAGCCGCAAGAGGCGGGCACTGCGACAGCGTGCCTAAACCCAAGCAGAAGGGATTCGCCCTCTGACCTGCCAATCACACATCGACCTGCCACGCACATCCTTTTTCTCCTGACGACATATCGCCCTGTTGAGTCCCATCCACCGGTGGATTCCAGTCAGCCTTAGACTTCCCTCACCCATATCTCCCTACTGTCTGCTAGAAACACGGGCCATCCGATCAGTTTACGCCAGCCAATCAAGGCTTTCCCAACCACACGGGTCGGCGGGAATGAAACTCAGAAGGAGTGAAGCGGCCATTTTGTTTACTTTTTTTCCATGGACAGTCGGGGGTTTCTAGTTGTTTTCTAATTGTTGCTGTGGTTCCTCTGATTCCTGTTCCCACCTGCGATATCCCTCCCTCTGGCTTACCTCCCCATCACTCCTCCTCCCTCTCCTCACCCTGCTTTTCCTACCACACTGTGAAATTGAGAGATAATATATCACTGCTGAACTGACCAGCCGATTGGAGAGTTGCCTCCCAGTTCCACTGAGCCGCCGGAGGGGGAGGACCACTCCACTGCCGCCAACCAGTACGCCAGGAGAAAGACCACGATGATGATACTGACCATTAAGAGGAATAACGGTGATGAAGAAGAAAAAAAAAAAAGTACTGTGTTCTTGCTGTTCTGTGTGTCTGTGGGTTCTTTTTGTGATGAGTTGACTGTGGTGTTCTGTTCATTTGTTTGTTTGTTTTCTACTAATTCATATGCTTTTAAGGGGGGGGGGGGTTGCTGGGTTCTGTTTCCTTTTCCTCATTTATCTGGAATGGATGTGGGCTGGGCAGATGAAGCCCGGCCTCCACAGCAAGAAGGAATGAAAGAATGATTTGCACGATGGGAAAAGGAGAAAATAAGAAAAAAATAAAGACAATAATTTTTGTTTTTTTTTAAATCATTTTTTATATATGTTGGTTCCCGAAAATACAGATATTTATGGTAAATGGTTCTTCACGTAACCTATTTAAGATGCACTGTGCGTGAAATCTGTATGTTATTTTTTAGTGTTAAGTTATTAGGCAGTTGAGTCAGGCTCTCAGACTGCACCATCTCCCCTCTTCCTTCTCATACCTCTTCTCTTGTGCTGTTTCCCCACTTTCCATTCCCCTCTCTCTCTCTCTCTCTCTCTCTATCTCTCTCTCTCTCTCTCTCTATCTCTCTGCTGATTTCTGATACCTGGAGGTGAGGCTCTATTAGTGTTGTTTTTTGAAGTCTGTGTAATATGGACCCTCTGCCCTCAGTGTAACTCCAGTATAGCAATCTCCTGTATATATATGTATATCCACTATGGGGAGACCCAGCAGCCTTATAAAAGGGAAATAAAGAACTGTCCAAACCTCATACTGTACACATTGCTTCAAATGCTCTCTTTCATTATTAAAAGACAAACCTGGCATTTGTCTATTTACTTTTCTTATTGTCAACAAGCCTCTCTTTTACTTTCCAACTTCCCTTTTGTCTGTTGCACTCCTCTAAGCGCACTGAATCCTCCCAAAGATGTACATCATCTGCTGGGGATCATTTACAGCACCAGGATGGTGACTGTGGGACTGATTCAATAAATTGCAGTGCCTTTGTTTGTTGTGATAAGGGAACATATCAGCTGGTGCACCAGTGTGGTTCGCTTATGTGATTTCATCAGTTTTTGGACAACAAAGGAGCTCCATGGCACAGAGGAATGATTTATACCAAGATAAGGAAACACAGACACCACTTGTTTGGAGACTCAGTTGATTGTTGGTTTTGTTTTTTTTTGTGAAATGTGTTGACAATAAGAAAAATACAGAATAGCCAGAATTGCCAGCCTTGTCTGGTGCGTGTTGTGCGAGGGGGAGAGAAAAGTATAAAAATACAAACATATAATTTCAAATATTTATTTGATAGACATTATAAAAACAGATGCTTGTTACTAAAATGTTTTTAAAAAATGTGGTGAAATCTCTGCCATCGCCTTGGTGCATACCCAAGTGTCTTCAGACTGGGCGTTCACAACACACTACTACAGGCCTTCATCATTACTCCATGCTGAGGTTGCAGAGATGCCTTGGTCTTGACCCATATGCATATCGTCACCCCTTGACATGAAATTAAAAATGCTCATAAGATAGCACACCAGGAGTCTTTGGTCACAAGCTGCCAACCATCACAGCCACAGTGACAAGTGTTACAGTGATGGAGAGGAGATTGGCTTTGACGGCCAGGCAGGAGTTACAGTACGGCTTGTCACAGCAGGCGTAGCTCATGATGTAGACAGTTCCTCTGAGGCGGATTTTGTGCACCTGGCTGCAGTCCTTCTCTGCCATGCAGCCCCTAGCCGACAGGGCACTGTGATTGCCGTAGCGACCATCTGCCTTGAAGCAATGCTCACTAGGAGGGCACTCTGTCACAATGAGCTGCACCGTTTCCTCCTTCTCCAGGATGGGGCTGTAGTAGCAGAGCAGGTTGTCGCATAGCAGCGAGGGGAGGAGAAGGTAGAACCACAGCACAGAAACATGCAGGACCTGCAACATGTTCAGCCTGCAAGGAGGAGAGAGGCATGTGCTATTTTGACCTCAAATGTTAAATGTTAAAATAAAATCACTAAATTTAAGGAGTATATCAGTAATTTAGTATTAACCATCACTTAAGTTCAGAGAGATGAATAAAAACAGTATAGGTCAAGCTCTAAAATCACTAGTTCCAAAACTTCCCATTATACAACTACATAAACACAATGTCTACAATCCAACATCAGGTCACATCTCTTGAGTAATTATTTCAGACTGGACGAAGCTCATCCAGAGTCACAAGACTTCATATAATCATTTCACAAGCTCTGTAGTACTCCCCTGATTAATATATTGACATGTAAAGTCACTTAGTCATCTTTTATCACTTGTCATCTTTCAGTTTCATGTTTTTCTTCCTTGCAAGAATGGTAGTGAAAGAGCAACAGAAATTCAGTAAGTTCAGTGATTGACATTTCTAAGCCTTGCGCAAGTGTTCGTGATTTCTACTGATTGTCACATTCAATGTGCTTAAGGTTGTAAAGGTAGAAACTGATGGAAGAAACATAATTTAAATGTGCAACTTAAAAAAGTACTAGTAGTACTATGACTCACCTGCACATTTTAAATCTAATCAAATCGACAAAACTCTTCTCCACATGAACATTAGTCTCACCACCAGATCCTCCTACACAGGCCACACCTTCCAACACACCTGTTTGTAACATCAATTCAGACCAACCACATCAAACGGGAGCTTAATCATTTTGCTTTTATTGAGCTTCATTTATCAGTAACCACACAGATAATGTCAGCATATAATCGTCTTTTTTAATGGAGCATTTATTCTTTGAAATACACCAGGAGGATGGCTTTTCTCTCTGGAGCACAAAAGTAAGCCCACAAAACACTGATCATTTACACATTCATTTAGCAAAAAAAAATAATCATCACATTATAAACATTTGACCACATGTTACTTATATTTCACAGACTCGGATAAGCGCCTGTGACTGATAGGCCTCTCCCCAGTCTCCTACAAGTACTCCTTTTACGCAGCAGCAGGTAATGTGGTGGTCTTTAATGATGTGTAGTTTGCACATGAATCCCAAGGCTCCTGTCTAAGAAAATTAGTGACATTGGTGTAATCAGTTTTGTCTTTGGTCATCCCCAGTAGCTTCTTCAGGCCGGCCTCAGGCTTTGGCTGGCCATTACACTCGTCTTTGCAGCAGCAGGTGTGGCTGACGTTGTACTTGACCCCCCTATAAGAGAGGAGTTCATGGGAACCACAGAGTTCACTGTCCACGCAGCCCTGAGCAGACAGGATGTGGACGGAGCCATAGCGACCTCTGGAGCTGGAACAGCGCTGATCAGGCAGACACTGACTGGTGATGTTAGCGCAGGACTTGCCTTTATGCTGCAGAGGACAGTAGTAACACAGCAGGCTGTCCAGAGTTAGAGCCGGGAGGACCAGAGCTGTAGCCAACAAGATGGAGGTCGGGAACCAGTGTGGTCCCAACTGATGGACGCCCAGACTAATGTAAATACGCACACACAGAAGCACAAATTGGAAACATGCTTTCATAAAATTAGTCACATGCATCAATTAGTGCTTGTATGGTTTTCCGTCATTTGTGTAGGTGCGTTGTTCACCTGTTCTTTCTCTGTGATCCCATCTTCCTGTATGAACATGTGAAGTTGTGTCAGCCTGTGAAACCTCCAAACACAGGAAAGCTGCTGATTACTAAGCAGAAACAGGTGTGTCTATTGAGCTATTTGAGCTCAATTCATAAACAACATCAGAAATATGCACACAACACAAACAACAAAAATAGAAATGGGATTTTAGCGTCAAGTTTATTGCACATCTTCCCTTATCCTTCAAAACACTTTGTATAGTCTTAAAAAAAAAAAAACATATTTCTCAAATCAGACAAAAGACAGGATTACAGTGCCATCTACTGTCTGGTGTGCTTCATAAACATAATACAAAGGAAGAAATAGTGATTTAATTATTTGTTGTTATGCCATTAACTGTTCAATTTCTCATTCATTTGATCATCAGTACAACTTTTTCTAACTGGATCCTCTACAGTTTCACATATATTTGCTGAAAGATTATCTCCTCAAGATACTTTCCAAATATTTATATAAACAGCAATCAGTCTACATTTGTATAGAATCCGTAATACAAAATATAAAAGAAGAAATCCTTCCTCTAATTGGGCACATTCTTTTCTTTTTCAAGTTCCATAACCAGATGAAAAGGACAGCTTTCCCTCCTTGTACAAAGGTTCCTGTCAGGAAAAGAGAAAAACAAATTCTGGATGACGTGAACATTTTAATTAAAGGAGGTTTTATTGTATGTGATTATTAAAAGCTGTAGTGGTTTGCTTACAGCCAGCTCCTCATCCTCATCCTCCCTGCCACCATCGCTCCAGTCTTGTTCCTCTGCGGGGTCGTAGCTGTACAGAGGAATCAGCCTGTGACGTAGCTCATCTAATCTGAACGAAAAAAAACTATGAAAAAGACCAAATTGTGACAGAACATAAAAGATACAAAACCGATCCGAAAATGCTGCTCAAACCACAGAAATTAACTTACCTTGATTTCCTCCTAATGTAAACAACCTACAGAGAAGTACAACAATACACACTTAATACTAAGCCTGTGGTGCAGTAACGTGAAATAAAATATACATAATGAAAACCAGATATAACAGTACTGATCTTACCACTGCCACTACACATCCAATCAGTATGAGTAGTACAAAGGGGATGAGTGCATAGTAACCAGGAAATCCAGGTTTGGGATTGAGGGGTGAGATGTGGGGAGTAGTGTGGTTGAAATGCATTTCTTTCTGCTCGATCTCCGCCTCCATACAGCACACCCCTCTGCTCCGTGCACCTCAGCCGACACCTTCGTGAGACATTCAGTGGATTGCCGTTGCTGTCATTCCCAGTGTAAGGCCATGTTGGGCTTTATCAACCCCAGCAAGACTCATAAATACCACTACAGAAAGTCAAACAATCACACACAGTTTGCTATGAGATTTGTAATCCGAGCTTCAGTATCTAGGTTTTAAAGTGTTTCAGATGACCTGAGGAGGAAGTTGATGACAGTACAAAGAACGACCTAATAAATACCCAAAACATTCCTCAACTAAAAAACCTGAGTAATTTAATCTTACCTTGTGTGTCATTTATGGAGACTGTGAGCACACATTTCCTTCTTGTTGCTTTCATTTCAGTTCATAGAAGACACACTTACAGAAACACAGTGCTACATACCTCAACCTGCTCAGTGACATTCCTGCGTGAGGAGTAGATGTGATATAGTCTGTTGGTTTAGTTGAACCAGATAGATGAGTTAACTACATGCACAAGGAAGTTTTTTTTTTACCACAATGAAATGCCGGTAGGTTTCCTGTATGAGTAATTACTGCACAATGGTATATTATGTTAATTGGTTTTACGAAGGCCAAAATTGAAAAAAAAAAAAATCAGGTTTAATCCTGGATTTTTAGGCTCACAACGGTGGTTCACGTCTTTTTGTAAATCACCACGGTAACCTATGGTGGACACCTGAAGCCAGGCTCAGACTACAGGAGTTATGGGCCAATTTAACCCTGAAACACCCCTCCAACCAATCGGAGGAGAAATCTAGTCCAGAACCTGGTCAGTACCGATGTCTGGCCCAGGTTATCTAGTGATGTGGGGGGATCACCAACCCAGACTTAAACCTCCCAGAGAGCTCGCTCGCAGACTCATTGGGGTCGCCCCTGGCAGAAAGGTCTTCTGTTTTCAGATGCAGTTTCATTAAATTTAGACAAACTATTTGGCTGGGTTTGGGGAAAAGTCACGGTTTGGGTTAAAATAGACCCTTTCACAACATAATCACGTGGAAAAGCTTTCTGGCAGAAAGGCTTTAAGGCAAGCTTCTCCCACGTGGTTTTCCCTGATGACTCTATAAGTGACCTTCATTGTTGCAGAGGGTCAATCCTGTCTTCATGTCACTCTTTTCCTTCATCCTGTTGGATGTCAAAGCCATTTCTTTGTGCTTAAATACAGATATCATTCTACAGCAGAGACTAAATGAAGCACTTAAAGCCTTGTGTTTCTTGTCCCTATAAGATATTACAGTTAACCTACTCAGCACTTTGAATTATGGTTTATATTGATTTTTTATTTGCTCTCAACTCCGTGTGAAAGAATAAGGCTAAAACTGTCATACACGCCATAAGAATAAATGTAAGCAACACATTCATAGACAGATGTAATTAATTACAGTCATATTGTGTCCTAATATTGGTGCAGTGATATATATAGGTCTATTAACTTACGCATTCACACAGGCGACGGGTTTTTTGGCAGCTGCAACTGCTGCTTTAAGGCTGAATTATGTGTTTAACTTCTTCATATTTGTCTAACACTACAGTTTGCTCTTCATATGTAAAATATTCCGCTCTGCTGCCAGCAGACATGTCCATGTGTCTGACTGGTCTGATGCAGCAAGCACCGCCCCTTTTTAAATGTAGGCGCTCGAGAAAACCTGAGTTGATCATCCCCGTCATGTGACCACAGTTGTTCGGCTCCGTGAAGCCAGACAATGAAAATCTATCCTGGGTATGATGAACTTGTTTCGTAGTAGAGGCCTCTGGTGTTCGGTGTAAGTGGAGCTAGGTTATCGCCACCACACATGTAATACTCTGTCTCCTCCAGCAGAGGGAGGGTTGCTGTGGGCTGCAGAGGGGGAGGAGTGGGAGGGATAGTGGGAGGGGCGAGGAAAGACAGATGGGAGCCTCTCCAAATCATGTACCAGTCTAACTTGCTGAGCATGGTCTCAGAATCGAGCCTTCACCTTGTTGACACAGAGTAGAAAACCAGTTAACCCATCTCTGATGGTAAGTCAACTAATAGATTAATCTATGTATGTGTAGCTAATCTTAAAATGTGAACTGTGAACATACAGGCTGCTTTTAGTAAAGGTGAGAGCTTCAGTAATCTGCAAAGTTTATTTTATTTCATATTTTACCAGTCTGGATTTTAGTTTTGACTGAACACAATTTTAATTTCAGTTATCTTGGGATAAGGACATAAAGCTTCAAGGCACAATGTAATGATAGTGTTGGTTTTGAAAAAGAGTGCTGTTATGTTTCACTTTACACAAGTGTAACAAAGTATTGCCTTTGTCTTAGTGGCGCGCTCTGGTAGATTTCCTGTTAAGATTTGAAAGGTTGTTAATCATTAGACCAGCATAAACCCTCAGGTTCAGTAGTAAAACAGCTTACTTTTCCTGCCTGCACTGAAGTCTCATACACTAATGTAATTAATTTGCAATTCTGATTTTATTATGATTCTCTTTGCGTCATAATAGAACACAGTTCTTCATTCTGCGATACTATGAAGTGAGGACATACTGACACCATCCAGGAGGACTTGTATGACTTTTGCCCTACAATGTGATGGATCCTCCTGAAAGGCGAAATGGAACAATCCAGAGACAAGATGCAAGTGACACTGACTTCCCCATGCCTCTGAGAGAGGATCTACATGGAACACACATTTACGAGTATATTGAGGTCTTTCCTGAAAATGATGAAACACATTTGTATGAGTGCACCTTGTCTGGGCTCCTATCCCCAACTGAACCACAACCACAACCCCAAGGCCATCTCTGGACTCAAGGCAAAGGAGGTACAGGGAATACTGACCACGCAGGCACAAATAGGCCTCTTCCACTCCGTGCCCCTCCCCCTCCACCCAGAACCAGACTTCCAAGTGCATGTTTGCCAGGTAAATCGGGCCGTGAAGCCCCCCCTGTTCCCCCAAGAACACGAGTACCCCTCCACAACAGCAAAAAGCAGTTTTCCTCTGGCCTCACTGAGCCTGCTCACAAACTGAACCGTTCCAGGACAGAAATAGACAATCATGTGAGTATGTGAGACAGAAACCTCTTTTATAGCTGAATAAAGTGACCCAAATTAAAAGTGGTAAGATCAGAAAAAAGGCCCAAGTATAGTTTGTCTGTTTTTCTTTTATTGACATCAGGAGCCATGGACCGTGAATCTAATAGACACTCCACAAGGCAGCACCAAGAGGCTCGCTTCTTTTTGTGACGCAACTTCCAGGTAAGAGATTGATGCCGAAATGTGTTCCTAAATATTAAGCATCCAACATTACACCAATATCTTTTTGACATGTAAATTAGATATAAAATGCTGTATGAGTTTAAAAAGTTTTGTTTGAAATATCAACCCATATGACGGCTAACCTCTCAAAATAAAATGATATCTATAATGTTGTATACTCTATATCATAGTATTCATTTTGTCATCGTTGTAACTTTCTGACACTGGATCCTCTGCAGTGTTAGTTGTTTGAAAGGGGAAAGTGTAGAACATATATAGTATATCGTCATACTTTTACTCTCACATTTGCAACCTGTTTGTCTTCACCATCTCTGGCAGGCTGATGTCGCAGCACAAACACACAGACAGCGTTCATAACTCAGGTGTGGTATGGGGTCGATTGTTACAAATCCACCCTGCGCTGCTGCAGCAGTTGGAGGTGACTGTCAGTGTGGCCACTGAGTGGGAGAATCAGCAGGTCCCCTTCCCCACCCCCGGTAAGATACTTATTTACTAGCCCTCTACCATCAGTTATGCAGAGGTACTTACAATAATGGCAGTCCATCTATCCCCAGAGAGAATGAAGAGATGAGAATGTGAAGCGAAAGCAAACACAGTATCTTATTACATACAGTTCCTTCTTAATGAACTGGAAAATACTGAGAAAGGACTGTTATAGTAACTGGTTTAGATAATATATTGACTTAGCGACGTACAACATAATTGTACAGGTCAAAGTAATATGTGGGCACAGATAAAGACATAATTAGTAAGAAAGAGCTGTGGTAATGGAGAATAAAGTGTAGATCATTTGATTCAGGAAGAACGATGTGGACATTATACACATTCTAAACCCTTTATGTGTTGAATTCAATTTCATGTCATGGTTTGTCACTTATTGTCTGTGAAAATCAAAATGTATAAATTAAGAAAAAACACTATGACACTCAGTAGAGCACACAACTCATCGGTGGCCAAACAATCCTACATGCCTGAGATAAGTCATATATCTCAAATATGTCAGATTTTTTTTTTTACATTATTTCTTGAGAAATTGACAAAATCTAGAAAAATGCCATATTTCACAATATATAGGAAAGTTTTGGGTTTTATTTTTTTTAAGAAAAAAAGATCCTGGATCCACCCCTTTATCTGTATCTGCCCCAAAATTGAATGTGTTCTTCCCTGGCCTGTTCCCCATCCCTCCACCCGCCAGGTTTGGTTCAAATTGGTTGAGTACTTTTTCTGTAATCCCCCTGTCAACCAAACAAACTAACATGAGTGAAAACATAACTTCCTTGGCGGAAGTAATAATAATTTCATTCCGAAGTTCCCTTGTAGACTGTGAGTTGTTCTTTATACCACACCTTATGATCCATGTTTGACAAACACTACAGTGTCTGTCTTAAGTCCCTGCAGATATTGGCAGAAGTGTGTGGACTCTGAACTCTCAATTTTTATCCAGTGAACAGGACAGTGAAGAGTCTGATTGATCAAATCTTCCAGCTGCTGGATCTCCCTCCCAGAACAAGTGGCCATTATCTTCTAAAACTTTGCGACTCTGAAGAATACCTCCGAAAGTAAGTCACTTATCCAGAAATCAATGTTGAATTATCTATAACCTTTGATGTCCTGGTCTGTGATGCTCTATTCAAATATGGTGTATTTCCACATTGATTGATTAATCTGGTGGACTGTATGTACTTTCCCCTATCTCTCTTCAGTGATGAACTGCTGGGTATGCATGAGACTATTCAGATCTACAACAAGTTTCAAGTAGTCGTCCCCCTCCGACTGCTCCACGTCGACAACCTCAAACATCGTCTGGCCAGGGATGTAAGTCGGTTCAAACTCCTTCTCTGTTCCCACCTACAGTATAGATCATTTACCAAGACGGGCTTATCTTTAGTCTTCAAATGCTGCCTTCACAAACTCATGTGTCTGGCCCATGGCTATCAGGGCTATTGCAGCTGTAAAAACCTCCACCCTGTTATCTTGACTTTGCTCTGTTTACACATAACGTCATGACTGGCGGCATTTAGCAGCAAAAATGAAACAAAATAAGTGAACCTAATGTGTCCTAAAATTTATAGTCATAAAAACCTAAATACAAATGTCACTGCCATTTCATGATTGTACATGCTTTATGTATTTTCAATTATAAGATTCTGTATTATTCAAAAACACTACACAAAATAATGGCACAATCCTACAAAGCAATCAGTATTTAAACTATTGTTTCTTGTCTAAGGGAGCGGACGACAGGACCCCGTGCCTAGTGTACAAGTTCCTGCGTCCTGCCTGTGTCTTCGACACCTGCAAGTAAGATGACAAGTAATCCTGCACTTCACATTGGCTTTGTAAAATGTGTTTTGGTGACAACAACTGTTCAGTGGGTCATGCATCAACTGATGTCTGTTTGTAGAAAACATTTGGAAAGGTAGCTTGACTTTATGGCTCCCTACCACTTTGTCATTTGTGTGTGTTTAACCTGCCCTCCTCTCTCAGGTTGAGCCTGCAGGGTGTACTCAGCAGTTTGAACAGAGAGGTGACAGAGGTTATGAAAAGTAAGGTGAGTAAAGACAAGTTAACTAGGGGACATGTACATGTATTTCTCTCACGCACACGTCCATCAGTATTTGATTTTGATTCTTGGATCTGATCTCATCATATCTGTAGTCTGGGATGAACGTTAAAGTGCTTGTGGATCATGTTCGCACCGTCAGCAGTCTACTGTGTGGGTTCTCATGCCAGGAGTTGGAGGACGCCATCAGTCGCCTCAACAGACTCAACCCCATGCCTTTGGTAGGATATTACTCACATTTGTGACACTTTTCTTACATTAAGTGTAATCATGCACAGCACTCGTATCTGTTTTGAGCCCTTTGCCTTTTTAGTGTGTGTCATTTTTGAACTCTGATTTTAGCCGCTTTTTTCTTTCTGTAAAAGAACATTACCACGCCTTTGTCGAGGTATTGGGAGTGAACCAACAATAATGTAGTGAGGAAGAAGACAATACCGCCTCATTCCAGTGATCAACTGATCAGCTCTATTTGCTTATCTTCTTTACAGAGTCATGAGGAGATATTTGAGTGTGAAAGTGGTGAGTAAGTATTACTCAACTACATTGGTGTGGCATTGGTGTGTGTGTGTGTGTGGTGGTTGTGTGTGTGTGTGTGTGTGTGTGTTTTAATTTGATGGTCACAGTACAGATACAGAAGTGGGAGGTTAGGGGGGGTATGCTATACAGTAAAGGTCCTGGGCTGGAATCAAACCAGGGACATTACCAAGTCAACAAGAAACAGCAGGCAATGAAGTGTTGCCAGACCATAGGCACAGCAATTTAAACTAAATTTTTAACTCCCTATTTACTATGTAGCGCCCAATATTTACTGTCTGTCATTTTATTTGAGTGTCTGAATTCTGAGTTAAATATGCCCCATACAGTGCCCTCAGAACGTCTCACACAGCATGTACACTATCCACAATGCAATGCGGTTCATTCTCTAGATGCAAAAATTAACTGCTGTGGTACAATACACCTGTCGATGATGCAAAATAATGATGATTCGTAAGTGGCTGACTTCTCAGTTACGTGCCCACTAGAGTGTACTATAGTATAGAGTACTGCTATGAGTGAATGAGTGAACAGCGATGAGTCCTATTTATAAGCAGTATATAAATATTTAATGGATAGTTTTGTAACATGCACATGTTGAGTTGTAAGCAGATATAAGTGTTTATTAATTTATTTGTCAAAACCTATAAATCCTACTGTGCATGTATGCTGTTCTATAAACAATAATGAATGACAATATAGTAAAACGCAATTCTAATAATACAAAATGTCTTCATATGACGAGTTGTAATTGTTGACAATCACTGTGCATTAATAAACATTTGAAAATGTCCTTATTTGCTTATAATAACATTAAAGTGTGTTATGACCCATTTATTAAATATTTGTAGACTGCTTCATAAATGTTTAATAGGGAGACTAAAGGTAAAATGTAAAGTAAAATTACCCACTTGGTATATTTTCTTTGATTTGATGTTTATTCTCTGTGCTGTACTCTAGCGATAATCATGCTCCATGGGGCGCTGCTCAAAGTGCTGCAGATCTTTTTTGACAACTTCCAGTCAGACTTCAGAGGTCAGGAGGTAACCTGCAACCCGCAAACACATGACGTTGAGGACAACACCGAAATCTGCCAATTCAACGTTGCTGCCCTCTACAATCTGCAACTCAGCTGGCTGACCGTGTATGTGTGCATTTTCTGGTCACATACAAACACACACACGTTTTTACGTGTGTATGTACACATACAGATACACAAATACGTGATATATGGACACAAAGGTTAACCACATCTCTGATATGAGCACTATGTTTGTTTTGCTTTCGGTTTTAGTTATGAGTACTTCTCTGTTTCCTGTGAGTTGACGTACGAAGGAGCGAGGCTCTGCGACACGGGTATTTCTGAAAATATCAGCACTGCCCTGTCATATGGAAACAAGATCCAGTGTAACCGCATGTAAGGGTTACTTCTTTTACAGTCTCATGGTTTACATTTTATTTTATCACATTCAACTTCCCCTTTCCTTGTTTGTGTAAGTATTATATTGGGACTGATAACAGCTGTATTGGCTTTGCTTACTGTCCTTGCCTTTTTAACTGACCAGGTCTGTTGTGCCCTCATACATGTGTACATGAGAAATAATCTATATAACTTCATTTACAGATTTGTATTTGTACTAGAAAATTATAAAAGAGTTTAGCAAAGGAAGGAAAAAGTTTTGAGATTACTAGAATGGATAGTAGTGCCAGAAACAGTAAGCATGTATGTGTGTGTATGTATTTTGATTTTAGGATGGTCTTCCCGGTTCCAGTGAAAGAGCTGCCATATGAGAGCATGTTGACATTTCACCTCAAAGGCTCTAAGAAAGGAAAGAGCCCAGAGCTTTTAGGCTGGGCCGTACTACCTCTTTACAGCAACAGGTATGTTGCCTACAACAGTTGGGTTGAGGAGAGCAGATTACTCAAACTAGTGTTGCACTTCTATAAAGTTGGGGGATTAACAACTAAGAGATGGGTCAAACCAGCAGACTATGACTCTGGAAGATATTTGATTTATCTAATAAGGACGATTGAAGCCTCTTCAGATAAACTTTGGAAAATATTTTTGCACGTATCAAAGGGCTTTGAATCACTTACATTTAAAGTACACTAGGAGGGGATCTGTCAGTGGCCAGAGTGAGCAGGAGGACTGATTATAGCAAGCAAAAGCTGTTTCAGTGTTCAGCTGGGTACCTGACTATTGTTTTAAGACATACAAAAAATGTACTTATCCTTTAAGCTCCAACATTGATCTATCCTACATTTTCCATGATGCATCTAATAGGATCTTTTCACTGGACCCTCCCTGCTTGGGAAATGGCCACATTTTTAACTAACTCCATAACCATAGTTTGTAACACACATGTAAGCTTTCTGTCATGAAACTGTAGCTTCTGTGCCCAAAACAAAATGACCTCTGATGACATCATCCTCCTCCAAACTCACAGACAACATCTTGCAAATGTTTTCACAGACAGAGTAGTATTCCAAAATTGGCAAAGTTACCCTTTAACTAACTAGACTTAAAAAACAAAACAGGGATGCACCAAATTTCTGTCGCTTCTGTGCTTTACATGTTTGGAATAATGATCAGTTTTTTGACTGCAGTGCTCTTTTGTTGCCGCAGTCAACAGTCAGACATCTACGGACTATTTAGGATGCAGCATTAAGGATTTTTTTCTGGAGCCAAATGAAGAAAACCATATATTCTGTGTGTTATTGTCAGTGTGTTATCCTGCTGAGTCAGTAACAGCTTTCAGATCAGTTTTATTGTTGCTTATGTTATTTTCTTTATCTTGCTCACTCTAAATAATGAGCTGGTTTAATTTTTCATGAGTTACATCCCATTAATTCTACTACTACCCAACCAATTAAAATTCTACTAATCGCTATACTAACAAAGGTTATTGTTATTAGCTAGAATGTGTTTTCTATTATACTATGCTTGAGCAAGTGAGAAACTCCCTGTTTTTTGATAATATCCTGAGCTCTAATGCAGACCAGTATACACAGTAATTAGTGACATAAAGTATTTGTACTCTGTGTCTAGCACTCTTGTAGCAGGGACCGTCCTGCTCAGTCTGTCCACACTGGCGGTGTCGCCTGCTCCTCCCTCCCCTGCCCTGTTTGACAGCCACACACAACCCATTGGAGTCATAATGCAGGTCAGTAATACTGAACAACTGTGCCCTCTGTTGACCAAAACACAAACAACACCACAATCTTTCATCCTTCCATTTTTCTCCAGCTTGAGTTTCAAAATGAGTGTAAGTGGACGTACCAGAGGCCGATCGCACTCACCGGTTCAGTCGTATTCTCTCAGGCTTGTGAGGAATTGCAAAAGAAAATGCTGGACGTCTCTAAGAAGCACTGCATCTGCTTGTGAGTAGAAGAAAACAACACGCATTACATTATGAATTAACATACAGGTATATGTGCAGCACTCAATTTCATATATTTGGACATACATAATGTTTTCACTTCTATGTTGAGAACTGCTTTCTCTGTCAAACACCTTAATCTCTCTTTTCTCAGTCTAACAGAAAATGAGAAGACTTTCCTCTGGGAGAAGCGTCACTGTGGTGACAAAGCATGTACTTTCCTCCACCTGATGCTGGGTGGAGTCCAACTGTGGAAACCTGAATACTTGACAGAAATCTATACAGTCGTAGAGAACTGGCTCATGTATCTGCCTGAGGAGGCCCTCTTCCTGCTCAGTGACAGGCAGGTTACAAAGGTTCACGTGCAAAAGAAATATACACAGTCATTATAAAAAGCCACAGAGACTGACACAAATAGATAATATACAGTACAAGGGAAAATGTTTATTTGGTTGTGAAACTGTTGGTCAAAAAGCTGAAAGCAGTCAAAGGAAAAAAAGCATAAGAAAACTGTGTGTGTAACTAGAAATACATTAATTTATGAATAGAAATATAATTTGGTTTTGTAGGAACAGTAAACTTAATACGACAAGCAGACCAGTAACCTAAAGTTACGGCCATGATCGCAACCATGATTCAGGTTTCCATCAGTCTTGTTTGGTAACTTTAATATGTCTTTTTCAGTTTTCATGATCAGACTGTGCGGCGTGCTGCAGTTCAATTCTTTAAACAGATCCCAGATGAAGACCTGGAGGTGTATCTGCCACAGCTGGTCCAGGTGAGCACACTAACATCCACCACTAACTATTACTCACTCTGAGTGGACAAAATACAATTCATACTCACCTCCATGTTATCCTTCAGGTATCAGTAGCTTTAAAAGTTAATATTTCAGCACAGGAAGAAACAGTATTAGTAGTAAAGGGGGAACACTTCGTAGATTCCTCAGTAGTTTGATGTCATGTGTGACGTGTATGATCAATCATCTTGTCCTGCAGGCTCTGAAGAGTGAGTGGGAGCTGGATGGACCTCTGGTGATGCTGCTGTTGGAGAGATCAATGAGGAACATACGATTGGCCCAGCAACTCTTCTGGTGAGCAGCAGAGTCATCAAACTGAAGGGATGTAGATTTGGAGCACTGTTGTAGTTTCGTTCACTGAATCAACATAATGACAGTTTGCATGAAAGTAAAATCTCATTCATCACCAGTAATGTTGAAAAAGAAATGAATATAAAGTAATACTACTTTATGCAAAATACACTGATATCTTTGCTTTTGTGTTAGTTTCTGTGTTTTCATGCACTGTGTACAGTAAAGTTAATTTATTATCATCATCATGTATATTGTTTTCTATGCTGGCAGGCTGCTGGAGGATGCCCACAGCGACCCCTATTACCAGAGTTGGTACAGTAAGATAAAGGCTGTTCTGCGGCACTGTTGTGGCCAGACACTGAGACAGGAGCTTGAGCATGAAACCCGACTGGTGTCCGTGCTTGTACAGGTGGCTGAGAATGTCCGTACCGCCGACAAGGCTCGACGTAAGGTCTGTAAATAGATCTCTCATCTACCCATTCATGTATGCACTCACGTACTGACTCCTAATCCTCTACTGTTAATGACTATAAATGTGCAAGTTATACATTTTATTTTTTCCATTTTTTCATTGAATGAATTTCTCTGCAGAATGTGTTGAACAAAGAAAAGCAGAAGATCGATGACTTCTTCAAAGATGGGATCAGCTGCTGTCTGCCACTGGATCCTGCAGTCCGTGTTAAGGCAGTTGCCTTGGATGTAAGAACGTCACACAACACATTACACCTATATATCATTACTCTTATTTAATATACACACAGTGCTTACTCCTTTCATATGTTACTTATAGGCTTGTAAGTTCTACAACTCTAATGCTGCTCCTCTGGGGATCACGTTCATCAGTACTGACCCTCTGTCTAAGAACGTCAGTGTCATCTGCAAGGTGTGGTACTTTATTGATCAACGTTGTCTTTCTCCCAGTTCCCTTCAAGGGAAAATAAAGAATTCATGTCACTCTCTTTTGCTGATTCAAAGAACATGTGTTGTTCAGACAGGAGATAACCTGCGTCAGGACATGCTGGTACTTCAGATAGTCCGTGTGATGGACAGGGTGTGGCTGCAGGAGGGGCTGGACCTCCGAATGGTCACCTATAGGTGTCTTTCTACAGGCAAAGCTCAGGGTCTGTTTGATTTACTTGTGTTTTTGAATGTACATTAGTAGTTCCCTTGTCTTGTATCTCTATCTTTTTCACTGCTTATGCTTATATTCTATGTGGTTGTCAGGTCTGGTGGAAGTGGTTCCAGAGGCAGTGACCCTGGGGAAGATTCAGCAGGAGTGGGGTCTGGGTGGGACCCTTCGTGAGGACACACTGGAGAAATGGTTCCATATGTGGAATAAAACTAAGGAGGACTATGAGAAGGTTAAGACCACTACAAAATCTTTGATATCTTCTACTTTACTATTGTAAATGCTTGACTGTACTCTTGAATATTCAGTTTGCTGTGACATGTTTATGTTACATTGTGTAACCTTCCCCCACTGTGTATGTGCAGGCTGTGATGAACTTCATCCACTCGTGCGCAGGGTGGTGCGTTGCCACGTTCATCCTGGGGATCTGTGACCGCCACAACGACAACATCATGTTGAAACACAGTGGACACATGTTCCACATTGACTTTGGCAAAATTATGGGCAATGCACAGAAGTTTGGAAACTTTAAAAGGCAAGTCAATAAAAAAGGCAAGCAGCATTTTGAAAGTGAAGAGTGGTGTTTGTGTTTGAGTAGCAGAGAGATGCATAAAAATGTCAAGTCAAAAACAATGTTGTGTATTAACAAGAACTATCCACCACTTTTTTTTCTTTTTTGCAATGCTAGGGACCGGTCACCATTCATCTTTACATCTGAGATGCAGCACTTCATCACAGGTGGGGGGCAGAAGCCTCAGTGGTTGCATCGCTTTGTGGAGCTCTGCTGTGAAGCTTACAACATAATCAGACGGCGCTCTGCACTGATACTCAGCTTATTGGAGCTGGTAAGACCTTTACTGAATAACATCTCCTCAGTAATAAGGTTACAGCTATATCTGAGAGTAGATAATGTGATATAGAACATCTTTTCATTCGTGTGGTTTCCAGATGCTGAACGCAGGTATGCCAGAACTGAAGGACTCTAACGACCTGCAGTATGTCCAGAACAACCTCAGACCTCATGACACTGACCTGGAGGCCACATCCTACTTTACAAAGTAATTTAATGCACAACACAGAAAATGTACGCAGTCTGTCGTTCGAGCCAAATCATTTCTTCTCCTGTTTTAGTTCTGCAGTTGTATTAATGTGACACTTATTATATGTGTTTGTCCCTGATGTAGGAAGATCAAAGAGAGCATGGGCTGTGTTGCAGTGAAGTTTAACTTCCTGACACACAGCATGGCTCAAGGGAAGAAACAAGAATCAAGAGCCAGGGAGGGCATCCCCAGTCCCAGCAACAACATCCAAGAAGCTGTTATCCAGGGATACACCGTCAAGGGAAAAGATGTGGTGAGGCAGCATGTATTCTTTGTGCTTTGGTAATTCAGACAGAAAACGCTGGCCTCAGTTTTCATTTTTATAACAAAATGTCACTGAGAGATTTTGCCTGATGCACCACAGAGCTTTGTGTTGGATCCTCGTAGCCAGGGGAGCTGATGAAACATGTGGAACTGACAGGAAGTTCACACATATTTGGTCTGAGAGGAGTAACCCCTGGCACTCAGCTGACTGTGTGTGTGTTTGCTGTCACACACTCACAGGATGTGTCTCTATTCCCTCAGCCTCCAGAGTCGACTGAGGACTGTTACTGGTGTTTGTTGGCATTTCACTGCTCTTTGATCGGAACAGGCTTCCTGATGTCAGGTTAAACTCTTTGAAGGTAGAATGAAGCGCCTTTTCAGTCAAAGCAGAAGCACCGAGATTTTCTCAAGTTGCCCAGTAGTATAAATAAATGGTTTCCCAATAGATCAAAAGTTAAATATAAGCATGTGGGAACTCATAATTTTCTCTGCTTCTGCGTGCTAGTAGTGCTTGTTTTGTTAGCACAGTATAAACACGCAAATTCAGTTTCCCACCTTCTTTTTTTTAATTTGGATTCTCTGATAAATACTTAAACAAAGGAAACATAAAACAGATAAACCCGTAAAGAAGCTGCTTGGTTAAGAGTAATTATCTGAATGCTTGTGGTTATGGAGGCAAAACCCCTTGAGTTTATTTTGCAGAGGTCTAATAAACAAATTGTAAATTATAGGATCACCCTGCATGGGTTTTATTCCCTTGTAACATTCTTAACGGAGTTAATAACAATAAAAATTATAATAAACTTTATCAAGTCAAGATTTAAGACAGATGCACTATAAAACACTTTACAAATCCTCCCATCAGCTGTGGGCCAGTTACTAGAGAGCGTTGATGGATTTAGGTGGGAATCAGCTGTTTAAGAACATGGACGACATGTAGCACCTGCCTTGGAGTTTCAACATGGATCCTGGGTTATCAACAGTCAGTCCTCATTTATTCACCCTGCATCCTCATGAAAGCATTCGTTTTGTTTGATTTGCAGATCTATGCTCTGAGAGTAACCATTCACGATGGTTATCTGACCAGTGAGAAGACATTCGGGCAGTTTGAGCTGATCCATAAGCAGCTGCAGAAATACTTCATTGAATCCATGCTGCCTCAGTGAGTGAAGAAAAAAACATGCACATCCAGCTCACATACGATGGCTCTTTTATTTTATTTTGAATTTCCTTCTTGGTTATAACATAATTTGATGCATCTCACCTTAAAGGTTTCCTAGCTGGTATAAGATGTCATTCACTCCAGCCAGGAAGATGTCTCTGCTGAATAAATACCTAAAACAGCTTTTTGAGGGACCATGCAAGGGAGTAAGTTCCTCACTCTGCATCACTGGTTGATTTCTCTCTGTTGTGATCTTTTGTTATGCTTGGCTCTAACTGGCTATCCCATCTCACTCGGGCTCCTGCAGAATGAATATGTCTGCAGCTTGTTCCTGGATGGCCCCAGCATAGTCCAAGAAGGTGTGGCGACAGGTAATTTTCTGCTCTTAAATAAAAAGTGGATGCATAAAAAAAGATTATAAAAGATTCAAATGAAAAGAACACTTTGCTGCTAAAGGCAATATTTTAAATGTGAAGGTTGATTCTGTGCTATGTCTGGGGGAAACTGATGATCGTTTATATATAAGATATGCTATGCAATGATTTACTGGCACTGACGCACTGATCTATTGCAGGAGCCCGTCCTCAGATCCAGCTGTACATTTCTTACGCTAACTCTAAGCTCTCGGTCTTGGTAAAACACCTGAAGAACGTTGTGAGTTTGCTTCACTCTTATCATTGCATTGTTTGGATCATTATACAAGATGAAAGCAAACATAGTAAATGTGTTGTTCCTCAGAAATACTCAAGAGCAGGCTGTCACCTTTGGCCTTTTGTTTTTCAACAGAAGCAGGCAAACGGCTCTAACCCTGACGCCTACGTGGTCACGCGTCTGAGACCGGACCCTCACCAGCGCTCCAAGAGGAAGACAAAGGTGGTCCGCAATAATGACAACCCCACTTTCAATGAACTGGTAAATCCCCTTCTCTGATACCCTCAATATATGAACATATGTTTTACACAAGGGAACAGACTAGCTGTGCAACTAGCTGATGAACACAGTGGTGTATTCAGCAGCTGAAGAGCCTCAGAAATTGATGGGATACCAACATTAGAGCTAAAAGAGAGAAAATATCGGACTTAAATTCATCGGGTGAACATATGCACAACCTCAAATGAACGGTAATGTTGCTTCTTGTCTGCTGGATGTGTTAATCGGCTACAGTTTCCATATTAGGTGATAATATGTCAGTGTTGTGTTCAGTTTGTTCCTAATGTCCCCACGAGGCCAAAACAACCTGTTATTTCGGCGTCAACTTTACGAAAAGTGATGAAACCTACCCCACTGTACAAAACCAGTATAGTACAGCAACCTAGTGCAGAGAGTAGTAAAAAAATTAGGCTGTGGTGGAAGAGATGCTTACTAGGCTCATATTCATTCAGTATTGACAAACGTAAATATTAATCATTTTAATTTTTAATATTTTTTTGTATATCTAGTCCCTCTTGAGACGATGTGGTCACTCAAAGTTCTAATGTTCACTTTTACTGTGAGCTCTGCCTGCGGCGCCACTCTCCTCACTGTGCGAGTCTGATGTGATCTTTGAGTGTTGAATCCAGCAGACTCTGACCAGTAGCTTCCCACGAACTTAACAGCGTCTTACTTCTGTGTTACAAAGTAAAGCCTTAACAGATTCAAATGACTAGAACAAAAAACCCCATCCTGTTCCTGTTCCTGAAATTTCAGATAAAAGCCAAACAGTACAGTACAAATATTCTAAAATTACTTACTGCGTGTTCTGAATGCGGAGCTGTTTGACAACTAAAATATCTGCCTCCTGTTCACAGCTGGAGTATAATTCTGTCTCACTGCTCTATGGGATGGTGCTGGAAGTGACAGTGAAGAGCAAGAAGACTTTTGTGGCTGCAACCAACATTAAACTGGATGACAAGCTGCTTGACACGGAAACATGGTTTCCCCTGGGGAACTGTGCAATCTGACATCAGAGCGCTGCACTGTACGCTTGCTGCCAGCAGGGGGTGCGGCTGCACTGAGGGAGAGGAGAGAATCCATTCAGAGATTTTTTTTCAGACTGTTAAAGGGAGACAAACTCACTGAGAGGAGGAACTCTGCACTGACATTTTTACCTATTTATCAGATGCAACCTAACCTCAGTCCAGAGCTGAATACACTGGCAGTGGATGGGGTGTTTGGATAAAGTTACAAAGCTGAGTAAAAAATACTCAGAGAAAGAGACTGTTTACTGTGTGAAGCATCATTCACCTCTTCCATTTATTTTTAAATGTTAATCATATGACATTTGCTAACTAAGTCTGATTTTATGGATGTACCTTCGGTGATGGATAAAGGAGAGAAACTATTACTTTTATTATCATATTTGCACTTTCATTTCTACTTAAACTTTGTTTTTGTCACTGTGAGTGAAAACTGTTGTTGTAAATGTGTGTGGTCGAGACTGTCAATGTGACAGCGTAAGGGGGAGGTGATGCAGTGCTGTTAGGAGCTGCCTGCTTGTTACCTGCCCAGACTGAATGTGTTTGTCCCTTTGGGCTGTGTCAACTGTGTCCTTGACCAGTGGAATTGGAGGTGGGAGGCAGGAGGGTGAGGAAGGGAGGAGAGGGGCTAGGAGAGTGTGTGGGCAGGATGACAACACTGCCTCTCTGGCCTGAGGGGCTGAGTTAACACCCACCCCCCACCCCATCTTTGTCTTATCCGTCAGTGGCATTCAAATACAGTTATACACATGCATGCACAAAACCCGCAAAGGCAGACACTCAGATGCCCACAAAAACACCCCTGAAAAAGAACCTACACACACACACACACACACACACACACACACACACGCACACGCACACACACACACACACACTCTCTCTCTTTCAAGGCTAAGGCAGGTCTTAATGCCGTTCTCCTCCTGACAGGCCTGCTGACCCGTACTCCCCTCAGCCTCATTCATAGGATTTAGTGATGAACGAGGATAGAAATAGACTCCCCTGCACTGGATTTGGTTCAATAATGTATACCTCTGTGAATGCTATTTATATTATTCCCTGCTGGGTCTCTCACAGGGAGGTAGGCTTGGAAGAAAATGCTGGCTGCTACTCTTTCATAGTAATGTTCATGGAGTATTAATGTATCCTGGCATCGCACAACAATTTCAGCCCCAACATAAGAATGACATCAATTGTTTTTGAAAAGATGATTAATCAAAAACACTATATTGTGCTTGGTTGTCTTATGTGTGATCAACTCTACCACAATAATTGTACATGCATCAATTATTCATTTTATTATAAGAGCCAAATATGTCACTCGAGGGATTCCTGCATTACTTGTGTGATTCTAGCAGAGAGTTATTCTTCTCCTGTTTGCCTTTGCAGCACAGTGTGCAGGCAGTAGAGAAAGGCACATTTATTTTCTAACAATAAAACTGGTATTTATATCTGAGGAAATGGTGCTTTTGATTTATTTATATATTTTTGTTGTTGTTGCTGCATCAGCCACGCTTCTCTATCTGTTGGTGAGGTGTGTGTGTGTGTGTGTGTGTGTGTGTGTGAGTGAGAGTGATAGAGTGAGAGAGAGAGAGAGTCTGATAGGGAGAGCTGTTTTTAGGAATACCAGACAAAAACAAAGAGGGAGGCTGGATCCAGGCTGCATCCGTCTCGGGACAGGAGAGGCACCCAGCGGTAGCCTGGAAGTGGGGAAGGAAGGGGGGCATGAAAAGAAATGTATGTATAGCTGCTAAATACATAAGCATCATATAGATACAGTGGAGCATTTCCATAAAAACTGAAGCACAGAGCAGAGGCCAACCTTCAGTAATGCTGACATGGTGAATGAAGGGAAATACAATAATTGGTCACGCAATGTCACCTCCATGTAATTTATCTCCATTTGACTCCCAACCCCCCACCCGCTGCCTCTGTGGCTCACCTTTCTTCAGGCTGGTGAAGGGCAGAGTGTACTGGCCCACAAACTCGCTGCTGAGAAGGCCGGTCTGATCTCGGACACAGAAGCGCATGAGGCAGAGCTCGGGGATGCTGATGTTGAAGTTCATGTCAGCATCCCAATGAGGACTCAAAGCTGTAATGGTAAGCAGAATTAACCAGTTCATTTCCATCAATAAGCACTGATGGATTTAGTGTCTATAATAGATATTTTATATTAATAATGGATCACATGACAGGGATCATTTGTAGTGACAGACACACAGAAAATGATCACTTGACTCTGTTCTGGCTGAGTCTGACCGCTCTCATAGCAGGTGGCAGTTTTTAGTAAAAAAAACTTGGTTAGTTGGTATCTAGCTGGTAAACATAGTGGATCATTTAGTGACTAAAGAGTGAGATATTTCCCTCAGGAGTTGGTAGAGACCAAAAACAGAGCTAAAGGTGTCCAGAAACGAGTTTGCCATGACAGTGTTGTGTTTGTAGCTTGTTTCTGCTCATCTGGCCACAATGGCCACCGAAAGTTTAAAACAATACACAAAGTTACATTATTATAAAGCCAAAACTGTAGACACGAGTTTAAGAAAAGCCTCTCTGAAAAAGCTTGTTTTAAGAAGTGATATTCAAAATGTAAGCTTGCTAACATGCTCACAATGACAATGGCTGATGTTCAGTAAGTGTAACCATGATGCCTGTTAGCAAGCTAATATTTCATAATTACCACTAAACAAAAAGTACAGCTGAGGCTGAATGGAATGTCATTAGTTTTACAAGAATTTGAATTAATTTTCAGACCTGTTGGTGGCACTACAGGAAAAAGTCAGGAAATTCAAAGTATTTTTTTAATGCATTTACTGTCTTTATTTTGATAGCCACAGTTTGAGAGAGAGACAGAAAAGTTGGGGAGAGAGACGGGATGACGTGCAGGTCATAGCAGCCTGGGCTGCCTCTATGCCTCTACCAGAAGTTATTACAATCCATCCCGAATTTTGACAAAATTTCCTGGCAATCCATCTAATAATTGTTGAGTCTGAAAGTGGCAGACCCGTAGATGGACTTTTCCATCTATAGAAAAATAAGCAATTATCAGATGCACAATAGTCTCCCTGTCATGATGACGATACGTGACAAGTGTTGGGCTCGGTGTTCAGGAGAGAACACGTAGATAACTAATGAGTCACCTCTGCTGCAATTCACAACCCATTTCTGATTCAAAGCAATATGCTTCAGTTCCTCTGTTCTGTCTACATTTTCTTAAATCTACATTCATTTGTATTCACCAGTGACCTCATCCATTTCATAGTGTGAAATGATTTTATGATTTTATGATTTACGCTCATGCGTAAGCACTCTGCACCCTCCAGGACTCTTTACTATCTCTCCCACCCTCTTTGTCTCATCTCAGCAGCAGCAACACGGCGCTGTATCGCTTAATGTTATGTTTTGGTCTTAAGTTCTTTTTCGTGTAGCCATTTTTGAAAATGCAGGTTCAAATCAAAGGAAACAAGCTGCATGTTCAGGGCTGAGCACCACCTAAAATATGAAAGGTCTGTCAAAAACCTCGGCAGCTGAGGGATTAATTCCCACACTTGAAAGTCTGATGATAGTTACAGGCTGTAAACGTAAGACCCAAACAATCATTTTCATAGTTATCATTATAAACACTTACTCATTATGAATGTTGATGTGATATGGTACCATGTTACTTCTGAACATGAAAAATGTGTGTATGCATGAGGATCCAGTTGATGCTTAAAACCACTGTAGCCGTTCATCCAGGGTGCAGTGACTGCTCCATGTTTCCAGTCATAGCAATAGTGCATGACAGATTTCTCTTCAAAGGAAATACACTTCTACATTTTGAAGAAACTCATCAGCACATTTCTCTACAGAAGCCAAACATCTGCTTACTGGGAAATACATTTAAAAGGAAGTAATGGAAAACCTTACAGACACCACAAAATACTGCTGTCATAGAAAACTGCATAGAATCCAGTTCAGGTGGTTTCCACTTGAGTGTCTACATTGTCCCACAGTGTGCTGGTACTTTCTATGAATAAAACCAGAGGTCTGCAAGCTTTGGCTTTATTGTGGATGGCAATCTCATCCTGCCAGTCCACCACTTTGGTCCTGGATGGATGGATTGCCATGAAGTTTCATGATGTTCATGGGTTTGAAGGATGATCTCATGACTTTTCCTCTAATGCCCCTATAAGGTTGACGTTTGCGGTTATGAATGAAATGTCTCAACGACTTTTGAATGGATTAGTATGAAATTTTGTTTATTTCATTTATTTCCCCCTTAGGATGAACTTTGACGTTTCATCTAGCTCCATCATCAGGTCATTTTAATTTGTACAATACTTTAGCGTATGACCAAATATTTGTTACTGCTTTGTCTGAGTACAGCTCCACAGAGCAGCTAGCATGGCTGTAGACTCTAAGCCTTGTATGTCTATTATTTCAGTACTGATGGCTGTTGCCTCATCAGCACCATTTTTATTGTGAGAAAGAAAGAACAAATACAGAACAGGAGCCTGCAAAACTCATACAAGATTGAATATTATCAGCTGAATCTCACAGATGTTGAGAAAAATCTGACAAAGTATGTCTTAGATTGATGAAAGTAGAGACAGGTCTGACAAAGTAGAGCTGAGCCAGTCAAGCTGTGTGTTGAGATGCTCGAACATGACCAGTGAACAGTTTGAACTGCAGTACTTACAATTGTTTTTGACAGTATGTGTGCTTTTTCTGCGGGAGTCAGATGCAATCCCATGAATCTCCACTCTGACAAAGGGGTCCAGAGCTTTGCCACTCCTGGGAACAGGTAGGTTAGACCCACTGATCACCTGTAGGTGATATGGAGAATCACACAGGGGGATTATGAGAATACAATTGAAACCAGGGATAAACAGTAAATTAAAAAGAGAAGGGAAAAGAGAGGAGAGGAGAGGAGAGTGCTGTAATTACACTAGTCTGGAGAGAGGCAGGCTTATCTGCAGTCCTCTCACACTGAGCCTTCCCTTCCCTGGCCTTGATCAAAGACAAACCTGCTTGTACTTATCATGACATGCCCCGCTTGGCATTGATGGAGCTTTACAGTGTCTGGCCCAGAATTATAGTCCCTTTCCTCTCTTAAAGTCATGCTACAAAACATTATTCGCATTATTCTTCTTCATAACAACAATGGTCCATACTTCTGAGTGCACAGATAGCTGTTTGGAGTTGTCATTTCATGAAGATTTGAAAACAGACCATTGTTTATAGTTGACAGTTTTATGCTAAATAGACTCATGAAAGCTCAAGGGAAAATATTGTTTTCCCGAGCAGATGAATAATTTAATCTTTAAAAATTGAATACCGACCCTACTTAAGTAACAACACTGAATGCTACTCATGACTCTGATTGCCACTGAGTTGAGAGAGGCAAGATTGCAGGGTTTTCCCTGAAGTGATCAAATAACCCAGTGATGATTTGAATAAATAAAGTTTGGGTTTTTCCCAGGGCATCAAAAAACAGAGCACATCGCATTTATATTTCATGCAGTGTGCTGGGAAGATATACAGTGTGTGTACATATTCTAATAGAAGACAATGTCTGATGTGCTTTTAACTTGTGAGAGTCTATACATCCTCATGAAGTGTTGTCTGATCAAGATTTCCTTCATCAGAAGTACAGCAGATCAATGACTTACAGTTGAGGCACTTTAAAGCAACTGATACAAGTACATTCAGTACAGTGACTATTGTGCCTGTGCTGATAGCCCAAGATCCACGACAGGTTCCAGCTGAAACATATGAACCCACATAGACTGAGCTGCAGTCTGTTTAAAAACATGAGTAAAAGGATATTTAATCACTAACTTGTGATTGTTCAGCTTCACCACCCAATACAATGGAGATAAATGGAATTATGTTTGTGATGATCGCACTGAAAACTGACATTTAAAAAAATCTAACATCTTTTTCCATAAACAATGTCCCTGTTACTCTGGATACTCACTCCACTCTGCACCTTGACACAGAAAAAGAACAAAACAATATGAAGCACTTGTGCTGCAGCACTCAGAGCATGCTTTTAGTTGTTTGAGAGGGATTCACTTCCAACTTGGATGACACCTAGCTCTTGTACTCATCTCCCTCCTCTGCTGTAAGTCTCTGTGAGTCCCATGTGATCCCATGCAATTCCTCATATTGTCTTTGCTGTACAAAGCACCAGATATCTCTGACTCCCACCACTATGTTCTGCACATGAGCAAGTTGTTGTATCTCTGTAATTGGACTTATAATGTGTTGACTGTAGTCCTTATGCACACACTATAAACATGACTGTTTGTTTGTGATTGTGCTCTCTACAGCTTCATCCACCTTTTTGTCATGTGACTTAGATACTGTACATAACAAGTTCTGCTATAACTGTGCCCCAAGATGCTTAAAATAATGGAAAAGGGATGATTTATTAATTGGACCCTGGGTCTAATTGCATTAGATCCCCCTCTCTCTCCTCTCCCTTTACTTTCTGAGGGAGATAATCTAATTAAACGCAGACACACTCAGGGAGTTTTACATCATAGCTGGTTCGCAGCAACATTTGTCTGGAGGCAAAGAGTAAGAATGAGCTTCACTACACAATGCCCTAGATTGTGAGGCATAGACACATGCATACATGCACGTAAAGCACACACACACGGACAGTCCTCTAACATTACACCTTAATCCATAAATCCACCCTGAGTGGATTATTCAGCGTCCAGTGCTCCGTAGCTACCTTGAGCAGCAGGTGTGTGGGTTTGAGCCTGTGGTGGCTACATCCAGGATCAAAGCTGCTCTGACTGGACATGAGCACCGCTGGCTTCAGGATGTATCCACAGCCCCCGTTGTCCTGGAAACGGCCACCATTAAGGTCCATAGGCAAGCCCAGAGACTGGAAATTGAGAGCCACTGCAAAACACCACGGGACAACAGCATTGGGACAATGAAAACCAGGAGCCACACAGCAGCAACAAAAAAAGATTTATGGGAACAAAATTGAGAATGCCTGAAGCTTGTTAAAATAAAACAAGCTGCATGAGATGATCTCTCTGCATATCTTCCATTTTCTAAAACTCTTGTTCATTCTCCAGGAGGGAGCTAAATTATACAATGACTTGAAATGTTTCCACAACAAATGGCATACATTGCATCAGGGAGGCATTCACAATCACCAACTGTGCAGCGAGTGTACTTGTAAGGGGATTTTCTGCAGTGCAAAGCTCACTCTGTGTTGGCAGGTGTGCTGCATAGCTGTGCTGCATTCATAGATTTTAATTATGGTTAGCCAGGACTAACATAATTAATAATACAAAATTTATATTTAATTTTGTTCTAACTAATGCATCCTTTCATATACTTTTCGTGTATTTTACAGGGACCCAGTGAATCTTCTGCTCATCTAACTGTAAATGATCCATCCAGGCTGCTGCTTTGTACCGCAGTCTCCTGCAACTGTGAAAAGTGCCGATCACCATCTGCACAGCTGCCACCGCAGCATGTACACAGTCTGCGCAGCAATCAGCAGGGCTCCATGTCAGAGTCAGTGGATGGCTGACTGAGCAATGGTGACGGATGAAGAGGATGTGTAAGACAGGCACAGTGACAAGACCACTGGCCAAGACAGTGCCAGACAGATCAAGGTAGTGACTTTAAGCTCACGGGTGAATCACACATTTCCAGAGAGTTTGAGGACATAATGTTTATGTATGACTTTTGAAGCAAAGCTCAGATTTCTCTTGGTCGTTGCTACTGCATGTGTGATATGATGTTAAGCCCAGTGCTCATGCTGGGCTCTAAAGAGATGATAACTGTGCGAAAAAAACTAAGCTGTGACCGAGGCAAGGATGTAGTTTGAAGAAGAAAAAAGAAAAAACACATTTAGGAGGGTACAAATCGATTTAGAACAGGTGTGATAAAGGCCAGGAGAGGACTTGCTCCAGGGGAAAACACAGATGAGGTGGTCAGGCTGTGGACCGGAATGAAATGTTCTTTTCACTGCTAATCGACAGGACATTTGGTCAGGTTGTTCCCTTTGAAGTTTGACAATAAAAGTTTCCAGACTGCGCATCGCTCCGTTTCAAAACTTGTAATGGATTGTGGTGGTTGTTCTTTGTGTGTTGGGAACGTTTTGATTCCTGTGGAAACTGATGACACAAATCAAATTGAAAAAGAAAAATCCCATTTCATGTCTTTTTTGAATTCATGTTGTCAGGGATTTAATTTCAACCAAAACAGAAACATAGTTGGCAAGAAAATAAGAATAACTTTGGGGAAATTGTGTTACCTCTTTTAGGTTGACATATTTACATATTTTACATACTTTGTTTTTTTTACAATCCCATTTACAAATCAGCAAATGAATAAATCAAATACCTAATAATATTATCAGCTTATTGATGGGTTAATTTATTCATCATTATTTTTTTTTATTATTTAATATATAATTTACTGAGGTGAATTAGGTCCAGTTACTAGAATCCTTTATAGCAGTTTGGAAATTTGTAATTCATATTCAGATTCCTCTGCCTCAATAAATGTGTATGCATATATAAATGCATGTGAATGAAATTTGACGATATCTTATTTGTACTCGCAGATGTGGTGTCCGACTCACCAAGCTGTGAGCCGACGTTCCAAAACTCCTGAGGGTTGTAATTGGACGAAGATGTCCTCGAGCCTGCTGGGTAAATCCTGCTGAGGAACTTCTGGTTATGGCGAACAAAATCTGCACCTGAGATTGGCAACACACGACACACAAAGGTCAGAGGTCTCGCCTGACAAATATTTATTGATGAGGAAGTTCGGTGATTCAAACTTCACAGGTGACTTTCCTATGACTAATTCTATCTGACTTAGTCACAATGACTGTGATGCAGTGACACAGTGAAAGCAGTAGCATAGTTACAAGATTGTAATTTTACAATGCGTCATTGTAGATTCTTGACAGTACAGATATGATTCTTGTTGCTTTTATTCAAAACATTAACTGTATCAGGAATCTGTAAATAAGACACACAAATGATCATCATTTTAATTTAGCGTCAAATGTATTTTTTTTTTTTTTAAAGAATACATGATGAAACCTGAATGTGATGTGAGGTTTGTCCTGATCCAGCCTCAATAATTTCCTTCTTTCTGGATAGACTAGGAAAAACTTGCACACAGCTACAGCCTGTGATCGCACCATAGCTGTGTCATTTGCCTGTAGGGACTGACAATGACAAGACACTACAAGGTTTTTTAGAGCTTCACAGTAGCTGAGACTGTTCATGGTGCCTGCAAGCCAAGCCAACCAGCTCATAACATTTGTGTGTGTCTGGAACTTGTCATTTCTCCTCAGCAGAAACATATTTCATTTCTCTACATCACTCTGCTTCTCCAAAATACTGCCGCACAGTAGCGTGATGACAGTTTAACTGATTATCAGTTGATTCAAACCTCTGTGGGCTCTTTTCACTTCCCGAACATTGGGGATATAAGGCACATTTCTGGGCCTGTGCTGTTGTGCTTTATTCCCTAAAAAGTACTCCCTTATGTTGTATATGTCATGTTTAATATGCTTTGCTTTTGCTATTATGGAGGTTTATGGCCTTGGGTATAATTGCATTTCTTTTCCAAAGATGATCTGCAGGGACTTCTCCTTTGAGCTCAATAGATCCATAAATCATGTGAATCTGCTGGGCTCATCACAATGATATTTAATATGTAATATAATATTTGCAATTAATTATACACAGTCTTTTATTATTTCTAAATCACGCTTCCTTTGTCTCATGATTTCAAATCAATAAATGACATTGTACCTGAGGCTTTGGCTAGCTTGCGCGCTTTCTTCTCTGCCATAGACGTGTTCTCATAGTAGTTCTGATTATCCTTAGAGTGAATGAAGCTGATGAACTTAACAGACCTGGTGTATATGACCAGGTCAGATAAAGCCTCGGCCACCACCACCTTCTTCTTCTACTCGTTACATTTAAGTAAGAAAGGAAGACAAAACAAAGACAGCAGCTTTATCTATTTGTTCTCATTAAAAATGTCTACATGTGCTTCAAACTGTTCTTGTCCTCACTTACTTCCTTCTTTGACCCTGCCTTGCTGGGAGACCAGAACTTTGTTTTGGTTTGAAGATCCTCATCCTCCTCATCATCATCATCATCCTCGCCCTCATCTACACTCTCCTCTGCCTCTGTCCCTGATGCCTCCTCTGCCTTCACCTGAGGCTTTAACTTTTTATTCTTGATGAGGATCTTATACTTCAGGTCCTGGCGTCCCCACAAATACACATTATAATAAGAATTCACACGTGAATAAATGCAAAGTCATCTTAATCATGGGTACAGACATTCACACCAAACTTGTAAAACCTCAAAACACTCCTTTTGCGCAAACCACCCCCTCCATGATTTGTCACAAAGAACCTATACTTCAGTAGACACATCCACATCACACAGCCAGGTATACTAGGATAAAGAAGCAAAAAACAGCAGGTGACCCAAATCACTGAATCACACATCTGCTGCTACATCTTACCACCCTGGCTCCAAATCTGTCAGCACTCTACAAGTCTCTCTGTGCAGATGAGCTGTGATATGCTAAAAGTAAAAAACATTATAGTCTCCAATTTGGAAGCAGCTCCATGGGGAGTTACACGACAGGATGTCACCCTGTCAGTGTCACATATACTGTATGCACAGGCAAAAATATGCTAAATAATTACAGAGCTGCCGACATTAACAACCTGTAAAAACCCATGTAGTATGAAAATTACAAGCTCCAAAGCTTCCTTTGGCACTGAACTCTTACATTGCTGCTACACAAAATGATAGAGGCTTTGCTTATGTCGATGTAATTTAGGATATTATACGAGGTTCTTGAAGAGAATTTTGCCTCATGTTGATATTAAAAAATAAAGAAGAGCAATAACTTGTGAACAAACTATGGCTCATTTTAACCCCACAATAACACCATGGATAAATAGAGAGCAGACAATTGGGTTTACCATCCTTCCAGTGGTTTTGACAATTTGGTAAATAGATTGAAAACCTCTGCTCTAACTGGTTAGAGGGGGGAATAAAGTAATGAAAAGCTCTGGGCATTGCATATTGGTTCCACTTTCATAATTGGATGGCAACTTGGGTCTGAAGCTGCATGAATTTGACACATGAACACTGATTCAGTGACTTGCTCGGGGTTAAGAGTGAAGATTAAACCATTAGCGCTGAGGCTCCTACATAAGCCCACCCTTCCTGAGTCATAGAGATAAAAAAAGATATGGGAGATATGGGGGGAAAATAATCTTATATGCACACTCAGGATAAAACATAACTCCTTTTTTGCAGTAAATTCCAAAGCAGTCGAAGTCAGAGGCAGACAAGAAACTCCAGCGAGACAGCACACATTGATCCACACAGACAGAAAAACCCTTCATCCTCCTTGTCATATTCAATAGACTGGAGTGACTGCGTCTGCATCTTTCAGGCCAGTCACTCACTCATGGGTTGACGCAGATGTTTTCAGTGGAGAGCCCGAGCAGGTTCATTCTAAATGAACAATCGGGTCAAGTGTCTCAGCGTGTTTAAAATGACGGACACTTCTCAGGATCAATCACATCACATAAGATTCTCTGAACCTCATGATTAAAGATTAAAGAGCCTTGCAGATGTCCATCTACCCCTATGTCCCAGTGGGGGAGACAAGCAAAGGAAGCCTCAGAAAGATACTAATGAGGCCCTCCGTGGCAGCAAAAAGGTCTAATTTTCCCCGTGTTTTGCTGTGCTGTGACAGACGATGAAGATTAATACATACAAATACCATCATCCCCGTGCCTGCACCCACAGCTCTAACATTAAACACAGATTTTGCTTCTGATCTACCATTCAGATAGCCAAGCTCTCACTTCTTCTGAGTCTTACATTTGGGCTTGGGAGGTCTCCAGTGGTTGGGTGATCCAAGGGACTTCTCAGCAGCTTCTCCCCCAGGATAGAGATAAGGTAGTGGGCCATGACCTCTTGCTGCTCCCGGGAACAATGGTTTTCCAATGACAGGATCACTGGGTAAGCAGACACCTGTCAGGAAATAATCCCACCAGAAAAAAATCAGCATCCAACCCTTATTTCCAACAATTAGCATCAACCTTGATGTAGTCTTCTGCTCTCTCTGCAATGTCTTCAGTCACACACACACATCACAGAGAATGGCCTGAACCGCCTGAATCAAAGACAACGTACTATCAGAGATGCTTAGAGATTAATTAGAGCAAGTGCAGCTCAGTGGGGTCTTCTGGAGCCTGGAGAGGCAGGGCTGGACATTGAGTTTGATGCCTGGGGCACCACTCCAGGAAATATGTAAGGTAACATATTACATGCTGTTACCTCAAAGGCATGTTGCTCCACAGTGGTGATGACATCCTTAAAGAAAATCTTTGTGGTCAGGGTGTAGCCATGGTAGACTACAGGCTCCATATCTGGCCCATCCCAGCAGTCAATCTCCAGACAGCGGCAGCCTTTCCTCAGAGCACTGTGCCAAACACACACACACACACACACACACACACACACACACACACACACACACACACACACACACACACATAAAGAAACACATGTACATACACTTAGCTGTGGCAAGGCTATGATAAGCACTTAAAATGTGCTGTGTTAGAAATTAAAAGTGAAGAGGTGAGGCACAAACTGGGCCATTTCTTTTCCAAACACAAGATCTTTCAAGCTTTCTGACAAGTCAAGCCATCACAATGGGAGACATTTTATTAACTAGCCTGAATAATCTATAATAAACATTAAAATCTAATAATTTATTCCAATAACTTCTTCTGTCTAAGTGGATCTGGAGCCTCTCCTAATGTGACACCAGAAAATGCTGCTCTTAGATTTCCATTTCTGTGTTTTCTTCACATAAAAATACGGTCGTTTGTACAGAATGTATCTTGGCTTTGCAAGATATTGCTTTCTGTTGGCGGTGGACAAAAACTATTTGGCTTTCACAGCAGAGGTGGGGCAAATAATCACTATACAATGGTACATTTTCTTGTAACTTCTGATGCAAAGTTATATCACCCCTTTACTCCAGACACTCACAAATGTGAAATAGTTCTGCTTTTTATGAATTCGGCCTTTTCTACGAGTTTATTGCTGTTTTAAATTTAAATTAGGGCACACACATCTATGGATGTTGTTAGATACTGTAGTCTTTCATCTCAGTTATGTTTTTCTCCAGAATCACAAAAATGTCATGATGATTGTCTCATTCTAAATTGTGCATTACACAGTATAACTGCTGTGTGCCTCTGTTATTGTGAGCAAAGTATAGTCATAGTATCATGTTGTGATTGCCTCCTGCATTTCAGAGAATGAATGCCTGGAGGATCTAGGCTCACTTTGATCTATTTTAATATCTTTTTAGATAATTTTTATTTGGGCTGTTTGGTTTTTATTTTTATTTACAAAGAAATTCAAGTTCAACATTTAGGAAAGGCTTTTTTGCTTTCTTTCAAAGAGTTACATAAGAAAATTGATACCACTTTCATATCTCTGTGTTCAGTATGGAACTAGAGCTAGAAACAACTAGCCTAACCTAGCTTAGCATACAGACTGAAGACCGAGGGAAACAATTAGCCTGGCTCTCTCCAATGTTCAAAAACACACCAGCAGCACCTCTACATCTCACTAATTAACACAGTGTATCGTGTTTGCCTAATACATATACAAACAGATATGTAAAAATGACAAATCACTTTATTCACTTCCCTGAGACTTGACATGGCAGTGAAGTTACTAGGTGTGGTGTGGTCATGCCTGCACAAAACAATACATTCAGCATCAGGTAACCTCCACCATAGTCAGAGGTGCTGCACAGAGGTGGTGGGCTGGTCGATGAACTGTCCTCTGTTACAAAATGCAGTTACAGCATTCCAGCATTGTTTAATACATTTCTGTTTGTGATTAAACAAACAAGACAAACAGACAGAACAAGAAACAAATTTTAGGTTGTAAAATGTACATAATTGTACATTAAGTCATCTGACAGAAGTGAGTGGAAGTGAATAGAAGCTACTATGGTCTAGGTGATGAGAACTGTGCTAATGTGCAAAAGTTAAAGAAAAAATTCACATTCATCCCATGGTTTTATGAATCTACTTCATAAACATGCCAGAGACTGGAGAGAAACACAAACACAGCTCAGGCAAAGTCCACACACGCAGCTGTTGGAAGTTCCTAGATACTGTATATGATCACTCAACTGAGTCACTCACCGACATTCACAATTATAGGTTTGGCCCCACTGTTGAAAAAAAGATATTAAATAAAAAGCAACTTAAATTAGAAATTAATTATACTGTTAATTTTTCTTTCATGTTTTTCTTTTATAAAACATTTTTTGGTTATTTGTTTATGTGAGCAAGAGGGATGGTTAAAAGCCACCTCCTGCCACTTTGTTGTCCTCTTGAGATGACTCTTTCATTATCTAAGTAAACCAGAGCTACCAGGCCACTAGGCTGGAGTGTTCCACTCTACCAGCCGGCCAGGGCGCTCAGCACTTTCAGAGGGACCATAAATACAGCACTTCTGCTGCAATCAGCCCCTTTTGTAATCACCTCCATTGTCCCATAAAGGCACCACAGCAATTTCACTGTCTGCCTCAGCACATGAGTGGGTCAAAGAAATAAGAGAAAAAGACACTATCCAGATAACACATGTAGGTTTGAAGGAGACATCTTAAAGATGGGATAATGGAGTGTTGAGGGGCATTTCTGTATCAGAGCTAAATCACTTTTAAATTGGCCTTATCATTTGTTTTGACCTACATAAAAAAAAACAGAGTAATGAAATATCCAGGATTTAGCAGATTAGCTCATGTTGACTAATTTGCAAATAGTCCTTAACCTGTGTCTGTGCAATTTCATATATTGCACAGGTTACAGAGATAAAAACAAAATTTGTGAAGAGTCATAGAGGTAATTTTTCTCTGGAAGTGGAGGTTGTTTTCTCAAGTGCTGCATCATGATGAAGAACAAAAGCTGTATTGTACATACTATACTTTCTTACCAAACATAGGCGTCCAGGTGGCTTTTTCCTACTAGTTGATCTCCAGTCAGGTAGGTGTTGTGTGATGAGGAGATGACGTAGCTGCTGAGAGGCTGATCCATGTCTTGGTACACCGATGCATGGGTTTGGTCAAACACGCAGCAGTCTTTGGACTCCATGTACCTCAGGAATCCCTCAAATGTCATGGACCTGCTTTCTCTGGCTGGAGGAAGAGGAAGGAGCAAAGTAGCAACACTGTCAGCGACAGGCAAAAGCAGTATCAGTTCCTCTACCAGCTGCAAAGCAGTTTTACGAAACAGAAGTACTGTTCCTGGTGTTGCCATATTAAAACTATTCAAATTAATAATGTCAAGACACAGTGGTGTTTTCAGCTAAATGCAAGCATCAGCATACTGTCATTCTCACAATGACAATGCTAAAATGCTGATGTTTAGCAGGTAGTGTTTACCATGATCATCATCGTCAATTTTAACGAAAAGAAGACAGAAGTGATTGTTTTTGGTGGCAGCTCCGAGACCCTCTGTCTAGATCTAGGTTCCTTGGCTCAATACCTAAAATCCAGCGTCACTAACTTGGGAGTTAAGGTGGACTCTGACCTCAGACTTGACAATCACATCAAGACAGTTGTGAAGTCAAGTTTTTACCAGTTGAGGCAGCTGGCCAAAATAAAGCCAATTCTTTCAAAGCAGCACTTTGAGACAGTAATCCACGCCTTTGTCACCACACGGCTGGATTACTGCAATGCACTTTATGTGGGGGTTATTGGGTCCTCCATCAATCGTCTTCAGATGGTACAAAATGCTGCTGCATGTCTTTTAACTGGCACACGCAAATATGACCACATTTCCCCCATTTTAGCCTCACTTCACTGGTTGCCCATACATTTTAGGATTCATTTTAAAATTCTTTTATTTGCTTTTAAATCTCTCAATGGTCTCGCCCCTCCCTACCTCTCTGAATTGCTGCAACCATATTCACCCACCCGCTCTCTCAGGTCAGCTGATCAGCTGCTCCTGGGGGTGCCAAAAACGAAGCAAGCTCAGAGGGGACCGTGCTTTCGCTGTGGCAGCCCCTAAAATGTGGAACGATCTGCCTCTGCACATTAGACAGACATCTTCCTTGTCTGTTTTTAAATCCCTTCTTAAGACCCATCTCTTTTCCATGGCCTTTGACACCTTGTAAGATGTGATTTTATTTTATTGTTCTATCTTATTTTATGTTATTTTATTGTTTTCTCTTATTATATATCTGTTTTTATTGATGTTTTATGTCTTTTAATTTATCTTGTGTTTATCATTTTTATCATGTACAGCACTTTGGTAACTTCTGGTTGTTTTTTAAAGTGCTTTATAAATAAAGCTGGATTGGATTGGATTGGATCATCTAAATTTAGCATGTTAGCCTGCTAACACAAAACACAAAGTAGGCTGGAGGAAATTATTATATTCATTTTACAAATATTTAAACCAAAGTATTAGGCCTGCTGCTGGGACTAAAAGAAAAGTCAGTGGCTCACCAAAGTCATTAGAAATCATCCTTAGGGCACCATTACTGTGCAAAATATCAGGGCACTATATGTACTAGTTATTGAGATATTCCAGTCTAGGACAACCAACAGACAAAATCTTGTCATCTGTACATCCAAGCCACTAGCATGGCTATAAACTAGCCCTCTCAAAATGTATCTACTTGGTAAAGATTACCAGGTGAACAGCAGTACTCACTTAAACAGTTCCAGCTAGTACAAATAATGAAACATGTATATATTCCTCTCACCTGTAATTGTAAATATTGTAATGTATTTTCCATAATCATGCCTGGAAGAATCTTGTAATACGATTTCAAACACCCCTACATTGGACTATACCATTTATTAACCTTGACGTCCACAGACGTGAACGTCCCTTATGCCTGCGTCACTCCGATCAATGGCTCGTGTCATCAAGTCCCTGCTCCCGTATTCATGCAAACAAATAGAGACACTGTATGCAAATGTAAGTAGCAGTAGCTAACAATCTAGCTTGTTTAATACACTTAACTCTCTTACTTTCAGAGTTTCTGAATTAGACTGTCAAGTACGTATGTTAGCTAGTTTCTAACTTTAGCTAACTAATGTTAGCTAGCTGATAGCTCACTCTTTCATTTCCAGTGTTGGCTTGGCATTTCAATACAACAATGGTGCGCAGTCGTGAGCAGTGAGGCAATGGAGGATTGGTTGTTTTAGAGATTTAATATCAATGTAGTGTTTATTATTTAATTCTTTTGTGTGGCTGTGGTGGTTTAGTTAGTCTTTTTCTTTTTTGATATTAGCTTTTATAATAGGCACCCCTTTGTTTTCACTCAGGAATTCAGTTGTAACTGGTTGGGTAATTGAACAATATTAAAAATCCATGTGTGCTGAAGGCTAAGTAATTGTATTGAAAGTGGTGTAAGGTATTTAAGTACATTTACACTAAGTACTGTGCTTAAGTACAATTTTGAGGTACTTTTACAGTACTTGAGTATTGTATTGAAGTATGTGCCTGTGATGTGCTGGGTTCCCGCTCCCCCTGGAGAAAAGGTTTTCTAATGACCATTGCTTTAAGAAACATAGAGTAACTGAGCTTAATATAAACCTGTATCATAGGTTATAGCAGGAAAAGCACAAGTGTGATCAATGTCATTTTTTTGCCATAGAAATGGGCAGCACGTAGTCTGACACAGCACACAGTTCTCCCTTCACTCACCTGCTTCTTCAATCTCATATCTGTCAATTAAATTCTCTGCTGTCTCTGTATTTGCTGTGAGTTGCATCTGCTCCTTGTGGAGGAACCTGAGGAGGGCGCAGGCAGGCAGAGTCCTCTGGCCTGAGGTGTAGCATTGGTACAGATGCTGGATTTCAGCCCTCCTGGAGGAGGGGGCCTTGCTTTTCCTCATCTTGCCCTGCAAACAATCATTATAGCCTCTCAATCCCTTGTCACTGATCCTGGAAAGTTATTCTTTAGTTTCTTTGTGAAACTTACAACTTGTATAAAATCATCAATTGCAATTCTGAGAAGAATATTGCATGTGGCTACAAGTAATTTATTATTACGTCTCAATTTCCTTCTACAGAAGGAAATTGAGACGTAATAATAAATTAGGTCCATTTAAAACACACCACTTCACATTATTCTTCACATTGTCATCTTGTAGATATAAGACAAAGCACATCACTTGTTATCTTAAAATATACAGGAAATACTGAAAGAAATGTCAGACCTCAGATGTATCCCAACATTTACCTGAGCTCACTGTTAAAATTCTACTTTTTCAAAATTCAGCACGAGAGAGAATAAGAGAGAAGTCAGGGTTCTCACTCTGCACAAAGTTCTCCCGCCCTCTCACCCTCTACTCCTGCCTCCTTCCCTCCACTCTCTGTATCTCTTACTTCCATCAAATACTAAGGCAACTTCTATGTGGCTTTCTCATTGTAGTCCCTCTCCACTCCTTGTCATTCCTCTCAGTCAGTGAGACAAAAGTGTCTGTGACTTTCTCTGGCTTTGTATGTGTCTTTTCCCTCCATACCTTTCATCTCTCTGTTCTGCAGCCCTTCACAGTTCAGACATATGCCTAAGCCTGTGCTGTCACTGGGTACACTGCAGTGGGTCGGTCCCCTGCTGCATCTGTCGCCTCAGTGTGAGCAACACAAAGCAACCAGATCTGCAATGATCTTCATGAACCTTTTATGCAGAACCTGCAGTAACTGTATCTGAGACAAGAGGTCCTCGTAAAGTGGTGTATTGTGTGTAAAATCACTAATAGCTGGCCATTAACCCAAGAAAAGTCAGAGATCTTACATAAAGGTCCTTCATACTTAGCGTGTTAATGTTTCCCAGCCAGTAAACCACTCTCACTGAGGAATACAACACCAGTGGGACTGAAATGTCAAGTTTTAACTGAAAACTCAATAAGATATCATGTAAACAACAGCCTACCTCAGATATCAATGGTCTCTGTGCTCCTGTAGTATGAATATTTTAACAGGAAATCAGCTGGTTATAAAAATCAAAACAATCTGACTTTTTCAGCAGGTCTCTGGGGAAGTACACAAAGTTGTTGCCATAGTGACAAAACATTCTGATTCTATGGGCATGCTGTATAAAAGAATATCAAAGATTGTAATTGTATTGCATATGGCTTTCTCTGAAGTATGGCACAGGAAGATTAAAACTCACCCACTGTCTGTCTCCTCTCATTTTTCAGACATGGGCCATGGAAAAAACAGACAGAATAGGATATGTGAAGAAATAACTTTTACCTGCATGGTGCACATTGTCTGTAGTGAGTAAAGAGTCTTTCATATTTTTGACAAAGTCATTACATCTCAGTGTGATTAGAAAAAGTGACAACACAGTACACAATAATCAAATATGCTCATGTTTTGACCAAGCTAAGTCACAATACACTAATTATTTCCATCATTTATAAAGCTCTACGTTTGCAAACTCTGCATTTTGGCTCATAACTCCTGAAACAAAAGGAAGAAGCAAAATTCAGCCATTTTGAATAGTTTGCAAACATCCAAACATCCTTCTTTACCAAGCTGTTATTTGGTGGTTAGCCATGCTAGAAGGGATTGGCAATGTCGGGAAGTAGGTCAGTTCACCACTTTGGTGTATTGACAACTGTTGGATGGATTGCCATGTAATTTTGTACAGACACTCATTGTTTCCAGAGGATGAATCCTAGGTTTGTTGTTCCTTTAACCTTTTATTAAGCACCATCCAGTCAAAATTTTAAATTAGCCACTTCTTTTTGTGACCAATTACCTGCAAACTTTATTGCCACCATCCACTTGTAATTTGCTGTGTTTACTGCTAATTAGCAAATGTTGGCATGCTAACACATTAAACTAAGATGGTGAATGACTGTGGTAAAAATCAGTAAAACATTAATATGTCAGCATTGTCATTGTAAGCATATTAGCATGCTACTACATGCTAATTAGTTCAAAGCACTGCTGTGCCTAAGTATACCCTTACAGATCTGCTAGCATGGCTCTAGATGCTAGTCTTGTTCAAACATCATAACATTTGACAGCAGCACACATCTACTAATAGTTATCCTATACAATTTGATGGCATTACTTCTGCAAAGTGTGCAACTGGAGCAAGTTACATGATCACTGTTTGACCAACTTGAAATTTAGCATAAACCATCTTTGTCTGAAGCCCTAATATTCCTGAACAGGGTGCAGGGATTCTCCAAAAATCTTGCCCACCATCAGTCAATTAGCATTAGCAATTTTCGAGCTCCATGTGCAAACCAACATTTTATAAACGGGTATTTATTATAGTATTAAAACCTACAATTGTGTGACCTTAGCAGATGTATGAGCTCTTTGAGTGCTCCCCACTTCACCATCTGATCCGGCCAAAATGACTTGCTTGTGATTTCGCACAACAGTATGATAAATTGAAGCACTGGCATCCCAGTGTCTGCTATAACTTTACAGGGTGCTGCTGTCTGAATAAATCATGCAAATAAATGCACATAGTCTATGCAGCACCAGAGACTGATTTTAGTTTAATTTAATGGAATAAAGTCCACATTCTCCAAAAAGTCAAAGCTATAGTGGATACAAGTGTGAATACTTGATAAAAACTCATCTATGCAAAAGTCAATGAAGCATGGAGAACATAACCAGTGATTCTGTGATGGTTGTTTTAGCAAGTTTGACAAGAACTTCCTCTCTGGTTGTCTGTGTAAATCTGAATGTTATTGATGTGGTGTGAATCACTGGTGCACAACAATAGTTATTGCCTAGTCATAGGCCAGCAGAGTCATTCCTGTCTACACCAGGCTGTAATGGTTTGGCCTTCGGCCTGTCAGAGCCATTGGGCACACAAGTTTGATGTGATAATTCCCAGGCAGTGAACATGAAGCCCTGTATATGGCCCTTGTCTCTGCATCACTGCACCTCTCTCTCCACGGTCGGTTAGTTGGTCTCATTTTGGAGCAGAGCATGCGTATGTAGCTGTCAGTTTTTGCTTCTGTGCTCCTGTGCATCTGTGCATATTGAAGGGTCAATGGTGAATAAAAGATCAGCAGTCCATACTTGTGATTGTGAGTGTGTGTGTCTGGGGTGTGGGTGGGGAATTTAACATTGCACATGTGGAGCTCAGATGCACCAGCGTTTCAGTTCTGTTCTGCAGATTGTGGGAAAATCAGATCACTTTGCTTTGTATCATAGTATGATGTGAAGAGATCAGGGTTTTATCTTAACCTAGGGCTCAAGTTTAATACTGAGTCAAAACGGCACCTGTTCAGATGCTTAAGATGAGAACAGCTGAGACTTTTTCGAACTGTGACTTGAATAGGTGGGTGGGGGGCAGACCATGTTTCCTTTTGATAATTTATTCCCAGCTGGATTTCCGCCGGCTCATTTGGTATTCATTGGCCTGTTGGAGTCTTGAGTCAGGCAGCAGAACGCCAGTGGTTAAACCTGATGTCAGGGGATAACTGGAGAGGTGAGGAGCTGAGAAACAACAAAAACTGACAGAGACAAATACATTGATTTACTAGAAACTGCCTTTGCCAAATATGTTTAGGAGGAAATGTAATTGCATATTTCTCCCAATCTTGTAGCACAGAGAAGTCAGAAGGAGGAGGGCAGGGTGGGTGTTTAGGCATTTGAAGCAAAGGACTTTGAAATCAAGACCCAAGACATCCTGTATCCCGTTTGTTGTTTAAACTACCAAAACACTTGGTGAAGATGTAGAAAGTAGTAGTTTTGGTCAAATATTTATGAGTCAATGCATGCAATCTCAAAGTCAGTGTTAATTGTCTTAATATTTAACAAACTGATTAAATAAAAAAATGTAATCCAGTCAACTATTATTTTTCCTACCAAATGTACTTGCTACTGAAAATGAGTTGCATGTTAGAGTAAATAGTAGGAGACAGAGGTGCAAACTGGCCTGCTGTTTATCACCTGTAATATAGTCAAATTGAAAAAAAATGTAGCAGCTGTAAAGTTAAATGGAGTCCTATGTAACCCACACAAATACACTAATACACAATCTTTATCTCGACCGCAGATTCACATTGTTATACACACACACACACACACACACACACACACAGAAATTGCATGCTGGCTGAGTTTATTGCCAGCTGGGTGAGGAAGATAATAATGATGGGCTCATTATTATGAACAATTGTTTTATTTTCTGGATCTCTCCACTTCACTGTCCTTTTAGGTTCTAGCAGAACTTTGTCATCAGAAATCTTGGATTTGCTTCAGTTTGGAGTGAAACTGCTGAAAACACAGCAGTTTAGAAAAGTTAATTTCTAACTATGAAACAAAAGAGTTTATCTTAAAATTCAAAAATCAGGGAAAAGAATTAGAAGGCTGTGAAGAATCTGCTGTTCGTAGAAAATGAATCACAATTCATAGCTGCTTAGTATTCTTGCTAGTCCATTCTAAAGATATTGCCATAGCCCTAAGCAACTGGCCATCTGTTAGAGAAAATTACCATCCAGCAGCATGCATGTTGTCGAGGCACCAGAGTCATCTTTCTCTGACAGTGCTAGTGTGTTGAGAGAGGCAGGCAGTTGGTTATTAGGAGAGATCCCTGCCAAGGGAAATCAGCGAGTCAAAGGAGCAGGCAGAGATGTTCATTTGTTATTCAGCTCAGGATGGAGACAATGATACAGATCTAGATCCATCTTAAGGAATGTGTGACACTGGTGATACATGCATACAGTATGCAAGAACCTACATGTTGTGACAGCTCCTCCATATCCAGCTCATGCCACCAAAAACAAATAGTCCAGTTATACAAAATCAGTTTGACATAAGAAAGAGAGTTGTGTGGACACAATGGTTAAGCAGTATTATTACTGCAGATCTCAAATAGGGCTACCTCTCTTTTTGCCTGTGCTTATCACTTCTCTTTTCTTTTGGTAGGAGACATGGAGAAATGTTCTAAAGCTGACATGGCTAACTCTGATGAGGTGTCATGCTTTTTTTTTTCTCATTATGTTACTTTGCAATTTGTCAAAAGACTCTTAAGCGACTTAAAGTGAGCTAAATATAATGAATTGGCCAACACTTTGCATGGCTTATACAGAAGAGTATAGCTATAATTAGAAAGCACTACTATGAAGAGTGCTAATTTAATTAATGCTGTTACAAATTATGGCATAATTGTCAAACTTTTGCTGACTGCTGTTTTAATTATAGCTGGTTGCAGCCAATGTTCAGTGATCCCCAGCAAATTACATATCCTCTCTGAGTCGCAATGTGCTCTGCCCATCCATTTTCTGTGCCATCCTGCCCCATAATAGCCATGGGAGATTAATTGGTGTCTCTTAGCCTCACTGACTGCCAAGAGTGATGTGAGGGAAGTGCGTCCACCTGACCGGGAAAATTAGACCATTTAGCTTTCTATCGAGGTTCACATAGCTGCTCCATCCTCCCAAGTAATTCATGCACCCATATTAACCTAAATAGAGTTTAGGCATCCTCCATAAGACAGCTTATTTTCTAGAACATGTAAGAAGTGATAGTGTTTGGGGCAAGTCAATTAGGCATCTGTCCATATGTGTTTGTGCATGTGTGTGGCCCACTGCCGTGTGGACACAGGCCACCCCTGGCAAAGAAAAAAACAACAGCTTTGTACTGTTCATCAGAGAACCAACGATCACCATAATGTAAAAAGATAGAGTGCTTTCTGAAATACTCACAGTGGTAACAAACTGCCAGAGCTCTCACACGAATCACAACCTAATGTTATGAATTAGGAAGCCTGATTCAGCTTACAAGCCCCATTAGTGAGGGTAAGAGGCTCTAAAGATGCAGCTTTGACGTGGATAAATATAAGGTTTTGCACAGCCGACAGAGGCAGTTAATGGGGGTTTCAGGGTCATAGATCCTGTTTTTATGAGGCAGGTTGTGAAAGGCAGGACTTAATGAACTGCTTCTTGAGGCACAGTGTCGGTCATTCACAATGCAGTTTGGTATTTTTGGTAGATTCCTAATCTCCAATAGGAGAGAGACACAGCAGGGGCTGAACACTGCAGTTTTGGTGTCCATTACCACAATTTATCCCATTCACAGCCCATCTGTATTGACCAAGTCAACACAGTATAGTGCAAGGCTTGCTTTTGTTCTGTGCTCGTTTTGTCACTTTAGTTGGCAGGGGTGCACGCAAGTAGTACATGTGTAATGTAATGTGAAAAGGTTGCATAGCTACTACTACTAATCCAACTGAGCAACATAACCTCAGCCTGAAGCTCTGTGCACTGCTACAAAGTCCCTCGACAGGAGCTCATGTAGGGCCCAGAAACAGAAGATCTTTGTTGCATATTTAAGGGCCTCACTCAAGCGCTGGGCCACGCAAATCGCGCAGGGTATCATATCAAAGGCAAGAGCCTGCATATAGATTTCATACTGTGAATATCTTGACCAAAATGATCTCAGTATTATTACCTAAATCATTATCAAAATAAAATTAAAATCTTTAGCTTCAGCATACTTTAATAACTAATTTTGCATTACTCTCACTACCACTTGTATTTTTCTGAGGGCTATTCCACAGCCATTTGAATTATTTATCATGTTATACGATTTGGTTATCATTTCATCTCTGTTAACAGACACTATGCCCTTCGTCTTGTGAAGCTTAGCTTTCCATCACCAGAGCTCTCAGAATATAATGTGTTGACACCTGAGTGAAAAGGTGTCACATGCAGACGCTTTGCATTTATGCTTTCTGACAGCTTGTCAAAAAGTCCATGACGGGAGAAAAAAAAAGACTTGCCTCTCTGGAAGTGAATTGTTGGGCAAAATTCATACTGATATAGGAAGCATTCATATTCGAGTACAATGCTGGCGGGGGAGAGGGCAAGACATCTAGACATCAGAAGTACAAAAGGAAGATCTTTTTTTGTGTATCAATATTTTCTGTGATGGGTGTGCATCTGCTTCATATCTGAAATGTAGCTACAGTGAGAACAAATGATGTCAAGGGGCTAATTATAGGGCACCACCTGTGTCTCTGCAACCCTGTCAAGTATACTATTGTCTGGGTTAATTTTAATTATATGCATTTATTGCTGCTTTTAGATCCACTGTATTGTTTTGCACAGATTTTGTCTTTCAAATTACTTTCCCTCTCACACTGAATCTGATCACTTTAGAGAAACTACTGACCATACTTTCGTCCATCACTCCTTATTAGAGTTTCAATTCATTTTCATGAACCTTAAAGTCCCTGTGTCTATGATGCCATCAATCAACCAGTAAACAGCATACCCCTGACCACCTGTGCTGTCCAACCAACAGACAGAGTAACTGATCACTGTTAAAGTACGAAACTGAAAGCATCTGCCGCCCTGTTTGAATTTGTGGTAGCAGGTTATTATTAATGAGGAGGAGGAGGGAGGAGGGAAAAAAAGATGTTTAATTATCTGGATGTAATAACTGGATTTTTTGTTTTTTTAACCCAAACCTTTTGTCTCCACTGCTCTTAACATGGGTGCTTGAAACATTACCACTGTCTCCTATCACTTCTGTTACACCAAAGTGCAAGAGCCAGTACCTCTTGGACCACAGGGACTGAAATGAGCTCTCCCATCTTGGCTCCACTGTTGCTCTGCTAATTAATCAGTTGCTTGGCAACATCTGGCGGGGACATGGTTTATGGCAAACAGTCTAAACACCTGTTATGCTGAGGCAGGAATGGGTGGAAGTTGAGTCATTGTGCAGCACATCAGGCCTCTCACACTGTGTAAATATCTGGCAGCAAAATGGAGTTTGACTGGGACATTTACATATTTAGGCCTCCCTTGCTCCGGATTTGAGCAGATGATTGGGTTTCTATTCTAAATGAACACAATAGCCTCGAGAATGTTGCAACTGAAGTCCTATTTATATTTTTTCACCAGCATCACTTCATCAGATCACAGACTGCATGCCCATTGTAGTTAAATGAAATGCATGCAAAACATTTCTGCTAGTACAGCTAGTGTAAATAGAGGATTTTTTTGACTTTATAAATGTTTCCCTCACAATCTCATTAATCCCTCACATCATATTCAAACAAAGCTTAACTACAAAGCAGAGATTTCCAAAGGGTACTTCCAATTATTACCAAGCCTGTGTCCTGTTTTCCTTCAAATCCTCAAGAAGCGTGCTCATACCTGCAGGGACGTGGCAGTAATCCAGGGTATCTTATTGTCTCACATTTTTCAGACTGTTACCCTGGCATCTGTCTGTTTGCAAAAAAAAGATAGTCTGTGCCCTCTTCATGGCACTCCACCTGACTCATTTTTAAACAATAGGCTCTCTGCCTGCTATTTTGACATAAATGTCATCACATATGACCTCAGAGCAACAAAATGCTGAATCTGTCAGGTGATATGTAGCTTTATTTCTTGTTTCTACATTAAAGTTGGCGTTTGTTAACAGTGAATTTAGGGCAAGTTATTCCTCTACTTATCCTTAAATTTACATTTCTTTGACTGCACCTCTCCTTTCCCCTCCTTTTCAGTCTCCTTTTACATCCACACAGACAGAACAACTTCACTTCCTGAAAGAGGAACCCATGCTTAGCCTGGATGGAGGGTTGTACGCTGCAGTCTGTCTCAGTGCGCTAAGGGAACTCATTTATCACAGCTCACTACATAAATCAAGAATCCATTAATTGCATTTCACAGCAGTCATGAACTGCAAATTAGGAATCAAGGAGCTCATTTTGTGTACACTACTGTAATTTGCATGGTAGTCACAAATGCAATTATTTCAATCTTCCTCTGATTCTTTGCCAGGTTTTGCTCTTTCTGTCATTTTCCGTCATGTTGTATCATATGATGATGTTTTTTTTTCTTTATTTCGACACTGTACACAAATAAGCAAAAAAAAAAATGATACTTGAAGTTCACATGGAGGCTAGAGGAAGTAGAGAATAACATTGCGTCATTTAGAATAAATATTTTATTGGAGCAGTACTCATTAAGCTGCTACTGAAAACAGCTCATTTTCTATCTTTCCTTGTCATTAAAGGCTGTTTATTGTAGATTACACCTCATGACTCCACGAGAGAAACCTCCCAGATATCTGAACAGAAACTAAGTTATAGTTATAGTGTTAAGGTGGCCTTATTCAGAGTTGGTCAGCAACTGGACAGATGTGTTGACATTTCCCCCATTGTAGTGAAAATTGTTGCTCTGGATCAACAGGATGTGAGAAGTAGAGGAGTGGAAATTCAGGCTTGTGGGAGGGTGATGCAACTGGGATGGCATGTACAGAGATGTTAATTTGTAAGATTTCTAAAAAGATGTGCAAATCTCTACAAACCAACGTAGTACCATCCTTGGGAAATCTGCCATAGCTTTAGAAGTGGTGTCAATGGATTTCATTCATTCATGGAGTTGCCTAATATCCGAGTCGTGATTAAGCCTCGTCATCAGGAAGGTGCTACTTGCACCTGATGACAAGATTGTTTACTCGTAAACCGAAACCACGTAAATCCGCTGGTGAATAGTTTCTTGGTTTAAGAAATATTCTGAATGACTCAGCTGAGGAAAGAGATAGCTAAAACATGCCTACCACTGAAACTGAGCAATTGTGTGCGGTTGCTATTCAACTTTCCATATAGTAAGGATTAGACAGTGAATCAAAGGATGGCCTCAGTCTGAGGAATTGTGATTTGATGAATGTTGTAAATGTGAAGTAGGAGAAGGGACAGGTGAAATATTGGTAAATGGTTAACATTCACAGCACAAAAGCTCATGCAGGGAGTTTTCTATGATACAATTCCTACCTTTCTATGCCCTGGTAAACTTTCTTGTCATCAGTGAGCTCTTTGATCTGTGGCTATAGTTATTTGCATGTGTCAGTGTGCGCATGTACCGACTGCTGCTTTATTGTCACTTGTCAAATGTGTAGTGTATTATGCTGCTATCGAAACTGCTGCTCTGCCTGCAGTATCTCTACTTGGGTGACATTAACCCTGTCTTCTATCTATGTGTGATATCCCATATATAAAGATATTGTCACAAAAGTCATCATTATCATATTCCATCCATCCATCCATCCATCCATCCATCCATCCATCCATCATCATTACTGTCAGTTTAAAGGGTTTGCTCACTCTTTATTTATTTTACCTTTCTGCTGAGCACAGCAACTGCACTGAATGTGAGCCATCCAGCCGATCAAACACTGATTAATTGTCAGCCTGCAACAAGAGTGGAGTGAGAGCAGCAGAGGGAGGAGGAAGTATAGAGATGGGCAAAAAAGACGATAGCAGGGGGATAACTGTCCATGCAAGCTTTGACAAGTCCAGCCTGAAAAAGAGCAAGTCCTCTGACTGTGTCTCCTTCTTTGTATGTATACATTTCTAGTGTGTGAATCCAAATCTGTGCATACCTGTTCCTGTGTAGATCTGTCCATCTGTCAGTCAGTGTGTGCCTATGGCTTTTTGTAAACCACAGGTATGCAAGCTTTTGTACTTGTATGTATGTAATGCAGTGTCTTTGTTACACAGCACAGCACTTACCCCGCTGACATCCATCCCTCGCTCTCCTTTCCCTGCAGGAGGTCAGATGTGTGACATCTCATCAGCCAGGCTGCAGTTGAGATAAGTGAGGAATCAATACTTATTGATTAGGAAAGCTGCCACAAGAAGCTCATCCCTTTCCCTGCCTGTTTTGCCTCAGCATCCCAGTATAGAAAGCAGATGGCCCTGCTTACCCAGTGGTACTCAGCACACGGGACGTGTTTAGTGGCCCAGACACAACCTCTCCACACGACTCAGCTGTGTCCGACCGCCTGTCCAACAGACTGACAAATTTAGATTCTTATGCAGACACACACATACTGTGGCACCACTCTCATGGAAAGAGATGTCAAGGAATAAAAATATGATATGATTTTGAGGAATATTGTTAAATACAATTTAATCACAGGATGTATGATTAAAATGTTTTTTTTTGTTTGTTTTTTTTCTATTTTTCAGTCTTTAGAAAAAAAAATTTTCATTATGGTGAGTGGGTATAAACCATTCTTTACATTTCTGTGTGATGTGCAGTAAATGCCCGAGTGTTGATGTACTACCTTAATGCTTACTGGACCTCGACGAGGGAGGAAATGAGCTCAGATTTCCCACAAACCCATCACTCCCACTCATCAATTCAGAGCCAATTTACTGCCCCAGCCCTTTTACTGTTGCTGACACTGGTCATCTTACGAGAAGGCTCAACTATATATATTTATGTTTTAGTGTTTGGTGAAGTTTGGAGCCCTATATTCAATTCTCCACAGGAAACAGTGAACTCACTATACCTGAACAGGTGTGGAGTGTGAGGTAAAAGCCAAAAACTGACTCAGCGCAACATGCCACGTGCAATCTGCCACATAAGCAACTTAAATAAGCCACTAGTTAGCTTGTGCACCAGGAAAAAGGAGGTTTTAATTTAATTATTTTGTGTTAGTCAGTGATGATGTGGTTTGACTTGTATTTGTTTCACAAATATTACTAAACATAACACATACCACGGACACTGTGTCACAGAATTTTATTAAAACCATTTATTAAAACCATTTGAAACAAACCTTGATATGTTTGAGTAGAACTGTGCCGGCAAATGACGGGAAAACATTTCCTCATGGTTTACACATCATACTATTTCAGATTCTTAGATATGCCATCCAAACCTGTTGGCTGTGTTTAATTTCATATTCCAGTACATTGACACATTGTTTCACTTGTGACTTGTGATGCAGAATGACTGAAAGTCCCTGTTTTGCTTGGGTTGTTTTATTAACATGCTGTAAACTGCCCGCCTCATGAGGTCTCTAAGGACAGATCGTTTGTGGTCGAACATTAAATTCTTGTCCCACATGTCAACATAACGTGGTGGGTTGTATAAAGCGGTGTGGTTTCTAACTGCATACTTCATCAATCATAGTCATCTATCCTTTTAGGAAGTTACTACAGAATGTGGCATCATTATGTAAACAAATAAATAAGACAGAGCACCCACTCAGAACTCTCAGTAGTTTCAATTTCAGTAGATAGCTCATTTACACAGTGCTGAAGGATGTGGGTCGGGTTGTAAACAAAAAAGAAAACAAACAAACAAAAAAAAACCAAAAGAAAAACAAGAATTTCTGTGACAGATAGGGTGTGCTTCAGTGGTTGTGAATCATTCATTTTCTTTTTGAATTGACTATGAATAAACTCCACTGAAGACCATGATTAAGCACACAGAGAATCACAAGAATCGGCACAGGAGCAAATGGACAGAGGCATTTATTTTCTGTGGAAATCCAGGATTTCACAATAACTTCCTGTGTCTGAGTCATTAGACTTAACAACAAATCTAATGAAGAAATCCCCAACAGTGCGCAACTAAACAACTTTTCATGTAATACAAATAAGGACCTGACTAAAGCCATAATGTTACTTTGATCATGAACATGGTGGTGCAGATCTCGCTGTTTTTGCGTGACCTTGAATTTTAAAAACTCCAGGCCCAAAATAGCCCCAAGCAGAGCAGATGTTCATACATAAATATGTGTGCTGTGATGTCAAAGACTGGGTCATATGTTTCCTTCCTTTTCTGGAATATGTAATTTAGACTTCTTTTACATAATTAATTACTTTGGAGGTTACTCCATTTCAACTGGATAGTGGGATATAGACTGTATTTTATTTACCTTTTCTTTAAAGGCCAGTTGACAGAGACTGGGTTATGTTATGCTCAAATGCTTGTGTTCATTTTGCTGATTCAGCATGAAAAAGTACTTTTGTTTTCCTACTTTTTTCACTGCACATAATGTGAACACAACATTCTGTGTACAAAGCTTTTTTCTAATGTGCTGGGTGAGATCGAATCACATCTATATTGCAGTGTGTGCACCTCACTAAAATCCAATCATTTCATTATTTTCCATATTAATACATATATATATATATATATATAACAAAAAAGTTGACTTTATTGTAGCAAACTCCAGATTCATTTGGGAATATCAGTGTTGTCCTTGAGGAGTTCTTGCTAAATTATTCCTGGACGAGAGCCTTTCTCACTGTCGCTCACATGACCCTTGATGCCCTGAGAAGATGCTCATGACCTGTTTGTCACACTGCTCTGCTTTCCCATCAGACACAGGATATGTGTGTCAACAGGGGAGGACTTCATGCTGAGACATGCTGAATATTGCAAAGCCAAACAGATGTTCAGATGTTGTGGTTGCACTTGTTATACAGTACATGTCATCAGACTCTATGTAAAAAAAAATTTAAAAAAAGATAAAGTTTCTTTCTGTTCATATTGAATGTATGTAGTCGTGCTTGGTTTCATATCCACATCTTAATTAAGATTGTACATCACCTCAGACATTTATTATGTCTGCAGTGGAATAAGGCTTCATCCACTCCCACAGAGTCAGATAATCATGCCTTTACATTACATTACACTAGCACTCGGCCTAAAGTACTTCTCCAAGAACTGATCTACAATCTGCTACTTAAGCATAAATACACTGCAGGGTGAAGGCACAGGCTTGCACTCATGAAGATGAAACCAGGAGGTGCTGCGCATCACGATTTGTGATGTCAGCACATGCAACGAGCTTTAATGAGCAGTGTATATAGGAGAATCACACCCCTTTCAGGTTATTTATGCATTATATCAAAGTGGAGCTTGACCCGGATCAATGTTAAGTAGTCCTTCATCTTCATTAATAATCTACTCTATTACTTAAACACCACAGCGGGGTCTTTTGATCAATGATGGCAGCTGCAATCAATAGAGAACCACTATGATTTAAAGTGCTGTGCATTTACAGTAGCCTTTTGTAGTGCTTCCTAAGTACAGATATCAATTAATAAAGCAGTTTATGATGCACAGAGAGCTGGAGGGAGGCATGTTAATTTCATTATGTATACACAAAGGTCCGTGTCTAAACCAATAATGCCTAAAAACAACATGTAGGTAAGGTTACCATGATTATATTAGTTTAGATATTTAACAGTCTCATTAATCTTGAGAGGTTGAGCACAGATATATGATACTTCATTCCTGCCTGGTTCTGCTGTTGGTCTTACAGTATGGCTAGGACTCATAACCTCAGTCTGGGGCTCTGCAGAAAGTAACACAGTCAACCTTTTCAGTACGTAAGCACTAATAAACTATCACACTGAACACTTGTCCAGCTCTGTTTAATTTACATTGCAAAATAAAACCCAGTCAGTCTGGGAAAAATAACTTCTTTTGCAATGAGATGCAATGCATTTCCTCTCACAATCACTACAGTCACAACTGACTCAGGCCACTTACAGCATCCTCTAATTACAAAATAGAGTACCCACTCATTCAGTCTTAATGACACATATCACTAGTGGAAATCTCATAAAACTTGGAAAGAAAAACATTTGGACTGCACCCAGAAAAAGGCTTTGGATCCAGTGAGGTCATGACTGTGGTGAACAGAGAGTCATTTGTGGGTTGGGTTTTTGTCAGGCTGTGACTAGCAGTGATTCAGGAATGTGTGTTTAATGATTCAGAGGTGAGTTTTGAGGACTACACCTCCTTTCAGGGTCTTTTTTCCACAAGTTTTCAAAGCCGAGTGATCCAAATTCCTATCATCTGTATTGCTACTACTGCAGACAACTGCAGCTACAACTGATTTAAGTATTATACCATTTTTCCAATGTTGCCTTTTACCCTCACTGCTGACTTGACTGGCCCTAATAGCTGTACTGGTTTGCGGGTTGTGCATGCCAATCAAATGATACTGTGTGTTGCAATCGGAGAGGCACAGATGACATCATATTCACATCATTGAGCAATGTGTAAGGGATGGGATAAACATGCAGCCCCATAGGAAGTTATTGTGCCCTGTAATTTGATTTTTTTCCAGTTATACTGTACTCTTTATGTGGACTCAATATTGTCCTGCCTGAGGCTCTATCTGTTATTTTTATTTAATCACATAATAACCAATTTCCCCCCAGTAGTTGTTAGCTGGCAATATAATTAAATTCCTTCATTTACAATCCACTAATTTCAAAGCACAGTGTGCAGGCTGAAAGATGGCTCTATCTGTGCAGGCTTTTGATGCCAGCAAATGAGAGGTCTGCACAGATGCCAAGTGGCTCCAGTCTAAAGAGGAGAGTCCTCCCTCTTACCTAGCACAGACCGGCACGGGGCTACTGCTGAGCTGGCACCAGAACGAAGCCCTCCAACAGCTGCTTCATAATGTGCATCCATTAATTACATTCTGATGCCTCAAGTCTTGCCTGTGTTGCTGAGCAGAGAACCCTCACCTTGCTGAGCGTGGAGCAATTATGTAAGAATACGTTGAACAATGTTAACCAGACTCTCTCTTGCACTTTTACATATTCAGACCCTGGGTCCCCTTCAGGAGATGAATTAATATTTTGTGAGTTGAATTGAGTCTTTGAGTGGCTGGTTGCATTGTGTTGTTCAGCTAATTGTGTTTCTTTTATTCTGTCTACAACAAGGAAGTGGCCTTGTACTTACAAGAAACAGAGAATATTAAAAGATTTCAGTTCCTTAAAAGACCCTTCTGAGTCACTTTTATATTTGCATAACATTATGAACAGTGCCTCAGTTCAGTATAGTGTAGATTTTGTAGATTCCAGAGGAATCAGGTACTGAAAAAATGAATAAACAACTGGAACAAATCTGCATGGGTGAAGGACTTAAAGGCTCCAGATCTGTTTGGCTTGTTCTCAATTTATTTCGATTTTTCTATTACTCAACTAAAAGGTTTATACACAGCTTGTCCTGTACTAGCTCTAACTTTTGTAGAAAGACAAACATACTTTGTCACTCTGATTTAGAGGCGCCCACTTTCACTAAATGGTATTGGTTTGCTTGAGTGCTGATGATATACTATAGTGAAGCATATATCGTTCACCCTGGCAACTGTGGGCTGCAGTTGACAAATGTCTGTTCCAGCTAAAAGAAGAAATACATGAACTGATCCATGGTGCTAGACTTTCTGTTATGTCATTACTGTCAGACCCTGGAAATAGAAGTCCACGCAAATGTGCATATTGATTAGGGCAGCTGTGAAGTTCTCACTCAACCCTGTAACTCAGGGTCCTGTGGAAAAAGTCCAGTCATGGCAAAATGAATTCAAATTAGTTTCTCTAGAAAAATGTTTTATAGTACACTGGAGAAAACTTTTGATTAATATGCCTATTGATCCCAAGCTTTGTGTGCTAGATATCAGGCTAGCCTAAAATTTTAAGAGCCATGAATAGGACATAGTGTGTGTGTGTGCTTCACTTTTCTTTTCTGAATTCTATGAATGGTAAGAAATAGGGCTGAGTTGCCTGTTGGAAAAATGAGAAGCAGAAAATCCTGGCTTTCAGACACTCAGTCCCACAGGTATACCAGCACAAACAGGTAGGTATCAGGCTCTAATCCAATCCTTTCCACCCTAATGGTTCTTTTTCATGAATATTATGAAAGGGATTAAATAGTGATAGAAAAAGGTGGGGCTTGGGCAAGTAAGGTATTGTACATATTTCCTTAAAAGATTGTTAAAAAGATGCGTCAACTGTTCAAAAAAATCTGATTTTTTAAAAACTATATACAGATTCAATTGGAAGGTTAGTGGGTGGATTGTATTTAGCCATGCATTATGCAACAGGGCCTCTGCAACCCATCTCAAATCAATATGAAGTTAATTTTTGATTGAAACTCAGCTTTGCTGAATGTTGTTACGTTCCTTCCTCTCACAGACCATTGCCTTAACTACATGGGGAAAAACAAGCAGCTCTTTTGTATGCAACATTACTAGAAAGCTGTTATTCCGCCCCAGGTAAGTAGAATACAAAGGGCTCAGTGTTTGACATCTGACCAGGGTAGGCATCACAGCCTGTTTCTCCTTCCTTTAAACTTATTCTCCAAAGTGAATGACCTGGCAGTTGGCAGATATGTCCCCTTTCCACCACCACCACCAGCCCCCTCAAAAACTGTGGCATACCATGTGTCCAGAACACAATGCAACACAATGCCAACAAACAGGCCAGGCACAGCGGTGTTGGATGACTTGTCTTTGTATGGTGTGAAAGGCTGATGCTGCAGTTTCACAGCACAATGACAGAAGGCGGACACCAAGAACCTAAAGGTAGAGTTGAAAGTGTGGGTGCGCTAGTAGACTGTGTGTGTGTGTCTGCCTGTCTGTGCCTCCATGCAAGGCTGGATTACTGAGTCAGCAGAGAGGGCAACTGGGCCCCAGAACTCCAGGGGCCACAAAAGCTCCAGGCCTACTGTGTGTCATCTGGTTTGCACTAATTTAATTGATCATTTGTTTTGGAATATGTTGTACTAAAGTACAACACTATCTGATATGATAAAGGTCTCAAGGTGGTGGCTGCTATTACTGAGAGGCACTGTCTTAAAATCTTTGGGCATATGACTTTATTCGACAGTTGACAGAAGAGAGAGGAAATGAGGGCAGAAAGAAATGAGGGATAACATGCAACAAAGGTCTTTGGCCAAACTTGAATTTGGGACATTGCTGTTACTTGGTCAGCCTCTCAAACAGCTGGGCCAACAATATCATGCATGTTGGCATGGCTGGATCAAGAGTTGAGTTGTGCGTGATCAGAACTAGTTCAGAGACATGTCTGACCACATCGGACATGATGAGGAAGGTGCAATATAATTTAAAAATGGGGATAAAGACAATCTCTCCATTGCACTTGGCTGTTCAATATGAAAAGTGAAATGTGAAAACTCTGATGCCTTTCTCACCTCTGGTGGTCAATCATTGCGAGCAATTAAGGTCAAAATTTGCAATTAATCAAACTACCAAAGCCAACTGACATGCAGGGAATACTAAACTTTTGAGGACCTTGCATTCTGGGGCCCCACGTCAATTACCTGCTTTGTCCAGTGAGTAATCCAGCCATGCATGTTCAATAGTCCGAAATTAATGTGTTTAATTAAATTACGACACATCAAATCTGGAGCCAGACGGTATTCTAGGGAAAAACAGTACACACAACACAGAGAGTGCGACAAACGGGATCTTTTTCATGGAAGACATTTTGAAATCTCACAGTAGGACTAGCACATGTGTAAGTAATAAAATGTTATGGCTGAATTCGATGTAGCTTCTTTGGTTTCAGGGTCCTGATGTTGTGCACACTAGCTCACTGTTACATTGTTGTGTCTTAAGACAGCTTTATACAAAATTTGATGTGTATTCATATATCTGCTGTGAAGAAGGCTTATAGGGGCCCAGCAGATCAATTTTGCCCTTGGGCCCCCTGCAGGTTAATCTGGCCCTGCCCCCATGGTTGTTCATAATGCTGAGATGTGTCTTTCTTTGGAACAATATACATCCACAGCAATGCAAAAGGTAAAAATAACATAATAAAACAGCCACAACCATACAAACCCACACAGCCAATTAAACAACAAAGAAAAACAAGTTTTTAGGGTATTCATGTAACATTCTATTTACAAATAAAAATAACACTTTGTTATGTTTGTGAGTCAATCAAATCAGACACCATGTATTGACTGTACCTGCCTACCCTACCCCCCTGGGCTCCTGCCCTCCTCTCAGCCATCCGTCGTTGCCAAGGTTTCCGTGTACGCGCTGCCTGCGCGAGCGGAGCCGCGCGATTGTCATACAGTATTGGCAGACATGGCGGCGGATCTACAACCCGAGTGGATTTCTTGTCTCCCTTCTTCGTGGAGTTATGGGGTTACTCGGGATGGACGCGTCTTCTTCGTTAAGTAAATATCCCTTCAAAGAAAACAGCTCAAGTCGTTTCTGTCCGTCTCTGTTTCGAGCAAAGTCGCCGTGTAGTAATGAATGCGTTTCCTTCTCTCAACAGCGAAGAAGCCAAGAGTACAACCTGGCTGCATCCAGTGAGTGGCGAGGCGGTAATAACCGGGCACAGAAAAACTCCAGGTAAGGTGTCGTTGAACGGCTGTCAAGTTTCTTCGTTGTCTTTAACGTCTCCCATGTCTGTCGTCATGTGTTGTTGTTGCCCATATACCGAAACCGATACTTCCCACACTGTGTGTGTGAGAGAGAGACTGTGACATCCATGCTGTGTTTCTTAATGCATGAGTGGGCTTTTGGCGCTCGTACTGTGAAAAGTGAGCCCTCTCGTGCCCACCTCTGCCTGACTCGTGAGCCTCTTCTTCAGGTTGGTCGGTCAATGAAGTCGCAGAGTGGATGTTGGCTGACTGACTCTTACTTACAACCAGCAGCATGCAAATTAATTTGGGAGGCATTTTGTGTCACTTTGAATAAACTAACGACTTCTGTCGACCACATAACTGGACAGATTTGTGCACCTGATGTTGGGTTAACAGAACCAGAGCTCGCTCATCAGTGATCTCCAAGTCGACAGGTAGATACAGCAACAGCTGCTATAGACAGAGGGGCTAGTAAAGGTCAACTATAAATCTACAAAATTAGCTTTGTCTAACCCACCCCTGCAAAAATCTCCCGAACAGCCTTAAACACTGTGTGCAACATGGTAAAATTAGCTTCTTTCATCGTGTGACGTTACCATGCGACTACACACAGTAGCAGCTTCCTGCTGACCTGAACTCATTCCCACCTCTCTTACTAATAGCCTCTGCATCTCAGTGGGACTGCAACTATTAGAATTTTGCTCATTGATTAATCTGCAGATTATCTTTTCGATTAATCATTTATTTTTAGCCTATAAAATGTCAAAAGATTGTGAGAAATTTTGCCCATCATCAGCAACCATTTTAATAATTGTTTATTTTCAAGCGAAAATGCCAAATATTCTTCAGTTAAAGCTTCTGAATTGTGAGGATTTCTTGGTTTTCATTTGTCATATATATATATATATATGTTTGTTTATTTATACATAGATATATATATATATATATATATATAATACTCAATTGAATAGTTTGGGGTTTTAAACTGCTGCTCAAACTAAACAACTGAGCACTGACACTCACACTGAGCTTTTGGAAAGTGTGATGTGTATCTTTTCAGACATTTTATAGACCAAACAACCACCTAACCTGGAAAATAGTTGACAGATTAACCGATAATTAAAATAATGGTTAGTTGCAGTCCTAAAAGTGGAATGTATAAATTGCCTAATTTGTCAAACCAGTCCAAAACCCAGAGATATGTCTACTACTACAATTATGCTATTATGTCCTCTGCTATTAAGTGTAAAAAGCAGCAAGAAATTACTGAAATTATAACAGATTTTCAAAACAGTTGCCAATTAATGTTCTTTTGATCAACTAATTGCATCCTGCATCTTAGTGTGTGAACTGACAGCTGAGAAGGTAGCCGGAAGTTAATTTAACACACACAACATCTGTTTGTTCTACCAGTTTGTGTTCACATGTTATTTTCCACCTCTTGTTTTTTCACAGACCTACCCACTGGATGGGAAGAAGGATATACTTTCGAGGGGGCACGGTGCTTTATCAAGTGAGTTAAACTCCCTCCCTCCACAAGACACACACCCATTATAATGTCAGAACCCACATACAATATCTAAACATGCGATACGAATTCAAAGCACCTGTACCTCACCATGAGGCCTTAATTATAAACAGGAATTTATTTATTTCCTTCTTATTCACCTCAAATGGTACAAAAACTCTATCAAATGCTTGCTACTTCTCAGAACATGCTGTGTTTTAGAAGCAAATATTACATGGCTATAAACTTGGAACCTTTACTCCCTATTTCTGTGCTGTAGAAGCCTATTGCAAAAGTTAATGATTACACAGGAACATTGTGCAAATACGAGACAGACATGGGCAAAGTGTGGTTGCTGTCTTCTTGCGAGCTGTTTTTATTTATTCAGACTTGCCCCGCTCAAAGCTGAGCCTACTTGGGGAGTTGAGCCAAAGAATAATGTGTTCTCTTTTTGTGACAGTTATCCTCACTGTTTGGGTTTATATGGTCTGCTCACAGTTTACAATGACACTTGTCATTAAGTAGACACTGGGAAATATTCCTGAGGTACATGCCAATGTACAGTATTCGGAATTTAACGTAGGAATTTGAAAAGACTTTCTTATTTAAAGTCGTCTTCAATTGATTTTGTTTGAACATCGTATCTGCAGCATGATCATTTGTTGTGCTATGTGGGCAGGAGAAAATGTGATATATATGCTCCATGTCCATGAAACGACTTTGGTTTGTTCAGTTTGTGCCCCTCTCTGTTTGAAAACCGGGATCTACATGAATAACATTAGTAGTTGGCTATGTTGTATAGTCTTTGAAATACAGTATATTTCTCATTTTCCTCTCTCTCCTCCTTGGCAGCTTGATGCATGCGACTAATCAAAAGAGATCACAAGCGCTGTCATTCAGTTAGCCCTGATTCATCATGTGTCCTCAGAATGTTTTAAATCCAAGGATATGAGCTGAGATGTTTTGTTATTTTGCATGTCTTAATGAAATACTCCTCTCATACAGCTGGTATAGATATTTTGCGGATGGATTTCTCTGCGACAAATACAAGAATGCCTGTGTATGATTGAAGTCATTGCAATACACAGGCTATGAATTTAGGATATTATGTCTTATTATACTCACTCAATCCGCTCTTCTTCTTTGACTTCCTCATGAATTTGAGGAGCTTCATGTGGCAGGTTGCCAGACGGTCCGACTGAAAGGCAGTAATTTTATATTCCAGTATTTTATCAGAGCTTCTCAGTGCAAGGCAGACTTGCGGATGACATTGGTTGATCCCTGTGTATCTGGCGGTTACAAACTAATCATGTTGTCTCCTGCAAAGCGAGCAGACTGCATTTTTGCAAGTGAAAAACCATTGGTGTCATACATTATTGGCATTTTAATGAGTTTAAAGTTTTAAGACATGTAAATTCAGTTGTTGTGTCCTTAGAAGCTGCGGATTAATTAACAGCTTTGTCGAGTCTGAAGTCGGCTGCTCTGTCTTCTACAAATTAGACTCACTGACTGTACTGTGTGTGAGATACAAGATAAACCTGGTGTACACACAGTTTAACTGAGGATTAAGAGAGTGTTGAATGTACTGTGATTAAGGATATATACGTGTGTCTTTTTTTTTTTCACACATTATCTTTTACCATGACTGATAAATATAAATAATATAATGTGATATCATTTATTAGCTCAGCTGACTCATACATTTGAACCTAATGTAATATTGTGTGATTACTTGGATTTAAAATCTGCCTCAGTCATTTTAATAGTAATCAGAAGCTTATTGAATATCTGACAAACTTAATAGGAAAATTTAAAGCAGCCATGTATTAGCTGATGCACCACTGCTCGGCAAAGAGGACCTGTGGTTTTATTTGTTTGACTGCTAAGATGCAGGTGAGCCACACATGAATCTTTCAGTCACCTGTATTTAAGTGACAGCCACCATAAACAAACTGTTCAGCCGCTTGAACTGAGCGTGCTGTAGATTGCAGCTAAGCAAGAAAAAAACAGCATCTCTCCTTTGTTTGAAAATGAAAAAATTAATTTCATGTTGTCAGTATAAAAAATGTTATATGTAGTTCCTCTTGTTGTGTGCCTACAGAAAATACTAGCATATGGCGGACTGTACTGCCTGCTCATTGCGTTTAGTTTTAATGAAAGCTGGTACAGACTTTGTGGATGACATGTAGATAAGAAACCTAAATGTGACCAACGCTGCCGAAGGCTGCCTTGTGTGGACTGTTTAAGTAAGACACATTTTCCCAGCCTGTTTACTGGAACTGGCCCAGGAGGTTTCCCTTTGTTGTTTTACTTAGCAGGAGCATTTAGAATTCAAGTCATGCGGTCACAACTGTGAGTGTCATAAAACTGGCTGCATGCAGTGATAAACAAGTATGGTCAATTCAAGGCACAAGATCAGTTTGTCAGTCAGTAGTGATACCTCTTAGAGTAGTGTACTTGGCCTTTGTAAAACCATGCCTGTTAATATCGTTGCGACTCATTGTTTTGACAGAGAGATTGGTTGACAGGTTTATGTGATAACTGTCTTGGACAGTACTTGGAACATTTTGAGGCTTTATGTGAGGCTGCCTCTGAAAATGCCTCGGAAAACTGTCCAGAACCATTAGCCTGATGACAGCTGGATAAGTCTGTGTCTTGTTTTTTACGATAGGTTATCATTACTTTATCACCGATTCATTAGGGTTTAGGGTTATATTTTTGCATTTCAAATGAACATAAACAAACAGAAACCAAACCAAAAAAACCAACCCCCTCCTCTTGTTTTCAGACTTACAAAATAGTGACTGGATCATTCATTCATTTCTGTGACTCAAGTCTTTTTTGAGCCTGCGAAAAGATCTGGCCCATTCACATGCTGGCTGCGTGGCTTAGCTGTTACCATCAGGTTACACAGTGTGAGCATCAGTGAGCAGATTGTGCTGACGTAGGCTGTCCTCTGATGGTATGTGTTGGGGAGGATGGAGCGCAGGTTGTTGCTGTCATTGTGTGGACATCACACGATTTGATTATTTTATAGTAGCATGAGTTTTGAATGAGTGACGGTCAGTGCAGATGTTAATTGAATCAGTCATGGTTTACTGCTTTCCTCAGACTGAGCAGTCTCTTTTGAGTTTCTGGGTTGTTTGCAGATGGCCCAATGCCAATGCGCCTTTTTATTTTGGGGAACTATGTGTCAACTGCCCTGTACTTGCTCCCCCACTAACAGAGTGAGATAACATGGAGGTGTAAATTTGCTAACTATAGCTTGTTAATTCAGTTCACAGGTAGACATGTGTAACTAAAGTCAGTACGTTGTGACTCTTTTATTTCAGGGTTCGACAGGACTGCGAGCAGTAAAAAAAAAATCTGTCTACACATTGTTAAGATGCTACAGTTAAAAACTTCAGTTTCACTGCTGCCTCTGTTCAACTTGACTATTATTTATTTGCTTTTTTGTTTTTGTCAGAACAAATACCAATCTCACACACACACACACACACACGCACACACACACACACACTCACACACACACACACACACAAACTCAGTATTATTGTATCCTCCCTCTTCTCTGCTGTGGCTCATTGACAAGTGAGGAACGGGTCAATAGCACCCACCCATTAGTCCTAATACATTCAAGTTTTTAAGCCAGTGGCTTTTGGCTCTGGTCTCAACTGCTGAACTTGGCGATAAATCAGAGAACCCTGAACGGCATCCAGCTACTGTGGTGCTTTGGTTCTGCAAGAGCTGAAACAATAATCCACACATCAGAGTAACGGACACTTTCTACTTTAGATTAATCTGTCTGTTACTTTGTACCCTGGGCTGAGAGCTTGGAGCAGGCGATTTATCTCTTTTTGAACTGCACTTCTGTGAAAGGATACAGAGTAAGGTTCTCTGCTGATGATAATATGCTGTTTTTAAAGAACACATACACCATTCTGTATGCTGTGTAGGCTGCTATGTGGGGAGTCAAGCCATTGGACATTTTATGTCCATGACATTTTTTCTAGTAAATTCTACAGCCACCCAGAGTACGATATCTACTCGGTTTGTTTTTGTTTGTGACATAAACAGTGTTTTGATGAGACTTTGCCATCTGGCAGATTTGTGATTTCTATTTTATCTCTGTAGCACATAATCCTACTTTTTAACTTAAGTCTCATTCTGAACAAGACAGAGGGACATGATTTGGGCAATTGAACCTGTGGTTTGTCAAAGTGTTTGCCTGTCACTGTCTGTTAATGAGGATTTTCACCTTTGAAGACCTTTCAGAAGTGTCTATCAGGATAAATGGGGTGAAGTCAGTTTGGCTGGTGCAGAAGGTTTAATATTATAGTAGGAGAGTGATGACTAATTATGAACTGGATGCAGGAAGTGTTCACAGCAATTATATTTATAAAATAGACAGGTGCAGATCTCCTGCCAGTTCTCTATCTCTGTTCGCTATTCTTGTCTCATTAATTCTGTCTGGGAAAGGAGGGGAAAACCTCACTGCTGAAATCAGGGCTATTTGCTCTAGGTTACACAATGAGATGGCTGACATCTTGCTTTGAAGGCTAATGAGTTAGTAATAAGTATAGTACGGGGCTCAAACAGCTGACCCTCATACTGCAATAGGCCAAAAGTCCAGGTTGATTGCTATCCAGTTATTAAGGTTTCATTTGATGACATTTTGTGAGTGTCCTTTGAGAGCAATTTTCTGCTCATCACTATGAAGTGCAACATAAAATATAAATATTGTAGTAGTACTTTCATTAGGCCGTTCACTTCTACCACTGCATAATTCATCACTCACAACAGAGGAAAGCATGTCAAATGAAATTTGGCCAATTATGGCAAAAATCTCTCCAGTGGATCTGTTTAGCTGTTGGTTCATTTTCTGCTTTGAAGGCCCACATTTAAAAGCAGGAGTACAGGGTTGCTCTCATGTCGATCAGTATTCAATTGTGGTAATTGTCACTCAAAGCAAAATAATCAAATCTTCCTTTTTGATGGCTCTGTGGTTTTTATTGATAACCTGTTAAAGCTTCTGTTTGTCATAATGGCTAATGTGGTAAAAAACTATTCAGAAGTCTTATATAATACAAGACAATATTTTGTGTAATGACTCACGTAAAGGTTCTTGTTTAAAAGGCACAAAACGTTTAAAACAGAATGAAATTTTCATGATGGCACTGTCCCTAAAATCAGCATCTTTTATTGCTTAAAGGAACTATTTTTAAGTTTTGCTATTGCTACATAGCAAACATTAATGCTGTTTAATTACAGGTCTTGCCAATGCTTGTTGTATTTACATTTAAATGCCCTGTATACAGACAAACCACCAACATATGTACCACAATTTAAATGCACAGAGTAGTTGTTTGCTGGATTCATAACTTCAGAAATTTAGACAAAAAATATTCATAATATGGTTGTTCATAATTTTCACCATTTAACCATTAACCGACAATAAGAATTTTGACCGATTAATGCTATCTGTTAAATGGTTCAAATGTCCTTGGACATTAGTACTGTCTGAGTGGCTATTCTCCGCCACAGGTCTAACAGTTAACAGACTACGCACCAGACTAACCCCAAAGTATGTCCACATGTTGCTATTTCTGAATAAAAACCATTAGACAAGCTGCCCACTCCACTGAGGACTTTAGGTAGGCCTGGCCTGTTTATTTTATTTTGAGGTTTAATGCCAGTCCAACTCTGTTGTGGGAGCAGTAGTCTGGCTGTTCACACCAGAAGCGCATTTCTCTGCACCAGTCAAAAAGCAATTCTGCTCCTCTGCTCTTTTTTAATCACATGTGATCTTTATAATAACCTCATGAATTTATAACTCAGAGCTTTTTATGTGTTCTTAGATAAGCGTCGTCGTTTCTTCTGCAAAAATGAAGTTAAAAGGACCATCGACTTGTGTGATGATCTGCCTGGAGGGGCTTCTTTCCTGCCTCTGTGTGTGTGTGTGTGTGTGTGTGTGTGTGTGTGTGTGTTTGTGTGTGTGTGTGTTTGTGTGTTTGTGTGCTCACCTGTCTCCCGCTTAGTTTAGCTACTCTGGATCATAACCCCTGTGTATTAGTATTTTTTAATAGGTTACAGACACTCGTCTATTCTACATAGTACATGATAATCTTGTCAGTTATCGGTTAATGGTTGGTTGACGAGTGTCAGAAAAAACATCCCTAATCCTTAATGGCTCAAAGAATACACATTTTTCCTTTTGCCTTCTTTCTTAAAAATACTACTGCTCTCAGCATTTTGCTTAGTGTTGCTTTAAACTTGCAATAACAGCATAAACAAACAAGCTGTATACAGTACAGTTGACTCTTTAAACATCCTGCAGATACAGAGCCACATTAGCATACATTTGAAGATATGTTTCTGGCCACTTGACGACTTTTCATTCCAATGCTCTCTCTCTTTTAGTTCTGTTATCTTTTTGTCTCAACCACCTAACTTTGTCTGTCTGTTGTCTGGTGCCTGGGAAGATAGTGCACAGTGGGTTTTAAGAGCTTTTTTTGCAGAAAACGACACTTTGTGAGCGATGACACTGACCAAAAACAGTGAAATTTGAAGGATGCTAAAACGCTTCATAAAACTGAGGAGACCTGCTGAGTCAGGTGATGGTTCTCTTAAGGTTTGCCACTACAAGTGACTACTTTCACATTGCACATTGCCATTTGATCCAATGTTATTGTGTGAGAGAGGGGACCAATTGTTTGGACTTGGAATTGAAATAAATGCAAGATAGGGTTGAATATTTAATTGAATTTATTAGTTCATTAAGTCAGCTCAATTTTGGCCTTAACATTTAGGCTAATTAAACTGATAAACATTTGACTTTATGGTAAGAGCACCTGCTCTGGTGCATCAAATCAAGAGTTTCATAGTCAAAAGAAAGCTGTCACCAATCACAACTGTGCCTTTCATTCACCCTGTGACTAACTGCTCTATGCTTCTGAAACATGATTGCAGCTGCAGGCAAGAGCATTGTCACTTCACTGTTAACCTTCAGCGTAATCCTCCATTACAACTCCATTCTCTCCATTTGTTTGTGCCGTGGACATAGAAAATATTTGTCTGATTAGCTGGCAGGTGTAAAATTGTACATCGGGACCCCTCAAGGATACTTCCAGTCAACAGTTAAATGTTAAAGCACTGTCTTAAATCAGTGTGCATGGTATATTAAACTCTGAAACTCTGCCAGGTCCACCAGTGGCTTCATCCATACAAAGTGTTGTGCATGTGTTGTTTCATGTTGTGCAGCCAAGTACACATAAAAAAACCAGCACCACAGTATTTGCAATTCTATGCAAGAGGCAAAGAATGTGCACAAAACTATAAACATTATATATATATTTTTTGGAGAGGTTCAGTCATAAAAATCCTAACATTTCTATCAGTGTTAAACATCACATGCTTCATAGAAATTTGGGGACAAGTACATGCTGAATATACTTCATATTTGTTATTATCTTAAATAAGAAATTAATTAAAATAAATTAAATTTTCATTCTGTGTTACCAGTTCACTCTCCTTGCTGAAACTAAACTAATCACCTAATTAACCTTCTATGCTGGGTTGCTGGGGCCATGCTCACTATTTAATTTTCTTCTCACATTTTCTTTTTATAAAATTAGTAGCAACAGTCCATTTTCACACATAAGCGTCTCAGGCTCTGTTTTCCACAGCGTGTGTGTCTTAGCTGGTAGCAACTTGAAGTACTTCAAGAGATTTATTATTAAGGCAACAAGTAGAGCCAGTTTCTTTTATTTGTTTTTCTGAAGCCACAGTATATCCCAGCACACAAAGTCTGTCACACAAAGACCGATGACCACCTTCACACTTCTTGGGCAAATCAATTTCCAATTACATACATCTTACATGTTGGAGGACACTTGAGCACCCATAGAGAATCCACATTTACACGGAAACAACATGCAAATCTCTGGACTGACAATGAACAAACTTTAAAACATGAATGAATGATGAATGTCATGCCAATTATTACACACCAATATCATGTAAAAAGAGGGATGCAGTTTCTAGCAGTGTGTTTGTAAATAAGTAAGACGTTTCCATCCACATGGCTAACATTAACGAATGGCACACTGGGGACAATGCCTTATTCAAACTCCAAATCTCTGAGCGAGTGTTTACTCACCCCCTTGGCAGGGAATGACTATGATGGCTGTGGCTGCTGACTCACTACTCTGTAAGAGCTAGGTACTCATGCAGCTCACTTGTGTGTGCGAGGTGATTTAAGAGGGAAACCAGTGGATCTGGATCTGCTGTACATCATACTTGTCTGACTCCATAACTCTCTATTGTGAGACTGGGCGCTGACTGGGAGACAGACAGACAGTCAACTAGGCTGACTTTGAGCTGCTCTCAGGCGTTTCAGTCTCTGTGGGGTCCCTGCCATCTGGCAGGCACTGGAAAAAAAGTGCGTGTATGTTTGGATGCTCTGTGTGTGAACATATGTGTAAAAGATCCTCTGATGTTGGTGCCTGCCCCAGGTGCTGATTAAGACAGTTTCTCAGTGAAAATCCACGTCAGACCAAGTAAGCCTCTGGTTTTGTTCCTAGCATTCTTGGCTGCCCATATCAGAGTTTTGTAATGCATTTTGTTGTTTGCAAATTGTGTGCACCAATTTGATTGTTTCCCATTTTATGTTATGGGAGTAATTATTTTCTCAGCAATGGGAATTAGAGGCAAGGCTGCTTTTACCAGTATCAAGAGACTTTTTGTTTGCAGTGGTTCTAATTACTTTAGTAAGAGGGCGATGGCTGTCTCAGTGTGATATGTGACAAACTTTTTTTTTTTTTGGTCATTTTTAGACTATTGGAGTTCACACGAGCCCTGCTGGTGAGCAAGCTCTATCATTGTTTTACAACTTGTGCCCTCTGGTCAATATCCTTTAATTGAAACTCTATGCAGTGATTAATGTCCACTATTAAAGAATATGTATTTAATCCCCAATGGTATACTATATATTGATTGAATGTAGGCCTACGTCTTGGCTTTACTAGGGGAACACGCGGCTACAGTAATTCTTTGGTCCTAAAGCCTCTTAGTTGTGTGGTGTCTTTGATTTAATGCTGAGAGAGATGTTGAACTTGAGTAATCCCTGCAGTAATCTGCAATGAGCCGTCTTTTGCTGATGTTGTGCCAGGTTGAATCTGGGGGCAGCTGCCTTCATCGTGGTCACGCTGTTGGTCTACTATTATTCCACATATTATTAGGTCTATATATAAGAATTTGATATGCCAGGCTCATTCCAATTTTTAGAGAGCGAATCAGACTTCTCACAATTTATATTTTTTTGGGAACTACTTACGTCTTTCTCTGCATTCTCGTCTCTGCAGTCCACTTAATTTTATTTTTTTTATCCATATAGCTGGAAAGCAGAGTGGGATATAAAGTTGGAGAGGCACAAGCGAGAACCATTTTGCAGCATCTGATCTCAAGCCATGTGTTGAACTTCAGTACCCTGGCAGTTCTCTGCTCTCTTTTGATGTCAAATGTTCGAAATACCCATCCGGCTTACTAACTGCTTATGAGGTGCCTGTTTAGTTCAGGAACTTAATATTGCTCAAAGTTTAAACTCCCATTACAACCATTACAGACAGTGTCCCGTGGCAGAGAAACCCAGTCAGTGTGCTTGAATTGCTCATGGTGAGATGCTGTAGAAACAAAACAAGACCTGATCAGCACATGTGCAGGTGGAAAGAAACTTTTATTTGCTCATAAATCCTTTTAGTTTGGATCCATGATATCTGTTTGTGATCTTGGTGATAACTATCTTTTAAGCTCTTGAAATGATACAGCTGCCATATAATGCCTTGACAAAGCAAATACCTGCTCTCCCTATCTTTTTCTTCCTCTCTCTGTTTCGCTTGCCTGTCTACCCCAGTCCAGTGGACAGTGCACGGCCCAGTTGTTTTCCAGATGGTCTGTGATGATTAGGGAGCTTTTGGAAGCCGTCACTCTGCTCAAATGCTCTACAGCTGTGAGCTCTTGGAGCACCATGTTAAAATGTCCACAGAGGGCTTTGGAACAGCATACTGTTTCCTGAAACCAATTGTTACAAATTCAGCCTCTGAATTTGTCTTCATCCACATCCAAACAGGCAGCGGTATCTTTTTTTTCCTCAACTGCTAAGCAGAAAGAGAAACCAAACCTCTGTTTTTACAGTGATCACACCTTCATGAACAGGATCCACTAAAATATTGCAGTGTTCCTTCTTTTTACACTCTTCTAGGCGATTGAATAAAGGGTGTAGTGCTATACTGATGTACTGGTTGCTGCCAAGTTTTCAATTTAGCAGCAGCAGTGGAGGGATTAATATTGTACCCTCCTGGTCCTGTGGCTTTGGCTTACTCCCTCCCTTCTCTCTCCTGGCAACAGTGTCAGCTGCACCGTCCGTGCAGACCTTGCATGTCCCATGAGGTCTGCAGGCAGATATCGCTCAGGCTACATATAATGTATGGTATCAGCAGGACATTGTTTCTTTCTATGATTCTCCTTTTAGTTTTTAATCCTTTCACAATTCTTGTCTGTATCTCTTGAGCTCAGTGACAGTGCAAATGCTTTTGGCTCTTTCTGTGTGAACCTTTGATATTTTCTTGCTGGCTAGAACCAAATAGTGAGTGTATTTTGATATTGGATAAAAGTGCCAGATGTGTGACCTGATGACCCTTACATTATCTTTAATTGTTTAATCACTTATGGGAGGGAGAGATTAGATGCACTGGTGGGCTCATTTTCTCTTTAGTCAATCTCCACTGCTGGTACTTATACGAGCCATTCATCTAAAAAGTCCTTATGCAATATCATAACCGTATGAAGCACTTCCAAAGTTATTCCCAACAAACAGCAACCCAAAGTGAAACTGCTTTTTACAACCACTTATCGGGCCTCTCGTATGTCTGTGTGCATTCATTTTAGTGCGAGTCCCATCATGACTTGAGTGCACTGTAAATTCTGCTGCTAGATGGGGCACTTGGTAGATATAAATAGTACTCAGGTCATCACGACTGCCTCAAATAGCAGTTCTCTGAGGTGTATTGGTACTATTAGACCCATCAGATTAGACAGAGAGCAGATTCAAAACTTATTTGAAGATAAAACTATATCCTGACATGGAATCTGTGTGGTAGGCATAGTGAGTCACTTGTTGGGGATTCGATTCTCTTTCTGTCGACAGGGAGGGATTCATAGACAGTGGCAGTGATTGGATAATGCACTGCATTTATTGCTCAACTGTGGGGTAGTGAGTCTTCTGCTGTCAGGGTCCTCTCCCACGCTCTGTCCTCGGATCTGGCCGTCCCTGCCTAAACAAATATTTGAACTCTGTGCCAAGTCTCTCATTGAATAATGTATACCTGCTGTGATTGATATTGTACATTTGCGTTTCTCACAAGCTTAATGGCATCACTGGAGTTACCAGAAGAGGAATGTACCGTTCTGTGTTTGGAGTCACAGAAAACATACAAAAATTGTTGTCCCCCATTACAAATGAACAGGAGTATTTTGTGAAGCAAACACAAAACCCCGGAAAAAACAAACAGCTAAATGTGCATCCCTTGATCTAAATTGGTGCCTCGAAGGCACTATGTGCTTCCTGCTTCCCGGAGTTCTAGCCGTCTGTTTAAGGTCAGGTGTTTCACAGATAGCTGAAGAGAATAGCACAGTTGGGTACTGTACATAACCTTCAGATGTTAATATATAATGTTACTATGAGTATGGCCTAACAAACATTGTAGATGCATTTCTTACTTCATAATACATTTGCAAACCCTTTTTTTAAACATTTTAAAACCTGCATTGTTTACATTGGCTTGTTGTTTTTACACTTTTATAATACATTACCATTACCACTCTTCACAGACGTGTGTCACGTTGGACTGTGTTTGTGCACATGCATGTGTGTCCTTGTGCACTTGGAGACATATCTCAAAATACAAACAATAAGTGGACCTACTCATCGAAACACCACTTCACTCTGTCAGTAGTGGTTAAAAAATCCATAGATTACCTTTAAAGACCACGTGCAATGAAATTGATGTGTCCCTGCTTTTATACCGCGTATCAGGTCTGTGCAGTCTGCTTTCAGTTTCAGTTAGACGGTGTGTGAGAGTGTGAGAGATAAAGCTCGAGTAGAGTGAGCTGACAGGGGCTTCATAACTGTAGTAATGGTCGCACCTCATAGTGATCAATCAGTCTAATCAGCTGTCAGGCCTCTGCAATATGTTTCTGCAGCAGTAGAGATGAATGTCTCTGGAAGTCAAGAGTCTGGTTGAAATATCAGCACTACTTACTCAAGGATAAATGCAGCTTTGCCACCTCTGTGCTGCTATTCACAAACTGATGTATACAGGCATTCCTCCTTCACTCTGGATGAGACGGAGCCCACTGTTTTTCACTCTAAGACCTCTGCTGGTTGTTCAGATAAATACACCCTCAACTTTGACTGATGTTGTGATTGCTATGTTTCTGTCTCTGTGCTTCTTGTGTGAGGTAGTGTGATTTAGCAAGAAGTCTTCTCTAGATGTGTATAAGAGACAGGGTATGGTGTGTGTGGGCAATATAACTGGTATAAATGTCACAGTGGCAGAGAGATGACCCGTGATATGAATTTGACAGTGCTGTTTGCACCAACATAAGATCATCATGTCACACTGAATGCAATGAGAAGATCAGCAAAACTAACTATATTAAAAACAAGAGAGCGTAATGCATTTAAATAATAATCTCTCGAAATGAGGGGGGAAATTATTTGCTGTGATTAGAGCTGATATGATTAGTGTATTAATTAATCAATTTTGAATCAAAATGTGTCTATTTTGATAACCGATTAATAGTTTCAGTCCTTTTTTCAAGAAAAATTCGATTTTTCCAGGTTTTCATATGTGACAATTTCTTACCTTTCGTGGCCTCTTCTGATAGTAAATTGAATATTTTTAGATGTTGGACTGTTGGTGAGACAAAACAAGACATTTGATCGGCTCTAGATGGGCATTTTTCACTGATTTCTAATATATTATACTAAACAGTGAATCATTTACTTCAATGAGAATCAGAATTGTGTTCATGTGTACAAGGAAGGCTTTGGTTCATGCTGTATACTTGTCCATGTTCAAATGAACACTTAATAAAAAATTATGCTGATGCTTTTTTCCATATATAAATTATCCTGCTTCAAATGATCTAACAGCTCGACGGTCTTGTGAATCTTCAGCTTAACTGCTCAGAATGAAATACAAGATGTCGTCTTTGATTTCATTTGGCTCAGTTTTGTATAACAGCGATGCCCCTCTCTCTCTAGAAAAACTTCCACTCCTTATTGAGAGTCTAGGAAGCTTCATAAATAACTCTCAAGTCTCTTTGAGTATTTTTAGTCCTCATCAGACTTGATATGCAAGATTTGGAGGAGTTCTCAGTTCTGAAATGCTTGAAAAATGGATCTCTGGTCCTTGAAGGTACAGACCTGCATCCATCTAAAGAATCTAAGTCTTTCTCATATCTATAGGAAGTTTCTGTGTAGTGATTTGGAACAAGGCATTAGTGGACTGTAAGATCCTCTGAGCTGTTAGATTTGCTTCTCTGCCTATTTGTTTTCATTGTTTATGTATGGAGGAGGGAGGCTCATTAGTCATTCAGTGTGACAGAGTAAATGTGTACACAAGAAGTTTGCTCTTTGCCAAGAACTAAAGCAGAGCTGAAGCTGGCTCACTGCCAGGCTTAAAATTGGCTTTACCTTCAGTCAAAATGGCAGTGTTCACAAAAACATGTTTATTTATTTTTATCTAGAAACCTAGTCTGGATAGTTCTGACAGGAATTGCTGTAATTTCTGGCTGCTTTGTCGTACATCTTTAAGTCCCCAGCTACATCTTTAAATAATGCAGAACTCAGATTGATCTTTGTACTATTTGCTTTATTGGCAAAAGCCTATAGTCTTGAGTATAATAGTGCTATTCAAGCGTGGCTATTAACTTTCACACTACCCCACAAAAAAGTTCAAAAGGATAGAACGATCTCTCAACAAGAAGCTGTAAGGACTTAAATGAATAGCACTCTCTGGTAATAGAGTTCTGAAGTGGTTATAACAGGTGTTCAGTAAAAGCCTTCTTCAATTTTTGATAGAAACTGGTAAGTGACTGGCAGTCAGGGGCTTTGCTGGGCATGAAACTATCTCAGGTGAATCATCAATACAAAAGATGAGCAGCTGTGTTGGAAAATGATTGAAAGTCAAAGCCTGTGGACATAAAAACCCAAGGAGAGTATGAAAGCAGCATTTTGATAAAATGCATCAAAGGTATTGTCCTCATGGAAGCTGAAATTCTGTTGCTTTTGTTACTAGCAGCTACTAGCTGTTTAAATAATAGTCCCTTTAGAAAAAATGGGTCCATTTCAGATGAATTCAGCAACTACTGATACTGACTACTAAGCTTGATAATGTCACTACTTTGGTTGAAGCCCTGCCCACGGTGAAGCTGATGGGCTCATTTGTCTCTTTCATGGAGCCACCAGTTAACCAAAGTCACCTGACTTATTTGACATGCTCAACAGAATTTTAATTGTGGGCAAGAGGGTCCATGGCGCAGACACTGATATCTCTGTACCTTGGTGTTCATGTTTCTTGTTGTCCTCATGATGACTGCGCACCTGAAACCTGTTGAATCAAACCTAGATGGGAGGCACTTTGGCGCTGTTCTCGCTGTTTCAGCTTTCAACCTGAACTCGACTTGGAAGCACCACAATTACATCTTTGTAACTCATGCACTCTGTCTCATACTGTTCCTCTGGAAGCATGAACTGGTATGTAGGTAAAGCCCAGGAGCCATATCAAGCCAGCATGTTGTTGGTTATGTTCCAGCAATGTTAACAGAGTCATCCTAGTAACGAGGTACTAATAGAGTCATGTCGAGCGCTTTCCTCAGGGAGAGATGAGAGAGGTATGTGTGAATCAGGCTAACTTTTCATTCTTATACTCCCACATCTCATTGCAACACTGCACACAGTTTTGAAAACTGACAAAATAAATCAGCACTCAATGCAATAAGATTCTGGGCATTGATGTGTGTTGCCAGTCCTTGGTTGCTGTTTATAATTGTGCATTAATTATGAACCTCAGCACAAAATGTGAATCACAGACATATTCTTTACTTCCAGACGGACAAAAACAGGAGGCTTTGGTTTAAACAAGGATTTATTTTACTCCTGGATCAACACAATGACTTAATGTGGCCTGATGTGACCTCAATGTTAATGGACACTTTGAGATTAGTATGTCTTCTTAGAAAGAAGCAGTGTTTTGTTGACTAATGCAGGACTATTAGTGTGCTTGTTAGTAGAGTGGTCACTGCCAGGGAAAAAGCATGTGGAACAACAGAGGAACAGACGTGAGGCTTTATATGGAATCAACAACAGATTTTCTCTCACAAACTGGTCAGTGTTCATGTTGCACAGTGTTCACAAATGTCCAGTCAGGAGTTTCAAATCAGTGACGTGCTACAAGTGATATTGGTAATATCTCTCCTATCACAAACCTGGGGTTGGCCCCACTCCCTTGTTTTACTGTGGTTTTCATGTAATCTTTAACAGTCACCACCCATAACATGGAGTCATAAATTTATGCAGTGTTGCTCTAGATGACTGTACACATTCAAACTTTGAATTTGAATACTGCAATGAGTATCATAGTGCCTTGTTGACAGACTGCTCATAATGATTTGGATATCTATGTGTTTCTGTGGCTCTTGTTCATTTCATAGTTTGGCTGTATGTATCCTATGGCACCGGCACATCAAATGTTTCTACAGATATTTGCAAGCATTTGCCTAATGTTGCCTTTGCAAACTTCATTTCTCTCTACCACCACAGAGATTTTCTTTTGTTCCTCTTATGTGACCTAGCAAGATATGACATTCCCCTTTGCTCTAACTGTTGAAAAAGCTTTTAAGGAAGCGTTCTGTTTTGTTTCATGATGAACATGGGTGTTTCAAATTGCCTCTGGTACTTGCTTGTAAAATGGTTTTCTTACGTCTAAAGAGCTTTTCTACAAACTGAACTGAATTCATCTGATCACTCCTTGTTTTACAGTAAGGCTTGCTGATACAGTGGGGGAAATCAATCAGGGTGTTGAAGCCAATACACTAATTTGTGTTTTACCTACCTATACCATATCATATTTATCATATTCTTTTGGGGGCAAGATCATGTTCTGTCTGCAGATTTTGTCCCTTCTCCGTCTCACTCTCTCCAAGGACACTAATGTTAGGGACACCGCCGTTTTGTCTTTCTATTAGCTTCCTTCCTTATATAAAACTATTCTGAGGATGATTATCCATGAGTCATGGATGTCTGCTAATCCTGTTTTATATGTGTTTTGTATGTGGAAAAGGCCAATGTGACTGCTCCATAAGGTTTCTTGCCAGAGGTACTGTGAGTGTGAGTGACAGGGGTTTCTCTAGGTCTACTGTAGTAATCTAATCACATGTGTTGAAGTGAATGGTGAATATTATAAGAAAAAGTCACACTTAGCATGGTAGAGTGTTGTTTTATTTTTTCTGAAAATGTCCTTTATCACAAAAAAATAGTAAATGTATTTTGTATTGATGTTCTCAGTTTTTCCTGCAAGACATGTTTGAGAAACAGAAAGCTATTATCTTGGCTGTTGTCTCCTGTCTGAAGCGAGCCACCCGTCTCTTATGACACCTGCAGTGCCAGAGAAAAAAGGAATACATACCTTGTTTGTGCTTATTTACGGTTTGCAGTATGTGTCAGCTCTTCGCTTAACCAGTTTCTTTGTGTAAAATGAATCTATTCAAAATGAAGTGGTTAAATTCAAGAGTAGCTGTGGCTGCTTCGCGATACACATACACCATTTTCATCACTGGCATGTTTTTTTATTTAAAAAAAAAAAAGATTGCTGGCATCCCAGCTACATCTGTCTTCTTAGGCAGTAAAGAAAAAACACACAAAATAAAACAAGACACATGACTAGGTCTACCGCCTGAGATTAAGATAGGCACGGTAACCCAGGGGGGGCCGCTAACCATTTGGTTTTTACACACAGGTAACGTGGCTGCACGTCTTCTCTCTCTATTTGTGATATTAACGTACAGCACATCAAGGCACAGCTGAGGCCTGGAGAGCAGCATCAGTGTTTCAGAGTGTCCCTCTGTTCCCTCTGTTGTTTACAGATATTATTCTGTTGGCTTCATTTGACAGTTACCTCCCACTGAAATAATATTGTTTTCCTGCTGAGTGGGATGCAGTAAGAATGAGATCTAACACCTTTAAATCTAAGTCCTCTCTCCTCCCTCTGAAAAACATGGCGTGTCCCATTATTTTGTAAAACAAACAGATGTCCCACTTGGTGGTGTCTATAGGGTTTATGTGATAGTCAGTGGGATTGAGACACTGACTGCAGGTTTTGTTCAGTGATGTGATTCTTATGTCTGACTATGGGGAAAAGTCAGAGATCCCTTGATTTACCAGTTAGAATTTGTGCTGACCCTCACCAGTCTTTAGAAACAAGATCAGGAATTGAAGCTGCCAAAAACAGTGGCTTGCATCACTTGTCATGACAGAGAGAGGAGTTTAGTGACCCTGCTGGACCTTGGAGTTCAACAGCTGATTCACTCTCTGTTGAGCAATTTGAGGTGATTCAGGCATGTGGAAAGGATGCCCCTTCTAGTTTCCCTTTTGGAGGTTACTAGGGAACAGATGACCGAAGGGAGACCTGGGTGCAGTCCTGCGACTCAGTGGAGAGACCACGTGTTGAAATTGGCCTGAGGGCACTTGGAGATGCCCTAGACGCAGCTTGGAAGAACCTGCGGGGAAAAATAGTGTTGTGACACTGACTGCACCTGGAGTGGAGAGTAAATGGAAGAATTAATTGATGTTATTTGGAGGTCTGAATGAAAGCAATTGTTTTTGACAGTACCTGGGCTGTGTCTGTATGAGTGTCTGATTGTCTCAGAGACATATACTGTTGTTTTATTTCCCTCCAGCACAGCCATTAATAGAATGAGTTGCACATCTATGTGTGCAGCGGAGAGATGAAAGGCACTTTGATCTGAATTATTTTGAGTTTGAGTTTTGGTTTCCTCATTTGATTGAAGTTATTTTCAAAAATTAAATGTAGACTATTCTTTGATCAAGGTTTAGTTTCTGTCATTGTCTGATTGAGTTTTAAACATTTGTCTGTTTGATCTAAAACATCTCTACCTCAGTGATAGGTTCAAAATGCATGAAAGTAAGATTGTATAAAAAAAATGAAAATAAGACTTCACATTTTTAAGAATCCATCTTAGGTTTTGCTTGTAGTTTGTGTGTCTGATGCAAGAGTAACGTACCACTTACATTTACTATACCAAAGCAGTATCTTTCCATGTCTGTATGATGCTTAATATCATGATTCATAAAGATGTGTCTGCATATCTTGACTGTCCTACTACTGTATATACTGTAAATTTTGTCCAAAAAATAACCTTGAAATATTGGAAGATTTTTGCACTTCCCTGTGTGGGCACTCCTGTGGCTGGAAGTAGCCGGTGCTCTGACATTGGATATTTGCGTATAAAAGGAAGTTGACAGAAAAGAAAAATTGCCAATTTGTGCTTTCGATTTGTGTCTGTCTGTTTATGAAACTTCTCTACAAAACATAGATGAGTCTTCAGAGTCAATCAGTTGTAGTCACAAATCCCCATCTCTGTGATTTCTTCAATCTATGTGCATAAATTTACTGAGATCATCCAGGCCTCCTGTGATGTGAGGTTAATTGTTTAAGCCTGCTTGAATCCCCTTGCTCATCTTCAGAAAATTATTTTCCTTTGCATCCTTCTCCAGCTGCAGGGATGGCTGGCTGTGCTGCTTAAAGGGAGAAATAGCATTGAGATTGAGAACAGATGTTAGCCTGCATACTATTGGTGGTTTTGTTAACTAGGTGTAATTACTCCTTTTACCCAGCAGATGGCATCAAAGTAGCATAATGTAGTCTATGACATAAACCCAGTTTTAAAATGGCAACATGGCAATGGTAGAGAGAGGTCGGTGTTGCATTTAACATTTTAGATGTGATATTTTATCTCACAGATTGTATTAGTATTTTTCAAATCCTAGACGATACTGAACTGGAAACAGTTGTATTTCATCTTCAGTGATGCAGTTGCACACCCTGAGTAAACTGCAACCGAAGTCTTCAATCTTGAAGTAATTTTCAGCAGCACTGTTACTTGTTCTTACTGGATTTATGTAATTACATTGATATAGGCTACTGTATTTGCCAGACTCTTCTGTAGAAATTGTTGTGTAACTAATTGTTGTTGCCATTAGAGGGCAGTGTTGGATTTTCTGCAGACATTATGTCATTGTAATTACAATTAGAGTAAACTTCACTCCAATCAAAATCATACCTCTGTTACAGAGTGTGTGCACATTAATTCATGAATTTGTACGTGTGTGAGTGGGGGGTTGACAATACCTGTCAGACAATTTTGCACAGTCATAGTAACGTCACATTTTGTGTTTTCCCTTTTCTCTCCTTCCTCGCCCCCCACTTCTTGTGCTTGTTGCATTATCAATCCAGAGAAGTGGCACACAAGTGCATCTTTCACTTAGAAAATAAAAGGCCTTGCCTCTGCCAAAAGTAGGAGGATGACTGGGTGTATTTTTCCTTGAGGTGTTTATAATAGAGTGTGTTGTCCAACAGGGATCATTTCTTCCCACTGTCTGACCATTCATTGCTGTTCACTCAACTGCTAACTCTATTTTTATGGAAATTGCCTTGTGCATGTGGCCCATGCTCCTGTAGAAACAGTTTTTATTGAATCTTTTTTCTTCATGTCTCTGTAGTCTCACCTACCCTTAATAGGAAAAGTGGGCAGCCTTTGTACTTCAGTTATTATATTATTTTTTCAGTTCAGTCAGGTATGTTGAACCATTCACCCAATTTACTCTCTGTGTCTTTCCCTCCTGTCTTTCCAAATACCCCCCCCCGCCCCTCTTATAAGCTATGTGCTTGTCAGGATGTTGATGCATTGCCTTTGTGACCCCTAATAACTCTACACCTGACACATGCAGCTGTTGGTCAGAGGACAGTAACCAGGAGGGAGCTGCGGCCCACAAAATTTATAACAGATTTTCATGGAGCTTGTTGATGTGAAGCAATATTCATCCTTCCAGAGTTATCATGAATAAGCTGGACGTGACTGCATGGTTGTAGGCGTGCTGAGCTATAAAGGAACAGGATTTAAAGCTAGACAGAAGTAGCTTGTTATTCTTTTTCTCCAAGGATTTGAGTAATGCAGCTGCACCTACAAAAACAGCAGCGGGTGACTTAAGAGGAGACACTCCCTTTAAAACAGATAAAAATGTGGCTTCTTCCTCTGATGAGTCTGTTTTTATAGAACAAGTCAAATTATGGAAAACACTTTACCCTGTCTAAGAGATGATGATGAAATGTACATCCTGCTATAAAGTCAGAATTTGACTTGTTGATCTGAATGACGAATATGAGGGTAGGTGAGAAGAGGAAAGCTACATGAACGTGCCAAACTCTCGGTGGATTGAGTCACTACTGCAGCTGACTGCCCTGCACTGAAAGCTGTCCTCATTTGTCAGCTGCGCCTTCCTCTGCACATTCCCAGTCGTTGTTTTAGACTGGCATTGATTGCCCCCATTTCAAATATAGAATAAGAGAGCGTTATAATAGAACGTCAAATCGGGTTGTGAAAGAGTTTAGTGGGGACGTTATTTGGGATGCACTTCGGATGTATACTCTTTTATTTATTAGCACTACTCACATGTTTATTTGCACTTTACACTAAGAATAGCCTCGGGGTACTTAATGGCTGTTTAGGTGCTTATGAGTTACAACTAGTAAGTTAGTAATTCTATCTGATATACACTGCTTCCATGTATATCTGTTGACTTGGATTAGGTTTGCCGACGGGACAGCAGTCAGGTTGGGGTTTTGAAGCTGTAGCCAATCCATTTCTTCTAGGATTCAGCATTTAGCATGAAGGTTCTTTTTGTGTCTGCACAGAACTTTGTATTTTAATAAGATTTTGCTTCTGTCTTCAGTTTTCTCTGTCACTCATCTTTCACCGTACCATTTTACTTGGTTTGCGTAATACATATTATGCACCTACCTAACAGAGCAGATAAAGGTAACAGAACCGATTAGTTGACATTATATGCACTTTATTTAGGTGCTCCTACTTCACATGACTGAAAACGGAGGAAAGAACTGGAATATGTGCTCCCCAAAATGTTTGTTTTAGTCATCTGCTGTTTGCTTTCCTGCAGCCTGAAGCTGTTATTGACAATCCACAGCACAGGATGAGTGTTTTTGCGCTTGTTGCCAAAGAGCTCATCTGGTTAGAAAAAAAAAACTGGCCTGAAAAAATGATTATTGTAATCAACAAATTTACATGTAATTGTGAGGTAACACTCATGTCGCAGTAAATATTGCCCTGCATGATTATAGCCGCTGTGTCTTTTGGGTGTAAACAAACACCGTTTACTCCACACGTCTCCTTCCTTCTAATTTCCATCGTGGATAATTGTCTGAAGTCATACACTCTCATTTACATGAACTTCCTCTCTCTTTCTTTCTCTCTCTGTCTCCTGAAGTTTCTTGGTCTGTCACTCTCATGGCTGACCCACTTCTGTTGGTCATCTTTTCTGTAATGAGTTGGACCCATGTCTGAGTGAGACAGTGCTGCCCCGTCTCTAAGCACACGCGAGCAGCTATTTTTGCCTGGGGACTAGAGGAACTAGAGCTTAACAGATCCTGTATTGCGTTTCATTACATTGTCATTTAAAGCCTGCCATTCTCTCAATCTCTCTGTCAGTCTGAAATGAAAGTCTTTTTCCGTCTTTTTGTGGTTGTGGCTTTTCCTGCAACTCAAGTACGTCCATAACTTTGCCTGGTAAAGTTCGGGATGATAGATGGATCAATAATGCCCATCACCCCGGGTGGTTTTATTTGTTTGTGGCTGTGGTTGATGAGATTGGATTTTGCTCCTATATTGAGGGCAGACTCCTCTCTGTCACACATTCTCTGTCAGATTGACTCGCACACACACACACTCACTGCAAGGAAACTTTCCATGACATTACTGGTTTTATCAGAAGTAGGCCAAAGCAGGAGCCTAGCCCTCTGGCAGGTTTACTGAGCATGCTCAGCACTGCTGAAGGCTAGGTAGTGGATCAGGACCTCGTTCTAAGCTACTACCACATTTTTCTAGCTCGATGTGGGTCTGTCACAGCTCAGGCTCAATGAGCTAGACATAGCGGGAGACCACACAAGATTTAAAGAAAATTAGCTAGCATTTTTTTCTAAGAGTATAACTATGATAAGTTTTACTATTATTGTTATTTTCCTCATTGATCATCTGCTGATTATTTTGCCGATTAATCGATTATTGTTTGGTCCATAAAATTAGAGAAAATAGCGAAAAATGTTGATCAAATGTTTCCTAGAGCCCAAGTTGACATCTATGAGTTGGTCCTTATGTCCTGCCAACAGTCCAAAACCCACGGATAATCAATATAATATTAAATAAGACAAACAGAAAAAAAGAAAACCAATAAATCCTCACATTTTAAATTCCAAACACTGTAATGCTGAGCACAAAATGGATTATATACATATTTGTAATTCATTTTCTAATGGTTTCAGCTTTACTTTATTCATAATTCAACTAAGACAATTAACTTAATAAAATAAGGTGTGGTCTACAAGTCAGTCATGTGTGATGTGTTAAGTGGATATGTTGTATTGCTTAGGAAAATCTAAGAAAAAAACACACACAAAAGGAGAGGTGCTGATGATGAGATAGAGACAGAATGAGGAGTCAGCTGAAATAGCTAGGCCAACTCAGGATCTGGCTCTGTACTCCTCCCATCTCAACATGTAGGTAAAAAACACTGGATGAGCACATCCAGAGGGCTGTCACAGTCTCTGTGCTCCAACTCCATATGAAATACTTCTTGCATACAATATGCAATTATTATATTGTACTGTTTTTGCTGTTGGTGTACAAGAAATACTGTTTACTAACCATACTAACAGGAAAATAAATAACAGATGTGCTGTCATCAATCTAACTGCAACTATAAATTGCACCACAAATTAAATTACATTAGGAAGAAGCAAAACAGATTTACTGCTTATCTTTTGTTTACTGTGGTATTTCTGAAGTTGTCTCACCCCCAATCTCAAATTATTTTTCAATTTTTTGCAGCTGAGTACCTCCTGCATTTCCTCTGTGCATTGCATTGTGGGACAAGAGTTTCATCAACAGCATACTAAAATCAAGCACTCTTATAGTGTGTATAGTTAGTTTTTGACTGTGTTTTACTTTGTCGCCCTCCCTGTGTTAATACAGTACATATTAAAAACCTGTTTAGAAGGTTAGAAGGTGCCATGGAATTAGGGCGCAGTGTCTGTCATCCACATTTTTCATTTTTAAGAGCTTGATTCAAACTTGAACACAGTGATTTTGTTCTCATAGCACACATAAACTTGTTCTTTAAACTAGGTATTCAGAACAGGACTGAGAGAAATGTAAGATAAATAAACATGTTTAGTGTCTCTACTTCAATAATCATCAATTGCCATTGGTGCAGTACCTTCCACCATCTCTGACTCTCACTCTCAACTAATAGTACTTTCATTCTGTCCCTCTTTCTCGATTATATAGTTGCACCTGTTGAAGCAGTTCTATAGCTGTGACTAGCTTATTCAAAAGAAATTCTTTAGCATTTCAGTGCTTTGTTCTCATTCATATTCATTGAGACAGTTAGCTTGGTCTTTAAATAAGCGAGTGCCATAAAACGTCAGCCTTTTTGTAGTTGGGCATTTGATGTGGTGTTGTAGTGAACAGTTGAATTGAATAGACAGTTTTCAACCAGTCCTTCAGCAAGGAAGGAAGTAGTGAGAGAAAAAGGGGCCTTTGGAGCCAGTAAATTGTTCTCCTGATTGTGATGATTGGAGATCTGAACTGGAGTCATCCACTTAGAAAATAAAGGTTGTTTGTAAGGAAGGTTAGTCTTATTTTTTGGATGGATAAATAACTAATCTTTTATTATATGCACACATACATTGACTCGAGTCTGGTGAAGCAGAGGTGCTTCATAGCATAACATTTGTGTCAGCTCTATTGCTGAACTGTATATAGTAGATGTTTGTGCTGCAAAAGCTGATACTGCATCTCAAGGCTTCTCTGTAATCAATCTGAAACTAAAATGTAATCTCAAGGTGGAAATGAGTGGATAGAATGAGCTATGATACATGCTGCGCTGTGCTTCTCCAGTGCTCTGTAATCATCAGTTTTGCATTTGGTTATGGTGGCTCCCCATGTACAGTATGTGGATGGAGTTGTTGTTATTGGATCTATCAGATCAGCACCATGGCCTACATTATCCATTCCCTACAGGCTCATTGCACTGAAAGAAAGAGTTGATACATCCATTAGGCTCACAGAGAACTGTGTGCATCTTTTTATGTGTCCACTGTGGAAAATGAAAGTGAGCAAGGCCTGACTTAAAACATTTCTCCGCTAGTATTAACCTGGAGGAAGTGTGAGTGGATGTGAAAGGGCTGTGGTTTAACTATTGTTTTTTTACAGCTATTTCATGGTTTAGGATTATGCCACTATTAATAAGATGCCATGATTTGTAATGCATTCAGAGTTATTTTAATATTTGCTTGTGATGTGCGCACACTGTGTATGACTGTGCCACAGTAATGTCTTCAGCTAATGTGCTGAATTTTACCATCCTCTTACTAGAAGACCTGAGAATCGTATTGTCTTCTGTGACTCCATTATTAGACTATTTATGTCTACTGTTAGTGGAGAAAGTCAACTACCGTGGTTTTCTCAGAAACCCATTCCATACAGGTAACGTGTGTCTACTAAACTGGTCAACTGAATAATTTATTAGTTACACCGAGCTAAAACGAAGGCTGTTTTATAACAGAAACACCTCTCTGTATAATGCAACAGAATTCAACAGCATAAACTACATCCTCCAAATTTGTCATAACATTCGATCAAACACTTACATTTGATGAAACACTTAAACAGTCTGAACAAAAGCCAAACATTAAACATAACATAACCTTCTTGGAGGTACAGTTGTATTAGACTGCAGTAGTTTTAGTTTGATGTACCTCATAAACTGCCAGCTGAGTGTACAGTATGTGCAACTCACATTTGACCTAGTTATACGAAACTGCTTTCACAGGTTAACCCCCTTTCCTTACTATTCACAGACTGTTCGCAGTCTGCAACTGTAGTTCCCTACACATTAGGCCTACTGCACACCCACAGAATTACATGGAATGATGAAACCTACCAAATAATGTCTCAGTTTTATTTACTTACTATTTTTACTACTCTCTCAGCATGCTTGTGCTTTCTTGTTCAGGGAGTTGGTTTATTATTGCTGAAATGTCAATAACAAATTCCTATCCACTACTGTTCACGAAAGCTGAGTACATGCAGCCTGCATTCACTCCAGTGCATGTTAACCCTTTCAAATCAGTTGCTAACTCAGATTAAACTCACATCGCTGTGTTCATCTGAAAAGCTAGTTAGAGGGTATCTGCAGGAGAAATGGTGATAGAAGCAGTGTGAGTGCTGTAATGTATGCACAAGAACATCTCCTCTTGTATTCATATGCAAGGCAAGGAAAACATATAGCATCATTCTGTTGCTAGCCCCAGAGCGTACCATATATATGACTGGATCAGATTCCAAGAACTTTTTCAGTCTTGCACCGGACAGAGTAAAACATACTTGTCTCATCATTCTGCAAACCTGACACCCTGCAGATTGATGCTGTGCTTACCTAAAGGTTTTACTGTTTGTCTTGAACAGTTGAACTATAAATTATTCATAAGCAAATGATTACCCCTGTGTTTGGTTGTCTCTGTGTTGTGAACACAAAGTTGACAGGCTGATGCTGCACAAAGTTGACAGGTTGATGCTTTCAGTTATGTGATCTGAGATGTAAGCATATATACATTTTTCTGGAATGACTGTACTCTTTGCTGATACATTGTATTTAATGTAAAATAATTTTTTTAAATCAAGCCTGGTCAATAAGCATTCCTGAGTTGTGTTGCAGGGGCCAGGGCTGGCTGACGGCATCACTATTGTTGTATTGACTTGCAAACTTTGGAATTTGTGACTGTCAGTGCTGCCAAGGCTCACAAAGCAGCCTGAGCAGTGAAGCGTGTCTGTTCGACCCCTCTGTTCTCATGCTGACCTTCTGTGATGTCACTCACCACAGCCATTGTGCTGGGAAAATCTCTGAGTTCACTGATCTGCAGGACTAATTTTCCTCCCACTCCTAATTTGCCTCATCATTGTTGTGACTTGAGCATCTTGGTTTAATCTCAGAACTGCACATTGCCTGTGCCTCCAATGAGCATATCTGCTCTTGTATGAGACAAATCCTGGATACTGCCTATTGATTTTCTGTGTCATTAGCAGAGTGATTTTTGGCCGGCTCATGTAATTATGGTCAGTGGAGTGTTTTAATTCATGAGAGGATTTGGCTCTCCTAAACTTCCTAGCAGCCTGGGGGAGCTTGAGTTTGACTTCCTCATTGACTGGTCCATTTTGTTAGCCTCTGCAAAATTAGCTACATTCCTTTTGATCTTTTTCTAATTAGTCTTTTCTTCAGTGTGCAAGTGTAAACACATTTTCCTTTCATTATCTCCTCCCAGAAATGCGGTTGGAAAGGAGCATGAATCAAACTCTTAAGTGCAGTTGCTTATCTGACTATAGTTTAGTATACTGTGAAGGATTTCTTCTTATTCTAACAAAACATTTAAAAAATAAAGTAGGAGTCATCCAGGCTGACATTTTCCTTTACTACAGTGATACTGTGTGATCTCAATCATTATAGCTGTTAAGAGAGTAATACTTTCAGAACAGTATCAGATGTGAATGCTTTCATCTCTGTAATCAAGGCAAAGAATGAAACCTGTCTTGTTCTGAGACTTCTCAATTCCCATCAGCCATGTCTTAATTGCAGAGATGGAAACAGTTCAGATTTCTCTCTGTTGCTCTGTTCTTTGGGAATCATGTTGGATAGCATCAGTCGTGGCTGGTATCCCTTCCCTGGAGCATGCCTTGCATGTCATAAATTAGATAGAAGTCCTATTGCAAGTTATCTTCTGTGCCATTTCACAGTTCACTTTCCAAATAGAAATGACTAAATTTGTATTTCACTGATGTCACTGAAGTGACTAGAGCTCTGTTCACACCTGGAATTAACATGCGTCTTGGGTGATCCCATCACAAGTGGACAGCTCAAAGTACTTGTGTGAATTCATCCAAGGCACATTGAGAATGCATTTGAGATCCAATCACTCAGGCCAAATTCAGAGCTGGTCTGGGCCACATATGGCCACGTTATTTTAGCAGTGTATGCAAATGTGTCCGGGGCCACACTGGAGGACAGCCTACTCATCTGATGTTCTCTTCGCACACAGAATGACGTACTCACTCACATTTTCAAAGCTGGCTTTGTCCAAGATGTCTGAAAATTCCAAAAAGCCCATAGAGATATATTACTAGTGAGTAATTCATTTGGTTTGCCTGAAACACACCAAGGAATAGACCCAGTCTGTATTGTTTTGATTTCTTCTTCTTCGTTTAATTTTTGGTAGACTAAGCACAGGAAATGCACCGCTGCCTCCAACCGGTTAAAAACAAAAACGCATTGTCTTTTCAAACAGTGATGAAAAAAGTGATGTGTTTATTTGGAAGTGAGATCCCATAACAAGTGGTCACTCTAAAGCTAGGTGTGGACTGATGTACCTAGAACTGTCCACTTGTGATCGGACCATCCAAGACGCATGTTAATGCCTAGTATGAACCAAGTGGCAGCCTCTGGGACTGGAAAATGAAGCCAACATGGAAGTGCCAAAAACTGCAGTTCCTCCCATGATCACCTGAGGCTGGCTCCAAAAGCGAGTCAATCCCCGTAAACGCCAGTGTTAAAATGCCTAACTTTACAGCAGAAATAAATATGTTTACAGCCCGGTACAAAAAACGGTTTTGGTCGGTATAACTAAATTTCCCCCTTCATGGGAACTGTATGGTGTGCAAATTCTTATGTAATTCACCTGTTTAAATTTTTATTAAAGCTTAAAGTAATGAATAATTGAGGACATGCTGCTTTGAGTGACAGGTGGGTGAGCATATCCTTGCATAATAGTCTCAGATCCACACAGACCTCACCTCTTTGCCCAATTTTGGATTAGCTGGGAGTCAGGCACTGCCAAGATGGCGACAGTGGGGCAGCCCACTCTGAGCTTCAAAGAGCTATGGTTGACGTCACAGATACTACGTCCATCTATATACAATCTATGGTATGAACTCGGCCTAAATCTTGGTTTTGTGTGTCTGAATGTAACCGCTCAGGGACCCAGGGGTCCATTGTTGTTTTTCAGCTCCATTTTACACACACAGCTAATTACTGGATTGAGAGAAGCCCCCTTCTCCTTACACTCACACACACCAAGGCACCAATAGGGTGGCCATTTCAGCCCATCTTCTCACTGGCTCCCTGAAGACAAGCTGGTAATGGAACTGTTTATGCATGCAGTATTCTTTCGCTATCACTCAGTTGGAACAGAGGCCCCTGCAGAGCATTGGCAAACACTCTGATGCCGGCTGTCTTCTTCAACATCAACCTCAGGCTGCTGTTGCTTGCAGCCAACGTACTGTACCTGCAGCCGACCTGCACCTCAGTGACAAAGGAGAGAGCGTGGGAGTGTAGGTGGAAGAGGAAAGAGGCAGAGACGAGAGAGAGTGGGCAGGTAGAAGAGGATCCTCTGAGAGTGGATAAACATGTGAACACTTAGCAATCCCCTCTCCCTTCCTGTCTCTCTGTGACTCTGTGTGGGCAGTTAATGAGTCTGAAAGCTTCTCTTCGGCATCTGTCAGCCGAGGACCGGATGAAGCCTCTAGTGCAAGCTGTAGCAAAGAAAGAAACACTCTGTTGCTCATTGATAATTGGTACAAAGTATAGGAGGACATTTTATTTTTTTTGTATTTTTACCTTACAGCTTCATCTCTAGATCACTCTATGGGTCCGATTGCTTAGTACAATACTGCACATCACAACTGGTTATTAGACACATAAGAAGATTATGGCATTTAAGGTATTAATACTTGAATGAAATACAAGACTCTACGAAAATAATACCCCAGCAGTACACCAGAGGTGTAGTGCTATTTGTTTAAGCACAGGAAAGCACCTATGACATCTAATAGGCTAGACTATGAAAATTTAGCTAAGCAAGCATTAATTTCCAGTAGGCATTGTAGATGCAGCAGTCTGGGTTTAATACGCTGGGTGTATAATGTTTCTTTGCAAATACATCAGAAATCAACAAACTGTCAGAGGAATGAACGATGAATTAAAGGGCATGTTGCTGCTTTTTCATCTTAAGCTTAGCTAGGTAGAAAAATAATTAAATTTAAGGTGGAATGTTTCCTTTCATGTTATTCAGTGCATGAGTTGATGTTGTGAATCAGTCAATACACCTTAAATGTTAGTTCAACATCTTTGACCACTCAGGTTATTTTTATTGGCTCTCTTGCATGTAGGCTTTAATGATGACTGGAACTTCAAATGCTTAAAAAGTGTATGTGAATTTCAAACGGATTATGTGAACTGCAAATATTCTATTTCTTCGCTTGGATAAACAAAAGTGGCCGACCTATGATTAGCACAGCATGTTGTACACACTTCAGCTACTCTCAAAATTGTTTAATTTTTACCTTTTTATGTAAAAGGGGCTCACAGAATAACAGGAGCACAACTGTACTGTAAAATCAAAACGAACTATGGCCTGAGGTGACCCATCAACTGTCTCACACAGCCCAAACAAGAATCAAACTTTATAAGCTTTTCAGCATATTGTTGGGCTGTTTGTACTGGATTACACTTTGTTGCACAGGTGTTTCTGTTGTTCATAGTCTTTGTACCTGCCTCCACACACTGTGCATTGTTATTTAACAAGGCTTTCAGCTTTGACAGCCAGACAGGAGTGGTGGAGCCAAACCATTCTGCTGTGATAACAATCAACAGATCTGAGCTGCCCACCATGTTCTCCTTACTTGTCATAAAGCCTAATGGTGTGCAGCCATAAAATGGGGGGAGTAGTTAAGTTTTGGGTTGAGATAAAACAGTTTATATGACCTTGGTATGGTCATACTCCCCCTTTAAAGAGATTCTTGGAACAGTAGCCAGGTCTCCCACTCCCTCTGAATGCCTGATGAGCTGGTGTAAGGACTACTTTGGATTTTTTTCACTATTAAGCCTTAGCTTGGCATGTTTCCTAATTTATGAAAAGGAACTTATAACACATAGCCTACAGTTGCAGTCAGAACAATAGCTCAGCTGCTGGATTGATCGTGACTGATTTCACATATGCTTTCGGTCTCCCATTGTGACATTTTGAGATGTGAGGCAGCAAAATGTAAAACACATTGAGCAATTTAAATTTACGGCATTTGTGATTTTGAACTCAGCCCGAAGACGTATGTTTGGGGTAATTCAGGGAGGCATGGTGGCTGTGATGGTGACATTTACTTTTTTAATCATCTTATGATGCCCCCAGACTGACTTATAATCAGTCTGTCTAAGACAATATGTTAAAGAAACTCTTCTTTTAAACACAACCTGGGTGTTGTAAGGATCAAACATATGAACTGATGTCTGTAACCACCCTGTCCTGTTTTCTTCACAGCAATGTGATGGGCTTGACAGTCGATAGGATTTTGTTCAGAGCAGTAGACAGTTGTTTGATTTGGACACTGACAGCAAACATTGATTCACTTATCCTGGACAAAAAAACCACACACTGTCCTGTGGCAACACAGCACATACACAGATGGCTGAACAGCTTGCTTTGACTTTCCCCTCGGACACCTTTTTTGTGAGCGTTGGAGCACAAGGTCCTTATTTGCCACAGATTCATCTTTCATGGATGGGTCACTAAATATCATATCACATATCCTCCAGATACTCATTATTCCCTCTGCTTTCTCTGGGGGTATGGTGTCCATTCTCTGCCGCAGGTGGTGGCCATATCCCCCTGGCACCACGCTCCAGCATGGGAGGCCCTCCCTAGAGGACCAGGGATAGCTGAAGGACTGAATGTCTTAGTGCAGCCCCCCCCCCTTTTTTTTGTATGGAAGCACAATGCATTATTAATGTAGTATGGTCAAGGTATTTTACATGTTACTGATATGAGTTAATGTCTCTTCATTGTGTTTTCAACCCATAAAAATGCATTTAGCATTGTGTTAAGTTTTTATTAAAACTCAGTGACTTTGACAGCTACAGTACACTCTTAAGAAATGCGGAAGTATTGCTAAAGGGAGGGAGGAGGGAGAGAAATGCAGCCATTAAGTGTGTATTGACTGTCTCTGGATGTCTTCCTGCACCATTGACTGCACCCAGCAGGTTGATGAGTGGAGGAGCTGTTTGGCTTCTAGGTTGGAGCTGAGGTCATTGTCCAGGCTTTCATGTCTTCAATAGCTTCAGGCTCCCTGCTGAACCTACTTGATATTCAGTTCTTTCTCTCACTTCATCCTATTGAAACTAACAAGCCTCAGCTAGATAGCATAGTTCCAGTAACTGGGATTATAATGGAATAATGGAAGGCAGACCGAAGATACAGTATTACAATGACTTGAACTCTGTGGCCACAATGTTTTGCAACACATTTACCACAACTCTTATCAGGATGATCCAAAAATCTCTCATGATGAGCCTCTTAAAGTCCCGTGCTGCCACAGTTCATTTTTCAACATGGTGCTTTGTCAGGACTTGCTGGAGAATGAGCTGAGGGCAGTGCAGCTACCCACATTTGTATTTAAGGCATTAATGCCAGAAATAACATAGCTCACTGTGGAAATAAAGCTCAAATTCATTTATATGCGAATTATTGACTTGCCTGGACACTGTCCCAAAATAAACAATGGAGGAATGGAATATGTTTAAATCTGGGTTATGGAGTCACTTCATGTGGATGTCCTCAGTTGTTATTGGGTTGTCCCATACTTTTCCATGCAATTTTACATGTCCATGTGTGGTGGAGTTTGGAAAATTGTAAATGGCATGTGACAGGGTATCTGCAAGTTTTCAAAAGCACTGAATAGAAAAAGTCTCTCACCTGCGGTTTTTTGTCCATCATTCTAAAATTCAAAGATATTTAATTTACACCCCCCCCACACACACACACACACAAACACATACACACACACACAAACACAGAGAGAAAGAGAGAGCTTTACATTTTGCAGCTTAAACTGACATTGTGATTGACATTTTTTCTTCAAAAATGACTCTACATAAGTTTTCTAAATAGCTCCTGATTTTCTTTTGATGGACTAATCGATTAATTGACTAATAATAAATGAAAAATAATTATTTTAATTGGTTAACCCATCCATCCATTTCTGCTGCTTATCCAGGTCACATTAACTTAATTAATTATACTGTCAGGATTATTATTACATTAAACTGGGATTCACTTTGTGATATAATAGTAAATAATTCTATGCAATATTGTCCCTGCTGGTTTTCCACCACACTTCATACAATCATAGATTACATTATGTGCCACGTTAAAAGGTCTTTAAGCGGAAAGTCCAGTAATCCTTTATTCACTTCACTAGGACACCACCACCACCACCACGCTGTAGCTGCTCAGTCTCTCGGTCTGTGTACATTCCCTGTTTGCTTGGTTTGTAATTGTGCTGGGCAGGAGTAATAAAAGCACCGCTGACTACCTTGCTTGCTGTACATCCGGACCGTGACATCATCGCCTCTCGGGTTTCACGGTGTCTCTACTACGGGCGCACGCGGCGCAGCAGTCGGTGCGAGTGCTTCTGCCTTGTGAGCACAGCAGTAGCAGCAGCAGCAGCAGCAGTAACGGACCGAGGGCGCACTTCACAACAAAAGCTTCTCCAAAGTAGAAAAAACTCAGACGCCGTTACATCTGACGTTTACATCTGGATAAAACGGCTACGCGTTTTTCTGCGCGATTTTCTTGCCCGTTTGACTTCGCTGCGATTGTTAAACTGCCCGGACATTCATGGGAGCTTTTCATCGTAAGTAGAGAAGCTGCAGTGCTGTTCATGTGTGGGACATGCTGTCCACTGAGCGGGCTTTGCTTTTAACGCGATGGTAATTGTTTTGTTTGGGGTGTTTAATTGTGCTCACCGTGATGGCTGGTAGCTAGCAGAAAGCTATTTACATGCAGCCCTCAGTTATAACCAGCTCCTGCCAGGCTCCCAGTAAGCGTTTTGTTCCTCACATGGCTTTATGTACAAACTGCGTCTTTTCCACTGGACACAGGATTCAGTATACTTGGACTTCATATAGTCTCATATAAATGCTATGTGTTACTTATTTAGCCATTTTTCTGTGATATCTTCTCTAGTTAGTTTCAGTTATTTTCTTTATAATAACTATTGTTCTCTTTCGTTATCAGCTATAAAAGAAATCGTGCATGCTTGGTGTGACAAGCACCTACTCTACTTACGACCTGCAATGTCAAAAGGAAATTGCAAATCAAATATCTATTTTATTTTTCATAGTTTCAAAGACTCATATTCTGTTGGTCAATTAAGCTGAGCCCCAGGAGTATCCATCAACTGCACACAACAGTGATTTCAAACCCCTGGAGGAAAAATACTTTTGACTTTATGGCTCAATTTCTGTTTTGTCTGGTTAGTCTACCTTTTAGTGTACAGTTGTATGATCTAGATGCAGATCTATTGTTGCTCAGAAGAGAGAGCTTGTCCTGCCAGTTTTGATGCACACAATAATTGAAACAGCGTTTCCATTTCCATTTTTCCTTAGGTGTTGGCCATCACTTTACTATAAGCAGCACTTAAGAGACACAGTTTCCCCCCCATGACTGCATTCCATTGCTATGCATCAGATGATATTTTCTCTTCCTGACAGTGGTTCTGGATGATCTTTAAAAGCTTTTATCGGTTAATCACAGTGAGTTAGGCCATAATTATACTGTTGCCCACTGTCTCTCCTGCCGTGACCCAGACTATGTCATCTCTTTAATAACCCATTCAGCTCAGATCACATCCACTAGAACTTTTTAGCAACGTGTAGTTTATTGTCTTTGCTTTTTGAGCATGCCGTTTATGCCAGAAATCCTGGAAACACATAGGGAGCAGTTGAACCTGTTCCTCATGAGCCTGTAGGATGTTATTTTAGGCATGATGTTAGCTTTCTTACTTTGTTGAACTCTTATGTGTGGCCTTAGACCATGCACACGCATCATCTATAAAGCTAGCTATACACTATTTTTGTGTCCGCATGGAAAAATATGGCAACCCTGAACACTATTTTGATCCTTCATGTTTTGATTGAAGTATTTCTGTTGGGGCTTGTGGTCTGATTGATCGAATACTAAGTGCATGTTTGCATACAGAACAACTAAAACCCCATATTAAACATCATACTTACAGTATATTATGGTTTAGCTTGTGTGTGGTGTCTCTATCACTGTAGAAAGCATAGAAAGATTAGACTGACACTTGTGAAACCATCAGGGAAAGAGGGCAGGGCTTTACTGTCCCATAGTGCTTGTTCACTTTCTCAATGAGCTCATTCAGTGACCATTGTCTTCAATGTTGAGTGTGTTTTCTACAGACCTGGAAACATTGATGTTTCAGCAATGTTTCTTTTCCCAATGTTTTCCTACAGACAGAGTTTACTTGTGGAGGTGGGCCTGGGGGTGGAGCGCTCTCCAACATTTGAGTCAACTGCAAAACATCATTGCATTCACAAGCTAATGTCTGTTAAATTAAGGCATTTTTTAATCAATAGATGATTTTCTGTAAAAAGATTAAACATTTTTGCAGACCTTTAGACAGTTGACAGTTTAAGGATCTTGGATGTGGCAATGTTTTCTAGACTAACATTACAAATAAATTCTTTAAATCAAGGCTATAATCTCATTAAAGAGCAGGTCAACAATAATGGAGATAAACAGATGCTCCGTTATTGACATTGTGAGTGGTGGTCCAGTCCCAGCACTCACTGAGCAGAAGACATCAAGGGGAGAGGAGGAGGAGGAGGAGGGCGGGGCTGCATTTGATTCCAGGCTTGGAGTCTTCAAAGATAAATCAGCAAAAACCACAGAATAGTCCTCCTCATATTCAAAACTACGCATGTATTATTATATACAGGCCTATCATCCTTGTCAGGTATTTGTGTTTTTACTGAGCTGTGGAGAAAATAAATGTAAGAAGTGGCCATCAAATAAGTGCTTTCTCAACTACAGTAGGTGCATGACACTAGCTCATGTGTGCATAGTGTTATTAAAAGAAGCATTTTCAATTTTGCATGAATTCAAATGCTTCTCATTTAATTTACCTCTTTACTCCAGTATGTGGAACACCTGAAAGCATTTGTTACTTCCCATTTCTTACTACTGTTTTAGTAGAGAGCTGAATGTAATGTTTTTGTTATTTCTTTATTTGCCTGCACCATCCCTGCCTCTCATCCATCTATTTCTTTGAGTAGCTGACCTTGATTTGACAAGTTTGAATTCTATTTTGGTTGCTACCCTTCTGCTCTTTGTCCTGGATCTACAGAGATTTGCAGTATAGATGTGATTCCTACATCACTTTAACGAAGTGAAAACACAAATATCAGACAGCAAATGATTTGGGTTTCTTCCACATACTACCCTGAAAGTCATATTGAATGGCTGCCTACTGACGTCTTTAATGGGGCAGGGCAGTTTTATAGACACTGAAAGGGAAAAAAGAAACTTAAGATGTGTGGCTACTGCAACGTTGGAAAGTTAGTTTCTCTTTCATGAACAAACATTTAAGGAATCAATCCTTTTGTCATGTCGGTGCCTCTAGTCAGAAGGCCACAATAAAGCTTGGTTTGTGTGACTGCGATGCACTGCAATGCACCCCTAGCTGATTCCAGAGTTTTCTCCACAAATATGAAATTTCTCTTCTTGCAATCAGCGTTTTATTTTTCCTCGACGAGGCAGCTTGTTTCCATGGCTTTGAAATCTTCTTGAATAGCCTGTTCAGCTGTGTCACCTTGACACACTTTGCACACAGTCACAGCTGCTTCTAGGGAGCTGCTAATTGAATTGTTTGTGAAAAAAATCAGATTTGTTGCCCGAATGAGCAGCTGGTTTCTGTGTTTAAGTAAAAAAGGTCTAAGGTGAAAGTCAAAGCTTAACCGGCATGCAGCTGAAACTATGGGCTGTGTTCTTTACAGTGATGTGCTGTGGTGCAGTTTTACCACAACATTTTCTTAAATGTGTGTTCCCCAATTAGTCAAGGGTATTATAGTAGTCCAGGTATTGCCATTTCGTGACACCACTTTGCTTCATGTTGCTGCACTGCATTTCATGCGGCCTCTCAGTGACTGCAAAGCCCCTGTTTTGTCTTTTTTGTCTGTTCTCCTGCTGCCCCCCACATGCCCTCTCACAAACTGCCTATTCTGCTTATTCAGCTCAGCTTTTGTGAGGAGGGCTATTCATACTTCCAGTCAGTGTCCATGTGGTATTGAGGTGTTCCACTGCAGCCCAACTCTTTTCTATGCTAGCTAAGAGTACTCACCTGATGATAATATGAAAGCGTTAATCAGTACCGGCTCGCCTTGTCTGACATTGTATCCAAGTTCCTTCCTGTGTAATAGGATTAGATTTATGAGCATTAACAAGAGAATTAATTATCACTGAAAGGCTCTGTTTTTGTGATTTGCAGTTGGATTTGTTTAAGGGACCAAGAAGTTTTCCTGCTGCAGTCATAGCCTGTAGGTTTTCCTATGATGTCTGGTATTTAGAAATGATCTAGAAATGTGTGTGATCTTGAACAGTAATATAGGTAATTAGGCTGCATTTCTACATTTAAATAGTGATTGAGTTTAATTCTGCTACATGTATACATACGGTCTCATTAGGTGATATTAATGTCACCAAATGGTGTGAAAGCAGAATTAAAAGTGACTTGTTGGGCTAAGGAAGCTTGAGCTGAATGTGTACCATAGAGTGTGGTTTAAATAGGATGGTATGATTTCACTAGTACAGCACTGCCAGTGTAAGGGTGTGATCCTCCTGGGCAGTACATGCTCAAATGTTCTCACTTTTGCTACTGTGAGGAGCCCTGATTAAAGCATCTACTGTGTGCAGTATGTCATTAGATCATCCTTGGGAAAGGAGGACAGATTGCATGATTGTTCTGACCTGCTCTGTTCACTTCCAGACAATGGGATAAGCAGTCAGTAGAGGCCTTGAAGCAGCTTGAAAGGCATTGAGTTAAAAATAATTAAGATAAAAACATTTGCTGTGGGTAGATAGTATGTATTTATAGAAAGGACAGAGAGCCATGGCTTGGTTTGCTTGAGGTTTCCAAAAGTTAAAAGTGGTAGTGAAAGGCACAGAGCTTGAATCTTGTAGCAATCTTTTTTTCTAATACAGCAGCACAAATGAAATGTGTTAGAGTAAAGAAATTAAACCCTTAATTAAAAGAGAATAATTATTTTCTTCTAAGCTGTACAACATATTTTTTCTACTAAAACAACTGACCACTGATCACTGGTCCATTTTTAGAGCACACCCTCAATGCCATAAAATACAGTGGTTAAGTAATTATTAATGGATGTCAGTAAGTGGCTCAAAGTGTCACACATCCATCAAAATCTTCCCCCACTCTCATCTCAGTTACATTACAGAGCAGGTAATTGTTGTCTTCAAGTTGAGTGTGTCAAAGTCACAGATTTGGTTCTGAAAGCCTTTTTTTCATAAAATCCCCCATATCCAAATTAGCTACAGCAGTTCAAACTCTTCATGTTAGAGAGAATTTTGTTCCAGGAAATCCCCCTCAGTTTTTACAGTTACTCCACACTGAAAGATTTGACAAAACATACGGCCACAAATAGTTTTATTTTTCTTCCATCGTCTGTAGAAAGTAAAGATGTAATGAGGTTATTTACCCCCTTAATAACTCTTTAGTGGTTGACAATCAACACACTCTTTCTGCTATTTTTTAAAAATCTATTTTTACTCCACTGTACTGTCAAAAGAATAGAGAGATTGAGGGAGAGATGGGTTTTTGAGTTCAGATTTTTTGACAATGATGTTGGAACTCAGCAATCTAACAACTTTGTTTTTATTTTTAATGAGCTTCAGACTTGAATAAACATCAAAGATAATTTCTCAGGGTAAATTACCCAAAATTAAACAGCTGTTTTTGGCTTCACAGATGATGCGAGTGGAGTGGAATGCTAAACCAAATGTTTGCCCCCACTTCACCTCTTCAAAAATGTATCAAGCAAAGATCTGGGTTCCAGCTTTGGTTTGATTTTCAAATGAAATAATTATACAAAGGAGCCTCCAGTAGAGCACAGTGATATGATGTCAAAACTCATGAAGACCTTTCCCCCTTCTCTCTAATGTAAAGATCCTTTTTGGAACCTCTCAGTTGTTTGTGGTTAAACTATACTAGAAGGGGAGTAAAGGCTCAAAGACCCACCCTGAACAATAAAAGCTAAGCCTGTGGAGTGTTGACCCCTAGATCTTAAGCTCTTCATTACTGCAGCTCACTGCTAATTATTGTGGACAGGATAGTCCAGAGCCCAGAAACCTGCCCAGCCCTCCTCACTGTAGGTTGGTTGGCTCTTAGTGCCACTCCTAGTTCCCCACCTCCACACATCTGAGGTCAAGAGGCAAAGAACATCCTGGTGGCCCTCATCCATAGCCACCCCATAAACTAACATCTACCCCTGGAAAACATGACGAAATCCTGAGCCTACATGAAGAGCATACAATGTTTTTGCCCTCAATTGAAGCAAAAATGATACCATATGCTTCGTTTACTATACAGCCCCATGGTTTTAGGCTAACTTATTCTTGACTGAAGTGACCACAGACCACATCCTTCAGAGCATGTGTGACCATTTTAAAGGGTGTTGTAAGCTAAAATGAGTTGGCAGAGGTATTTCTGAAAACATATTTACTTAAAGGGAGATTTAATTTTGAGCTGGTAGCTGTGCAGCATCAAGTGGCTGCTGTCATCAACTTTGATTGCATTGTTATCTAGTGATGTGATGATGTTTAAGACATGGGAATCAACCCACATATTTTGTCAATAATTGTTTCGTAATATGATCCTGTCATGTTTGCAATCAGCTCCCGAAGCCATGTGGAGGCAGTAAGTGATTTTGAATAATATCCGTATCTGCAACGTGGGATGCCTTCATCCTTTTTCTCAGTGTTGTCAAGCCTGTCACATTGGTATGCTTAATGTCACTGTATAGTTTGAATAGGATAGCAAAATAGCTCTAAGAGCTATCTAAGACCACCACTGATTGCTGTGGGCTACTTTTGTAGGTTGCCCAAAAGGAGATTTTTCTACTAAACAAGAAACTGTGTTGATATTACTCATCCTGCCTGTTCTGGCCTACACATGACCACAGCCATCATGTTACTTCATTGGCCCCATGTTTTCCACTGAGCTTTAAGACCTCACTGTCTTCCCATAGCAAATGGATCATGTTGAGAATGTTTAGGACCTTCTTAAATAGCTTCCGCCCATATAGGTGTAGGGACTCTTTGATGTCACGTAGCCTCCTTGTAAAGACACTGACCTTGCACACAGGTCAGTCAGCACATTTGCAAAAACTTTCTCAACATCAGGAGGGCCTTTTCATTTTAAAGATGTAACCTTCAGAACCTTGCTCAGCTCCATTTTGAGAGTGATATTTTAACTAAAAGAGGCTGAACACTTTTAATAGTCAATAATATTAGGTGTTGATTTACATCCTTTTTAATTCAGGTTCATCAGCGGTGCTTCTTGTAGCTTGCTGACAGATAAAACTGGATAAATGTATCAGCTAATTACTTGATTAAAGTCAAACATTGAATTTTATCTGAAATTTATTTTATGTGATATTCTATTGATTTTTAAAGGTGACATCATCTGCATTTTTAACCTCTCCACAGGCAGGTCAGAGGCCAGTGTGAGGGAGTCATCAAACAAATGTCAAACAGCCATGTGCTCCAGAAAGAAAGTTTAAGAATTTTGTGTGACCCCAGAACAAAAAGGTTACATCAACTACTATATCATTTTGGATCCAGTGTCCCTTCAAAAGTCTTGATGAACAGGTGTTGCTAATAGATAGATAGATAGATAGATAGATAGATAGATAGATAGATTGCCTTGTAGCCTTGGTTTGGTCTCTTTAACCATGAGAAAAGTGTCTTGGTCTCTTTTGGCTAGCTGCAGTAAATGTTTCTCTTGTTTACTTTGGCTTTTTTTTTTACTTTGCCTTTTTTCATTGGACAAGTGGTGTACAGTCATTTGTGTAGTGTACCATCATTTAGAAGCATTGGGACTTCACCACATCGACTGCCAAACCAAAATAATGAAGAAAGCAGCTGAAAACAGCACAGAGCTGCAGAGTGGTAATACTAGCAATCCTTCCATGTTACACAGTTATTTGCTTTAGTTTTAATGCGAAACAGCTTTATTGAAACTATAACTACATTTCTTAAGCAACATTAAAAGTATGCAAAATGATATGTACAGATAACCTGTTGCATAGTTGAAGGATGCATGCCATTCAAACATGGTTCATGGTAATAATTCACTTCAACACTCCAATTTATTCAGTATATGCATTGTAAGCGTGTGGAGTTATGGCAGTAGGTGCTCTATGAACTCATTTGCGTTCACTTTACAGGAGATAATATACCCCCCAAGGTGGATACACAGGAGAGATTTTCTTTTCTTTTTAAAATATCCTATAAGGTATCAAACACTTTGTTTTCCTGTAATGAAATGGCGTGCATTGCCAATTAATAGGTGGGCAAAATGCACCCATATATTAGAGCCTCTTTTCCTTTTAGCCATGGCTGAAGTGCCACATGAAAGCAAACTTGTGGTGCATGTATTAAGCAATTATTTGCGAGCGAATCAAGAGTATCAAAGCTAAAAGATTCTCAAAAATTGGATTGTTTGAAACTGATACGTCATTGGATCTGATTATTAATTCCAATCTGTGTAACATCATCCTTTCATCAGACTACTGTGCACATAAATACCTATTCAAACTTTATTTCTTCTCTTAAGTCTGTAGCCAACCTATGTGCAGAGCAGCACAGGCATGTGTGATGGGATAGCTAAGAAAAATGGTGCCATTCGTCTGCCCCAAGACCGCACAGAATACTCTGCTGCCAACAGTGCCTCCAGTAATTATAGACCAGAGCTGTGGAGACAGTTGCTCTCCAGGCTAAACTGAAACTAAACCCCCTATTTCATACTTGGTATTTGCTCTTTTCAGTACGACTACCCCATGTTTAAAAACTGTTATTTTTGGGATGGAGCTTGACTCTCTCCTGTTTATAGTACAGCCTGACTGAGCTGAAATATAGCATAACTGTCCAGTAAAGGCAGTAGTAATTCTGAAGACTGTTGTTGACATTGCAGCTCTTCCCTTTACTCATATTCTCTAATGCCTTGTTTAATGTCTGCAGCTGTCAATATACTTGATTCATATATTGGCATTAACATACTCTTTACAGCTACTGAACTTCCCTTCGCTGTAACTCACTAACAGTAAAATAAATCTGCCATCGATTTTCTATCTTTTAATTGTAGGGTATAAGATAGGTAGTTGATCACCTGGATCTTCTTGAATTAATTAATCAGTCTAGTAGTCACTATGCCAACGACACTGTTGAAACAAAGACTTGATTTAGGATTTACTAGTAACAGTGAAGAACAGTGAAGCTTGTAATTCTGACTGGGAAGTTCACTGAGCCTTCCACCCCATGGCAAATTCATCACACACACCACACTGACCAGGCTCGACTTTACTGGAAAGCTGCTCCTGTTGTAAAGGCTCCAATCCTTGGGTTTCCCTACAAAGACTAGGCTGTGTGGTCTGTGTGCATTAGTTGACAAGTGTAGGATGGCACGGCAGCCTTATGGAGCCTGTAGATTTGGTCATGATTTTGTGAAAGTTGAAATTTTGTACACACTGATCTAGGTCTAAATTGCTCTTTTCTCCTCTTGTATATTGTTTTAAGTCATTGTGAAAGTTGTGATCCTCTTATTTAAGAAGGAAATGGGTATTTTGCTGTGGACCTTTTGCTATACCTTATGTGCTTTATGTACCCTTAGTGCCATACTTTGTCTTTTCATTCTGCACTTGAGCTGTTGTTTTTTCCATAAGCATCATCAGTTTGATTTTACCTGGATTATGTTATGGCATGAATGCTTGTTCTGGTGTCATACTGAAACGTATGTGTGGTTGGACCAGTTTTCACTTTTTTTAAGATAAGATATCCCTTTATTAGTCCCACAGTGAGGAAATTTGCAGTTTTACAGCAGCACGTTTTTGAATTGATAAACTCCTCTCACCTTGCTAATATTATTTCCATACTGTGTATCTGTTCTGTCTCCACTGAATATTCCCAATTTTACCCAGCCAATACAAACTCCACATCATATGCTTTCATGTTTGGCAAATTAAGTTCTTTGAAAATATGTTTGGGCTTTCAGGGCAATACACAGCGTATCCACAAACCATTTTTAAGCATAGATGCAGTATTACTGATGGGCTTGTTTTTACTGATGTGTGTGTGCAGTGTATTCTAACATTGATGACTCTTTTTTTTTTTTTTTTTTCCCCCACCCTACTCCCAATAGTCACAATGAGCGGAAGGTGACCTGCAAGCATCCTGTCTCGGGCTTACCATCACAAGACAACTGCATCTTTGTCGTCAACGAACAGTAAGTCTCTTGTGTATGCTTTGAGAATGCCACTGGGTAACATTTTTTGAACACTACAGTATGCCGTTGAAACTCCAGATGTGTAGCCAACATTGCGCAAGCCTTCGCGTTGCCACTCTCTATTTGCAGTTATGCCCTTTCAGTTCAAAGCCTTTTCTATTCAGCGCTTCCTCAGTTATCTATCTTCATAACAAATTCCTTAAATAAAAACAAGAACAAACGTACTGTGTGGAAATATCAGTTTTTAGATACTTCTTACATATTCATATTATTGAAGAGGTTATTTTATTGCATAGTTGGTCTGTTGTTTTCTACCAGTGCCAAGGCAGAGTTAATAATCTTGATGGCAAAGGCTGACAATAAAAAGCCATTCTATCATGTTTACGTCAGCTAGTGGGAATGCAATGATTCACAGTTCCCTCTTTTTGACAGGGGTGAGAGTTCGTGGCCTTTTCATTTGTCATAAGTACAAGGATATGTTCAACAATGTTACGTCCATGTGATCATCCACACTGCTTTCAGCACTACAGTCATCACATGTCTGTCCACATGAAAGGATTGTTGACCAGTCATCTTGAACTTTCACTTCAAGGAGAACAAGCTGTGTGAATCTGCCGGACTAAACTTAGGCAGTGTTTGTTCGACTCAGGAACTTTCAGATTTACCCACCAGTTACTCTTAAACCCGCTTGTAGTGTCGAGTGGACAAAGACAGGTACTCTGTCCAGATGCCTGCAGGATGTCCAACACAGTAAAAGAGGGTAGATACCATTTTGTTACTCAGATTTACTTCTGTGTCTAGACTGTTTGCATCATAGCCCACACCATGACACTAGCGTCAATTTTCATCTGCTACCCTAGCCATTTTAGCTTAATTTTGGGCATATATAAGCTCCACTCACTTTCTCATTCCCCTCAGAAACCCCTGTTATAGTAGATTTCCCCCAATGTTATGTTGTTGCACTGAAGTCATGTCATCACAATTGGTGTCAATTATTTTGTTGTTAAATAAATGCTAATTGAAATCTAATGGAATCAAATTCCTTGATGGCCCATCATGGCACCAGTTTAATCTTTTTTCAATATGAGGTTTAGAAATTAAAATCCTAATTTTACTAAAATATGATATGGCTGTTTTGTCTCACCAAATTCTTATGTGCTGCATTTTGTTCAGCAGAGATGGAATAATTGAAAAATGGTTGTGAAGAAGCTTGTTGTGCCAGAACTGTCACACTGCACTCTCTTGACACATTCCTCCCCTCACTGTGTTACTCTCACATCTCTGCTGTTTTTCACTCTGAGAGGAGCAACATGCCACTGCAAGATAATTTCTAATTCAGCAATTGGTTTTTATCGTTGTAGGATAAATCTACAAAATAAATCTGTATCAGATGTACTAGAGGGCAACTTCATGAAGGCAACAGCAAAGTGATAAAACTAAAACTTGACTCATTGTTATTTTTGCATTTATTACAGTGCATTTCGTCCAACAGTTGGCTGTGTTTTAGCAAAAGTAATAAGGAGGAAAGTCTTTACACTGGATGAGTAATAAAAGGCAAAGACGGATTTAAGCTGCCACAGGGATAAAGAGGCCAGGCTAAAAACCACAGCCTAATCTGCTCTGCACTTTAAGTAAATCCAAAACACAAAACTTCAATTTGGCAATATAATTTTAGTGCCTTGTATATAGCCTAGTGTAATATGTAAAGAACATGATTTCAACCCTCCTCAAGACATAATATGTAGTATAAATACTATAAAACAATACAACCAAAAAGGAAACATGAATAATTAACATTTAGGAAACCTGGATTTGATTAACAGAGTTGAGGAGGCAAATAGTCATTTCTACTCTGAGACTGCAGTTGTATCCCAGTTTGGGGAAGAAAAAAAAAACGAGGTCTGCCATCATGATGTGTGAAACTTATTTACACATCCATGATGATTTACGTAATCGTGACAGGGTGGGGCAGCTTTCTGTGAAGAGGCAACATAGAACAGCCTAAAAGAAAGGCAGATACTGTGGCTGTATCACACAGAGTTAAGGTAGTTGGCAGTGATTAAGACAGACACTCAGTGTTCTGGTCAGTAAGACGGACTCTATCACATGCTTATGATGTTTTGATGCAGATAAAGCAAAACTCCTTTGACCTTGAACACAAGTAGAACTGGTGAATCAGTGATGCCTGGGCCTTGTTGCCTCCATGTCAAAGTTCACTGTATCAGTTTAGTTTTGTGGAGTTTGCACATGACCGACAGTTGGATAAATACATGTCGGGGACACACAGAGCGAGCAAACTCCACTCTGTTATTATTGAGGGACCAGTTTAAGCAATTACTTTAGTACATTAGCATGTACTAATCTGCTTTAACATAAAAAAGGCTCCATTACATAGATAACTGTCACTCATACTTACACTGTAACGCTGTGCTGTGATGTGCATGTTACTGCTAAAGTCATGGCTCAGTCCCGTCTTTGACATGTGACTTCACCCACCTCCGTGAATGTCAGCCTCAGCATTCTACTGTCATTACTGTACATGTTTGAGCCTATTTTTAGTGGTTCACATGATCTTGTGCAGGCTGACAGGGAATATTTGTAGAACTCACATGTAAAACATGTTGTCCAAAACATCATCTGACCATGTCTGCAAGAATGAAACTTACTTCAAGAGCACTGTGTTCAGTGCAGCTTAAAACATAGTAGCTATCCCTTTTAATAACTCTGGGTATGTTAGACCATTATCAGTGAGCAGGACCGTGTTATGGCAGTGTTGAATTTTTAATTTTTTTTTGCCTTAATCTTCTTTCAGTATATGGAATTCAATTTGTTAGATAGTTTTTTGTATTCATAAACACTTTTTCAATTAATATAGCATTAAAATTGACCATTATCATGATATATATTGATAATGCAATGATGTGGTATGAAATGACATATAATGCCAGAGGATTTTACACACATCACCCACTCCTAAGTGCCATCAGTCCAGTGTGGCAGCAGGTGAAAAGACATCATGGCAGAATGAAACATGCGATAATCAGCATTGGCCACTACAAACATCATTCTCTTTACAGGCACAGTGTGGTAAAGTTGTTCAGATTGACAAAATACAGGAGGGTGGACAGGAAAGTTAGAGTAGAGGTGTTATCTATCAAACAGTTTCCCTGTTAACAGGTCATTTTTGCTTGAATGGGTCAGTCAGGCTGTCTTGGTGAATTCCTTACACTTGTTTTTTTCTTTTTCATTTTAAAAAGGCGGTCATTTTCTGAGTCCTCGCTTTGAGTGGTACAGTGTCAGCACAAAAAGTGTTCACTTACAGTACGTTTGTTAAGTGAAAACAATCAGCAAAGCACTCCAACATCATACTAAAATAATCACGAGTCAGGGAAACATAAAATTGACTAAAACAAAACTCTAAAGGTAAAACATCATTACAATTTGGGATATTAATGTGCATGTAAATCATGTTACCTTTTTCAGACTGTCTTGAATATGATCAAATCTGCAGATTCAGAACATAACAACAGAAAATACTGCTTATTTGCAGCTAGTCTTCAAAACCGCAAATGTCTTTTGAAAGATTTTATTCTCAACAAATTTGTCTTTCCTCTGTTTTGTAGTGTGAATTGTGGAAAGTTGTGTCACCCAGCGTTTAGCAGGTAATACACTATGAGGTGCAAATGGATAACTGTGTGTTCTCCACCTGTTTTTTTTTGTTTGTTTTTTTTTTTTTAAAAGATGTGAACATGTTTGTCTGTTAATAATCATTGTTGTTGCACACTAACAGCAAACTGTGGGTGGTTTGAATGGTGTTTTCCCTGATGACCTGTTATGCATTTGCATTCCAAAGTCTGGTAAGGTGCACCGTACTTTCTGAACCATTTGTTGTGTTCATCTAAGCCCTTTTGAACTACTAACCGCAGAGAGATAATTTCTCACTTTTTCCTGAGCTGAGGGTCAAGCTGAACATATTTATATCACTACTATTCAACTCACTTTGTTGGCAGTTTTCTGATTTCCCAGGAAGCCTTAAATCTGCTCTCCTGTGTGGTTGCTGGGTTCTAACAAAAAGTTTCTTTATAATAGACCAAAAAGGCATCAAAAAGTATGATCATGGATCACTTCTTTGACACACAGGGTCAGTTAATTCTTCATTTTCAAAAACCTTGACTTTGTGAACACCCCTTAATGCTCCGTCCCTTATGGATGTACAGGCTACATGTACATCCATAAGTTAAGAGCTCCGGCTATGTTCCTTTACTATGCTTGAGCATAGAAGAGTCTTTTGTTCATTAAAAAGAAAACGGTCAGGATCACCACCATAGTTAAGTGTTTTAAACCACTCTTATTTCTTTAAAAATGCTGTGTGGCCATTTTAAAAAAGCTCTCTCAACCACACAGTCCAGTGTATCCCCCTCGGTTTGCTTGGGACACCAACACAGACCCAAACACTCACACATAAGCACTCAGAATCCATGCAGTGATGGACCAGGCAGTGATGTGACTGTTTAATACATATGGGTTTGACCCACAAGACAAAATGAGAACAACACTGGTTGTTTATGTTCACATCTCAATCAGATGTTTTTATTTAACACATGACATCGGATCGTTTGATGTAACTCTACCACAGTTGCTATAGTAGTATTGAAGTAAGTGTAGCATACAGTATGTTGAGCTGAGAAGTAAATGAATGTTACTGTCAACTTTTCAGGTTGGAGTAATATTGCAAAGATATGCTAAAACACTTATATTGTAATACTCTATATAACATTTACAAAAACATGCAAATTATAATATGAAACTGAGAAAATTAGGTGTAAATACTTTGAAGCAGTTTTTCTTAAATGTAATGTTTCAAATTATACGTTTAATTAAAATCCAGCAGCAGTATAAAGCATGCATAAAGCTTAAATGTGAGACTGGTTACAGTCTTCTGTCCTGAGGCAGCACTTTCATCTCACAGTGAGCAGAGGACGATTTGATCAGGGAGACTCAATGTGTAGAGCTGGCCTGTTTTCTGTGTGTTGGGGTAAGTGTACCTCTTGGTGCACTAGTCTTGTCTAGCAGACAAAATGCATATTGGTCGTGTTGTATCAACTGAAAACACTAAATTAGTCTGCAGTGTTTTTTGGGTTTTTTTGCAGATAGATGACTGCGAAATGGTTTTGCAATTAGTATGCATGCTCAGTGAATCTTTACTGTATTATTTACACATACACTAAGCAATATGTGGCACAGTTTTACTAAACTAAACTCTCCTTTCTTGGCTTTGCAGGTAGACACAGTATAGTAACATTTTTGAGCAGATAGACCTCTTCAGGCTTTGATTTTTTTATTTTGTTCTTTTTTGACTTTGCTGTTGACATGGAGCTGTAAACTCAAAGATGGATGTTGTGTAGCTCTGTTATTTTGATACAACTATTGCTTTGTTTGTACATTACAATCAAATCCTCCATGGGCTACTGCTGTCATGGGACAAGCACCAATCTAAACAGGAAAATAGTAATTTAAAGCATACAAACACTTCTAAACAGCATGTTGTGGATATGAACAGTGACAAAATCCATGTGGTGTTTCATGTGAACATTTCAGTGGAAGCCAGTTGGAGCTTCGTGTCAAAATATAGATGTGAAGCAGTTGGTGGTGTCACATTGCGTGTGTGCATTGTATTTACTGTAAGTGCTTGAGAAGTAAATACTGTGGAGGCTTAAACAGGGAAAAACTTGGGAACTGAGAGTTGGCCTCTCACATTGTGATGATGAATTCTCATCGCCACAATGTTATTGTTATATTAATGTTATTTCAATACATTTTGCAATTGAAGTGAGTTCACACAATCCAAACAGTAGTAAAGTTTAGATCTTTTAGCCATGTTGTTAAAAGCTCGACACCTACAGCAGTGGTTTGGAAATGTTACTAAACATCTCATTGGGATGCTTTTGCATTTTAGCATTTTTTCATCTTTTCCTCTTCTAACATGTCTTCCTCACTTGTTTCATGGCAGGAAATATCACAAACATTTGTCAAACATTTGTCATCATCATTCTGTTTTTGATCACAAATAAAAAACCCTATTTTATATTTATGTGTTATTGTTGCAATGTTATTCTGTACTTTTTTTCCACAATAAAACATAGTTGTGGAGAATTTGTAAGCATTATTTTTAATTACCCCAAATGATGCAGTAAACAATTTCACTTTGTGTATTTGTGCACAAAGTTGTAAGTTGTGTATTGCAGAATAATTTCTACTATTGCTCTTTACCTTTCTGTTGTCACAGGCCAACTCTTTGGCTGAGGCAGCTAATTTAACACATTCACTGTTTTCAATTTCATTGCATGTAGATTGATTATTGAGCCCAAACTAATTATCAGCAAAGCCCCAACGAGCACACATGTGCACTGGAGCCCAGAGCCTGGAAATGGTCTGGTGGCTATATAGAGCATCAAATAGAGCAATGTCTCCATTTTCTCTGCCCCTCCCAACCTTTGATTTGATGGCAAGTCGTCACACTATTGATTATGGTTCACGAAGGATTTCGCCTGTCACTGGAAGTGCTGAAAATCGTCAGGGCTCATTTTCTGGAGCAAGCTCATTAGAAGGAGAAGAAGGCAAATCTCAGTGGCTACTCATCACTCTGCACAATCAGCTGTTTTGGAACAGTCTGTGTGCACCTCAACTTGAGAGAGCATTAGTCACCTACTTCCCCACCCTATGACTTCCCTGGTGGTGTCCCCAGAAATGTGTCACGTCTACACATAAAATTGAAACACTAAAACTAAACTCTTAAAGAAAAGCCTCATTACAATTGGGATATTAATGTGCATGTAAGTGATGTAACCTTTTTCAGACCGTATGAAATTCTCCTTTTAACCTTGCATAAGTCAGTAAGTACAGTTCATAAAGATAAAATTATGCTACTTATTGTAACTAAGCGTTAACTGGTAACATGTATGTAATTTTGCTTCTAAATACAGGTAAGACAAAGTCGGACTATGATTGTTGTTTTATTTCATCATTTTTCTGAAGGGTCTGCAGGTAGTATCAGACCTGTCAGCGTGCTGCACGGGAATGAACATCTTGTGTGTGTTGCCTGCTGTTGTGAGCCAAGCTGATGTTATCCGTTGTGATTCCTTTTCGTGTTTGTGCACCTTGAATATAACAGCATGGAGTCTGAATTGTTAAACTGTTTTTAAATTGACTCTGAGTTTATTTTTTGTTGTCTTTTTGTTGAGTGTTAAGTTAAGTCTTGTCCTTGTGTCCAACAGATGGACGGATTGAAAAACTGAACTATGTGGTATAGATAGATGTAAAGCACACGTAGATGATGGATGAATGGAATTATTATTCATATTAAATGAGTGCCTCATTTATATAAGATGATACCATATAATCTGAAGGCTATGAATGTTGGAATATTGATGAGCAGCATAGATGGGAGAATTTGCAGTGCAGGGTTGGCAGTTTATGTCCTTATTCAGTGACCTGAAACCAGTATATCTTGAGAGATTACACTTTTTTCACTGCTGCAGTATTTCTGCTCTACTCTGGTTTTCCTGTCTTGTTCCCTCTAGAGCACAACGTTGTTCCCCTCCTAAAGAATGTAGGACATATCCATGGGCACAAGGTGTTCTATCCTATGGCGAATGTATTGAACTTAGTATGCTTTCAACATTTGCTTAAAAAAACAAAACAAAAAAAACACTTAAGAGACGTCCTGGTCTGATTCACGGCTGCAACTGCTGCATTCCAATATGTCAGGCAGACTTTTCAATCCATTTAAAGCTGTTGGAGAACTGGAAATGTATCTACAGTGACATGGTGGGAGTAATTGGCTTGATTCATAGGCCCATGTTGAGATCTCATTATAACAGAGAGTTTCAACTTCAGAGGAATGATGGTGGAACAGACAATAAAGGTTGTTTCCTCCTATTCTTCTTCTTTTATCAAGGTCATTGAACATAAATTGGCAGTCTGTATTTCTGACTGATGACTTGCCTATGTGCTCTTTGCATGCTCTGTCCTTTTTTTATTTTCTAGATCGTCCTCCAAAGTGCCAGCGAATGAGAAGAAGGAACGAGCAGTAAAAAACATGAGTGAGGCCTCCAACTACACAGGCGGCTCGGACTACGCCGCTAACCCCAGTAGCCCAGCAGGAAGAGTGAGTGACACACATAATTATCATGACATCATCATGTGTGTTAAATGTTTTTTTTTTGTTGTTGATTGAGCTCACATTGCTGTTAACACATTCATACTGTATTTCTAGCCCTCAAGACCTTCCAAAAAAGTTCATAATTTTGGGAAGAGATCCAACTCTATCAGGAGGAATCCAAGTGCCCCAGTAATCAAGAGAAACTGGCTTTATAAACAGGTATGCAAGAGTATATGACTTCAAGTAAAACTTTGTATTTAGTCCAATAAATCATATAATGAGGTGAGAAGCAGACTAGGTACCTTAGTCTGATATTAATTTATTCTAGTGTCCTGGCTCTATCGATTTCCACAGATTGGCAAAGACTTTCATTTCCATCTGACAATCTTCTTACTGTATTTTGTGTTTAGTGCTAATTAGCAAGTTATTTTGCTAAAACACAAAACTAAGATGGTAAACATTATACCTGCTAAATATCCGTATGTTAGCACTGTCAGTGTGAGCTTGTTTGTATACTGATGTTAGCATTTAGCTTTAATTGCTGCTGTTCCTGGGGGGGGGGCAGTGGCTGTGCACTGTATAGTGCCTTAATGGGAGGTTCAAGAGGGTTTATAGTGTATTGTTTATAGTCATTGCAAAATGTGCCAATATGAGGGGCCATCGTGGGCCCCTTTTCCTCTTGGAAACATTTCCGCGGTCTGTCTCTCCCAAAGGTGCACCTCAAATATCCATATAACATACACCTTCAGTCGTATGTTATATGGATATTTATTTTACTTTATTATATGTTGGCTTGTATTTGTTTGGTCATTTATTCTATAAATATATTTATAATGAAATTGATAATTAGAAACAAGGATATTTTGTCGTTTGAATTTAGCTTATTTACCAAACAGGAGGTCAACTTGTGAATACAGTCTTTATTTTTTTATACAATTTTCCTCCATTTTACACAGATAATGAGACTGACATTCTCCCTCTCCCTGTAACATTTGCAGCGACAGTCTTAAGATTAGCTCAAAGGAAGCTTTTTGATGTCTTACAGGATCTGAGCATTTCTTTGTCCAGTGTTTCTGCTCAGCAAGTCAACCAGCACGGGCAGTGTTTAAATACCAATCCCTCATCACAGCTCCCTGGTTACTTACAGCAGGGTGAAAAGGGGATGCTTGAGGCAGCTCTTGGCCAGACAGGACTCTCTCATGCTTCCTAAGTGGGAGACTCATTTAGTTTTGATTGCAGCCTCCCGGCACAGTTTTGTGAACACATGATGGCCTCCTTTGGTACAGCTGCCAGCTGCTATTTCTTTGGGGACCTCAATCAGGGTGACGTAGATCAAACTAAAGACTCACAAATCTGCTACCCTGAATAAAAGCTGGATTTGCACTTTTATTTTCCTGCCTCATTGAAACCTGGAAGCTATTGAAGTCCTTGGCTGAGGGAAAAGCTGCAGCCCTTCAGTTGATCCATTGGGAGAACAAAATGTCACAGTGATTGATGATTGGTGAAAGCCTCGTTTTTCTCCTCATGCCTCAAAAGAGGAAGATCTGACAGGACTCTTGATAAAGTTTATTTGTGAGCACATGTAAAATGAGTGGTTAAGATGCAAGAACACAAGAATTTTAAATCCTATTGTTCTATTTCAGATGTGTCTCCATTATGACATTATGAACACACTGAACAGCATCTGGTATTGTGAATTTTTTTGATACTAATGTGTTAAACATGCTGGTTCACAGAACTGAATTTCCATTTAAAGTAAACTGCAGCCCACATGCCATTTGACCATAATGACAGAGTTGTTGAGGTCCCTCCCTCTACTTTTGTCTCTGGGTGGAATCCACAAGTAAGGACCCTGCTCAGGTTTTCCAATAAAGCAAACGTGGGAGTTAATACCCTTTTCCTCAACCTTCATCCTTTTCAAGCAGCAGCCTGAAAGCCCCTTTGATCACAGCATTGCGATACTGCAGAACAACTTCCGCACAGGAGGTTTATTTTTGCTGGCCACTGAACAACATGCTCTCGTTTAAAAGTGAAAGCTGGTTATTGGGTTGAAAATACAGCAGAGCACTTTCATTATTATGTTTATTTCATATCAGAAATCAAATGTTTCCTCCGAGACAAATAAATTACCCATAACCCATCCCAGGAATATGTTAAATTTGATTAATACAAAGTGGATGAGCTTTGTCTCCATTAATTCATTTTATTTTCTCACAAAATTCCAAATTCCAAATGACAAAAAGTCCAAGGAGGCATTTCATACCACGATATAGAGAAATACATGCACATAAAGAGATGGTGTGTCTGTGACATGTCAGTCAGTTGGAAGCAACAGATTATGTAGAATAATTCAAACTTCAAAATACAAATCATACAGCAAATACTTAATCACATGGAAGGACTTGAATTGAATATATCAGGAGGTGAAGGCAAGACAGGAAGTACTTTTTGTTTGTCATTTTACAATCTAACCCTCCCCCACATGTTCGTGGAATAACCGTGCCCTATTCCTATGGTGTCTTTGCAGGACAGTACAGGGATGAAGCTGTGGAAGAAGAGGTGGTTTGTGCTGTCTGACCTGTGCCTCTTCTACTACAGAGGTGAGTCCTGTCCTCTCGGCTAACAACACGTTTCATTAGTATGGCACTGCTTACAACAGCAGTAGCTTTCAATTAGTTGTTCAGTGTGCTGTTGTGACCTTCACAGCCCCGCAAGCCATGCTCTTGGCGATTGTCAATATATCTGGATCCAAGTCCCTGTGGTAAGAAGCCTGTCAGGACCAAATGAAGAGATATAGTGCATCCATTCTGAATGCACTGTATATTAATTGAAATGGCTCTCCTGTTGTCTGATTTGCTATTTTAGAGATGATTGTTTCCCCAAGCAGAGCCACGGCTTTAAACAAGTCTTAGATGCAGCTGTAATTTTGAAAGAGAAAACAAAGCAGGAAATTGGATTTCACACTAATGTTAAGTCAAGGGTCCGGAGATGCTGCTCTTTTTAAACAGTGGTTGCATGCTTATGTAATTCTTGGATTCAGATACATCAAACAGAATTTATCCTGCTAATATTTACAGATCCTCCTCTAAGTCCACATCATAGGGACCACCATCATATTATTAGAGTAGTCACTCTTTTTGAATATCTGTGGTTTTTATATGGTTATGTAATTTAGGGAAGACAACCCATATTTTCCAAACCAAGTAATTAAATGTTCTACTTTGATTGAAGGGGGAACCTAATGTTTTATTTAGATGGCCACTAGTCCAGTCCCAATCCAGTTTAAAGGTTTTCCATTCAATTATTAAAATCTGGCTGTCCTTATAAATCTCCCTCTTTGCTACTATAGCACAGTAGGAATACATTTGCAAGTGTTAGATGTGATCTTTTCTATAAGCTGCTATTGACTGGGCTGCTTTTGACCGGGCATTTCAGCCTCTCTCATGCGGTACTAATGTTCGCATCAAATATTGACACAGCTGTGTCCAGAGAATGTTTGAGAACTTTCCTATTGAAAAAAAATGAAATGAATACTGTGAATCAATGAGTCTTGCATGGCACAAGTCCACATATCACAGTGCCCCCTGCTCACTTGATGCGGATACAGTCATCATTTCTGCTGATCAGGATGACATCTAGTCTGTGTTATTTCTGGTGTCTGCCAGTCCTGTCACCGTCTTTCCGCCCACTGACTGACAAAAGCCACAGACAACAGCAGACCCAAAGGCTTTATCCAGGCAGACATGCTGAGAGACTGTATCCATCAGCAGGGAGTGGGCAGAGAGGTCATGAACTGCACTGCCCCTCAGCTATCTGTTGTAGTTATCAGAATATTGTGGTGCGCTCAGGATCTCCCACAAGGTTAGCTTATGTTCAGAGACTGATGTGCAGAACCTGCTGTGTTTGTTTGTGTTTTAAAGAGAGAGACAGAGACGCAGAGCCTTGATGAATAAATAAATGTGGGGCCAGTGGGCTCAGGCATAACTGATGCTGGGGAATATATCAATCCATCAGCCCTTCAAACTTTTTCTGGGGTGATCAGCTCTACTTCTAAACTCCCAGAGGCCGGCCAAAGTTCAGCTACCATTCACCCCCCAAAATATTACTCACCATTCACAGTGAGCCTTACTTGTTCCAGATACTACCAGTATGTCTTAGTATATATTTTGTATATTTTACATAACACCGAGAGTCAACACTTGCAAACAAACATGTACATGGGACTGCAGCAGTGACTGCTAGATATATTTATCTTGTACTGTTTTGAGTAAGCAGTGCAGATTGCTTATATCAAACTGGGAGGTTAAGAAATTTCCTGCCTAAAACTCTGGACTCAATCTAATCCCCCCTGTGGAGAGTGCTCTATTGTCAATATGGAGGCCTGTCTGCTAACTTAATGAGGATTAGAGCAGCCTAGTTGCATAGGACATTGAATCAATGCTCATCTTTTCTACTGATTGGACTCTGTACCCTCGGCTCATCTCCTCTTTAGGTTTTTATCACAATCAACTTGGTTTTTTAGCCTTTTTATGTTTACAAAAGAATGTTCAACACAAGAGTTTAATGTGGTATCTTCAACAAAAATACATATACAAAACAATCCCGAATGAATTGTGTTGACTTGTTTTTTCTCTGCAGACGAAAAAGAGGAGGGGATACTTGGCAGCATACTCCTACCAAGCTTTCATATATCTATGCTGTCTGTGGATGATCACATTAACAGAAAATATGCCTTCAAGGTCAGTGCATAGTTTCATTCCTGTCAAACTTTGTTAGACTCCACATTTTATGGTTGAGTACATAAAGTACAGAGTACAAAGTACAGAGCTGAGAAAAGTAAAGCATCAGTATTAGTTGTTGGGGAGAAAATAAAATGATTAGAGCTGAAAATAGAAGGTACTTTTGATCACTGGTATACAGTTTGAAGTTAGAAAGTAGTAGTTTTATTGTGGTGGTCTTATATTGCCACAATGTTTACTAAAGCATATAAACTTAGCTTTTATGTTTACTTTTCTTTGAACATGTTTTGTCTTTGCTTTGGAAATAATTTTCAGTCGCATGACAGTGAAGTAATGCAAGTCATTCTTTTAAAACTGCTTTTAAAACTAAGAAAGCCAAGAAAACACATGCAAGAGTCATATCTTTGCCGGCTACTGCCAGTGGTGTAGCACTAGTGGATCGTAATACTCTTAGTTGACTCGGAAACCCAGAGTAACTGGGCAACAAGCATATTTTATGGGATCTTAGTGGTGTGTACAGTATTTGACTCTGGGTCCGTCATAAACCCTAAGAGACAACAGAGTTGTTCTGCCAAGTACAGCCAAACACAGACGCCCAGGAGTCTGCTCAAGGCCTCTCCAACCACACAGCCCACTCCTTTTCCAGCTCAGACTCAGGCTGAAAGAGAGTGAGTTGAGGTACAGCAGGGCACAACCTCTTCAGTTTACAGTCATTCACTTGGCGATGGGGTGACTGCATATTTTTCATTCTGAACTTTTCCTGTCTCTTGTTTTTGTGGCCAAAATGACCATGTCATTAAAAGTTACTTATTTCTCAAGATTATTCTGAAGTAATTGGAGCAATGACGGTGCTCTTTTGTTTTTCAGACAGTGGTAAACAGGATATTGAGGTTGTTCACTAAAGATTTTGTTTTTCTCTTTCTGTGTCTGGCTATAACAATATATTGGTTTGTTGACTGCGAGGGAACAGAGCAACAACGGAACAATATGTCTGCCATACAATGAACTGCATGGTAAGTCCTAAAGCATTGTAGCAGATTTACTGCCCTAATCTAGTGGTATGCATGAAACTCAGGTGACTCATGGTTTGATTTATGTGGATGGTACAGATGCCCACAGACAGGAGTGTTTCGCAAACCAGCTTTTTCCAGCAGTATTTGCTACGAAATCTGACATGCATTAAAGTCACTGTTGCCTTAAAAAGCGTCTCAACAGCGCTACATTCTTCTTGTTTAGTGATAAACTGACATAACTGCAAGCAACCTCATTTACCAGTCAAGGTTAAAGCACTAAAAATCACATTTGATTTGATTTTTTGTCTCCTCTCTTTCAGGTTACTTTCTCTGTGTGTCACTGTTCCTGTTCCCAATCCTGTCTATTGTCACAACAGGCAACACATCCCAACATGAGGACGTACTATTTTTGCACAGACACAGCCAAAGAAATGGAGTCTTGGATGAAAGTAATGACAGACGCTGCACTTGTGCACTCAGAGCCGGTCAAAAGGTTTGTAAGAACATCACTAATACAGTAATTTTAAGAGAAAGCCTGAATTTTTTTTGAAGTTGGGAGATTACAGTGGGTTGTTTTGCTTTTGAAAGGAGAAAAAGACATTTGAGGACAGTTCTTAATGACTTGCTTGGTTTATTCCTCCATCCTGATTTTCTTTTTTAGTGTGTGTACCATAAGCAAGTGCTTTTAAATCCCTCTGTTAAGCCTGTTAAGTTCTTTGGCATCAGTTCAACACCCGCTTTTGACATTTCTGGTCTCTGGGTTTGCTGAAGAAGCTGTGAATTTCTTTAATATTATGTAACTATGTTTTTACCATTGAAATTTATTACTGTAACATACACAAGAATGCCATGTGCATGTGGGCAAGTGTGTGTTGTGAACGCATGATGCAGGTGGTTCAGGGGATGTTGTGCATAGCTGCACAAGCTGATCAGGATCACTGACTCATCAGGATAGGGTTTTTTTCCTTCCTTTTTTTTTTTAAACTGTGTAAAATGTCTGTTATTTGGCAGCCAGCCTGTCTAATGCCCTCCTTTTTACATGGGCGAGCAGAGGCGTAACGGTGAAGTGCTCTGTAATTACACAGAGCAGTAGTGCCTGAAATCCACCGGATAGCACTGTTAGATGGGACTGTGATGCTCTCACAAGACTATTTAACATTAGAGAATTATAATATCTATCTAGTTAAGACTATCTTAATTTCAAAGTGTCAAATGTCTTGTGATCTGTGGACAGTATCACATCTATTCATGTTTTAAGTTGGTGGTCGGTGTTAAAGAAGAAGAAGATACAGTAGCCAAAACCTGATCTGTTAAGGACCGTTTTCCCTTAAAGAGTTTCTACAGTCTCCTCCAAACAAGTATGAGTAAATGCACTCAGACTTTCACAGGGCTAAATGTGTGCTCTACTGGGCTGGTGGAGCCACAAAAGGCTGGAGAACACATTACGTGACTAGTGCTGCTATTTAAGAGGATACAAGTGGAAACTGTGAAGGAATGCTTTTCCTACTGCCTTCTTATTGGTAACCCAGTGAGCCATGCTGCGAAGGGGAATTTGCAGAACTTTGAAGTCGTGACCTTGAGTCGGTCTCAGGCCAGGGAGTAGTGGTGTCTATTACCTCTTGAGACCTCCCTAATGACCACAGAGCTGTAGATAGGTCTTCTAGAGAGGAGGTAGAGGGGAGCTGAAAATGGATTAGCAGGGTCTGAGCACCACCTTTGAGATGTGCCCTGACAGAGGCAGTGTTTTATTGGGGATATCTGATTTCCTTTTACACGCCTGGTCTCCTCTGGCAGCTGGAAGAGACATTGTGCAACTCTGCCCATTTTCTTTGCACTTTCTTTTTATTTCAGAGCTTTTACTATTATAAGAGTTCACAGAGGTAGTGCATTAGGTCTACATACTTGATATAATGTCTTAAACACCTTTTACTGGTGATGAACACAAAAGAATATCCCTGCTGCCAATTTCATCTAATGTAGTTATCATCTTCCCATTACTGCACACGACAGATCTTATCTGTCTTGATTTCTTCTTCATACTCACACCTTCCGTTTGTCTTTTTCAGGTTGGACCGGCTAAAAGTGGAGCAGTGCGGACCACAAGAGATCAATCATGTGGCCAACCACAGGCCACCACTCACACAGCCTGAAATCCAAAACAATGAACGCAACCATGAGGTCGATCTTGAGTGCACTGCTGCAGTCACCTCCACCACGGCAGAAGAAGAGAGGAAGCAGCTAGATGCTGAGCGCTACGGTTTCCAGAAGGACGGGGAGGAGCGTGAACGTCCACTCACAAAGATCAACAGCATCAAACTGCAGCCAGCCCAGGCAGCAGCTGTCAAAGCTAACTTCACCTCGCCGCAGACTCCAACGGAGATGGATGGGCCACACCAAGTTAATGGGTCTGGCGAGCAGTCTCCGGCTGATGGGACCGGAGTCCCTCCTCAGCGAAGTCCCACCCATGACCCAGACCGCACCCTGAGCAGGACCAGCTCTATGCAGCAGCTGGAGCAGTGGGTTCGTACACAAAGAGGACGTAACCAGGATGATGACACCAGGAGGTTGGTTTGATTATAAGCCTTTTGAAGGTTTAAAAAAAAAAAAAAAAAAAAATATGAATGTTTCGGTTATTTTATTGTGTGATTTCAAAATATATATGCAGCAAAAGGAGGAAATATGCCAGCACATGTTTTTTTTTTTTAGGTTATTGCACAATCTTGTCCTACTTCTCCAACAAGAAGTGGAACTTTTCTAAACTTAGTATAATCTAGAACTGCTGATTCACCTGCATCCTGAGACAGGAGGGATTCTCCGTGGCCACATACAGTTCATATGCAGACTCAGATTTTCCAAAGTTTTTTAGTCCCATTTCTTTCTAAAGCTGTGCTGTTTAAAGCCAGAGGATTCACACACTTCTCACCATGAATTAAACACTTTGACATTACACTATTAACTGGAAGTAGACCTGGGGATAAATAATAGCCAAGCAGAGCTGTTAGCCAGAGTCACTGCCTGCCACAGACCCTGCTGTGAGCGCTGTCTCTCTGCCTGCTTGTCCATCTGTCTGTCTCTCCATCTGGTTGCCCAGCTTGTGCTCATGTTTGACACAGCCTTGTCTCTTTTTTCCCCACCCGCCCCCTGAATAAGTTGATTTTGAGAAATGGACATACACACCTGCTTTGAGCAGTGCATTAACTTAAGAAGATTATGATGCATAAAACCACAACAAGGCCTTGGCACTCGCCATTCTCTCTCCATTCTCTCTCCATTTGTGTTTGTCATTACATGCATGTCCTCCAGAGTGATGTTTACTTTCCATGGAGTCACAAGCTTTTCTTTTTTTTCCTTTTTAATGCCAGTGTTCTAGCCAGGATCTGTCAGGGAGTCTTAATAGGAAGCTCTCATAATGCCAGCTGCACTGACTTTGAACCCACTGTGGAAATGGAGCTTTTCATAGCTTTGATGTCACTGGAAAGGTCTAATTTGTCCTGAGGGGGGGTTCTTATTTCTCTTTATCTACTAAATACACACTTAGAAACACATAAGAAGAAGTTAAGACACATTTTCACACATACAGTAACCTGATTTAATTAGTGTGCTTTTTAGATACATCTAGAGCAGAGGAAAGGTTCCAGTTTGAATCTGTGTAGAAGACTAGACTTGCAGCTACAGTGTTTTAAACAGGCAGATCAAAAACTTTTACTGATGTGCTATTTCATAACATAACATTGCTTTGATGGCTGCGATAGCTAATAAGATATATTTAGGCGTTTTTATCTGGTATTTTTTAAATGCAGAGACATTAAGGTCTTATTAACCTTAAACAATGTCTTTTCCTAATTGAATTTCCCAGTTGAAGAATTATTCAACTGTTGTACTAACCTAACGCCTCTGAGCGCCGGTGGTAAAAGCCTAATAAACATATATAGATATCAAAGCAGGTCTTTGCTAAAAAAAAAACTACTAAATAATAATATTGATTATTAAACTCTTTCACCAGTTGTCTGTGTGAGTGAAGTCTGAAAATCTTTTCAACTTCTTCAGCATAGTTTCTGTTTTTCTTTTTCCCCAGCATCACATCATACCAGACACTGCCTAGAAACATGCCAAGCCATCGGGTGCCCTATATGCCTCATTATGGAGATGGCTACCGCAGTATGCCAAGGAATAGCATGGCTCAGCGGGACAGCATCTGTAGTATGTCGCCATCATTGTACGACCAGGCCCTGGGTCCCTCGCCGGTTGACAAGCGCCGCTCCATGCGCGATGACACTATGTGGCAGTTGTATGAGTGGCAGCAGAGGCAGGCCTACTGCAGACAGCCGGGTCTCTACAGCAATATGGCCAGTCCCAAAACCATGATCAATCTGTCAGAGCATGCCGCGCCGAGCCACTCCATCCCTCCCTCGCCCTCCCACGGCTCCCTGTCGATGTACGGTGGCTACTCTCCAATGCGATCCTACAACATGAACAGTGCTCATTCCGAGGTTTCCTCCCCCATCTACAGAAGAGACATGAGCATCGACAGACGGCACAGGCCTCAAGTCAACAAGGTCAGTTAAGGCACACATACATGCTGAAGGGATGATTCAGCAACATAACAAAAATAATTTATCACTTACATTTAGTGGTATCTAGTTATAAAAATAGTAATTGTTTTATGTTCTCAGATTCTGAGATACCCATCCCTCAGATTTCTGCATCCACACTACTACAATTATGTTGAGTGGAATTTTGTTTATGGTTCTCCCAGTATTAAACATTGTCATAAAAATCAGCAGCAACATTTCTTTTAACAATCAGTGTCAGAACATGATTTTAATACTTTCCATTACAGGTACTTTCTTCTGAAGACATCACTCATAAAAAGTGTTAACAGTGTGTGTCGTTGATTATCCACACACTTCTAGAAAAAAAATTGATTATATTTTTAAATGTCATTTTTGGTATGTAATAAGACAATCTCAAGAGAGAGAGAGGCTGTCAAAGGTCCACCCACCAGCTTTTAGAGTGTTGTCAAAATGTCAAGAACAAATCCATGCACTCATTTTTGATGTTTTTTGCAAGACAAAAAAAAATCAATCATCTTCACTGTATTTGTTATCTGAGATGGATATCGCAATACTTTAGCATATAAACAAAAAATATCAAGATAATTTAATGCCACTATTAACAAAATGTTTCTTTGTATTTGGGTATTCCTTCGGCTATGGTTATAGATTATTTGAAGCAATCCAAGATGTAGCTGACAGGCATTTTTGTTTTTGATTTGCTGTGTCCCGCAGTATGCCTACCCACCTGATAGGAGGTCTATGCCTGTAGGGATCCCAGTCCAGACTATCACTGCCCAGTCTCTCCAAGGCAAAACAGTGAGTCCTTAACTGAGTCGTCCCCTCTTGCGTCCATCACTGTCTTCTAACTTCCCAGGTTTGAGTTGGTGTTCTCCTCAGTGAAGAGGCGTGTATGAATTTCTGCAATGCACCACCCAGTATTTTCACGCTTGGGTTTTACACACACAGGGAGACGGATCAGGCTATTTTCATCACGCCACACTCCCTACCCCACTCCCTCTTTCTCTCCTTCATTTCCCTCCAAGAAGACATTGTGACAGAATCTTCAGGCAGATTTAGGCACAGCTCAGATGCATGTTCCAAGTGGTTGGATTTAGGGTATGTTCACTTCAGGAGCTCCTTAGACTTGCTGCACATAAGTGGAAATGTAAAAACCCTGTCACTCACAGCTCTTTAAGCCAGATCAGGAATTTATGTCAAAGCCGTACACAGTGCTATGTCGTCATGGAGCTGGTAATGTCTGAACTGGATTCTGTAATAAATGCTAAACTGTCCTTCTGTTTTGACTGGCCCCTGTAGAATTTGCATGCTGCTGACAGCGATGACACCTTGGATAATCTCATGGTCCTGATAACTCAGTACCTGAATATAGCAACTGTTCACCTATTGGGAACCTGATACCTCTAAATCTCCTGTCCTGGTGTGTTCTCTCCTTTCCTCTCCCACCCTCCCTGCGGTGTGTCCCCGTTTCATTTTGGCTGTATGTCCCTCCCTCCCTCCCTTGCAGCCTGAGGAACTGACTCTGCTGCTGATAAAGCTGCGGCGGCAGCAGGCAGAGCTAAACAGTATCCGGGAGCACACTGTAGCACAGCTTATGCAACTAAACATGGATGGCGACAACCCAAAGGTCAGGCCCCCAGAGATGCTTCTGCAGGCGTGTGTGTTAGCGTGTGGTGTGTATGCCATCTTTACCCACTTCCATTATCCATCTTGAGCCAGAGGATTTTTTTCTGGTCTTCACACATGGCTGATTTATGGACAAAGGCTCTAAAGAAGGCATTTTCTCCATAAAGGACCGTGCTTTGGCTTGAAGTTGTCCAGATCAGCTACTTTAGAATCAGCTTTTCCCAAATGTGTGAAATGTCTGGAGACAAAAGTAGAGTTATTTTAAAACTAGGATCTAACTCTGTACAATTGATGAGATCATCACATTTGAACCATTTCAACAGGGCAAGCAGTTGATTGAATCATTTTACTCCCATGAAAAGTCCAGACAGATGTTCACTGAAGATGAAACTTAAGGCCATTGGCTAAAACAGTGACAGGCTAAGGAGGTCAAGACAAGTGGCAAACCTAAATGTTAAATCAGGATTTTTGCATTTTAAGTCTCTTCTAAGACATCAGACTACAGATTTGACTGTTACTGATGTAGGTCAAGCAGGCTTGAGGTGGAGAATAGTTGAGTGATTAGGGCTTGTAATCACTTTTGCGCTGTTTTTTTTACAGACTGTTCTACAATTTATTTGTTTACCAGTATAGCCAAAAGATGGATGCCTTATCTTATGTAGTAGTAGTGGGTTAGTATCAGGATACTCACACTTGGTGTAAGTGTAGTTAAAGTATTATTTCAACTTCAGCATTACTGCACTCTTTGTTTTTGGCCTGTACTTGTTCAAAATTGTACATGTCATTTGGTCATTATGGAGCTCTAGTCCAAAACTACAGTCATTATCTCATATAGTACATCTGGTACCTAACCTAATTTTTTCACCTTCACTGGCCCTTCCTTCCTTTCTTCCTGGTGAACTTTGGTACAGTCCACCGAACATGATATGCTTGATTGAGAGTGAGTGAGTGTAAGAAAGAAAACAGGACTTCCTCTTCTTTTGTCTCACTCTCCTGTTGCCTTTTCTTTTCTCTCCTTTTCTGCTGCTGATGCTAGAATGACATTCTCTCCCATCACCTCCAAAGGAACCTCATGTTTTTGGACAATCAGGTGGGGTAATGCATGAATGCATGGCCCTGTCCCCTGCTATCATGAATTGAGCTCATTTAATGCTTTGTTATTATTATATTTATACATAATATAATTACTTGCATAGATTTACGTATTAAGATTTATTTCTATAGAGATAACTACTTGGATCAGTGTAACATTGCCAGAGCAATAGTCTGCTAGTCTAGTTGGGCCCATTCATTCATTAGTCTGAATACACACCCTAAACTCACTGTTAGTTATACTTACTGGATATTTGGACATTACTCTGTATAGTAGGGAGATGTGGACAAGCTTTATATCTTCCATATAAAGTACATATAGAGAAGCGTGTATCATATTGTTGAAGTAAGTGCCTGCAAAGGATTTTTTTTTTTTATCACTCTGAAGTGCTTTGAGAGTTTGAGTAATTACAAAAGTACACTGTCAGTACTCAGAGGCACAATAACACATTTCTTATAATGATTCTAGACAAGATAATTTCATATTGAAATGAGCTGGCCTCCAATTTGTGTAACCATTGAGAAATATGTAATTTTGATTTTAAAGTGAAGGGATGTGGCTTAACATTTATAATCTACAGCCACACACATTGCAACAACAGTGCTAGCTATTTGCAGGATTATAGTACATCAAGGTTTAACAGGAACATTCTTCTGATAACAAGTAAGCGTCTTGGGAGTTTTGCACTTCCTCCTGATCCTTTTTTAAAGCATCTCTTATTGCTTCTCATTGCTGTACCCATCCCTGTCCACTGTAGATGCACGTGTTTATGTTTGAGTCTGCTTCATGAGAGAGCGCAAGTGAGGTGTAACAACATTGTGGGTGTTGTCTCTGAAGTGAAGCACTGCTATAAACTGACACTTGCTATATCGCTCCTCTCCACACTGGACTAGATGAAGGAAAATGACCCTTTAATCGTCATGACTCACACTTTGATTGAGAACTCTGCCCCAAGGCCTCAACTTTACCAGCAAGTAAGGCCAGCCAAAGGCTTTGCTCCGCCTCATCCTCACCAGTCGCTGTTGTTCTTTTTGGTCTGTTTTGCAATGCTCCTCCTTTGATGTCCAAGTCCCCATGGCATCTTGAGACTGGTTTCCCTGTATCGTTTGTATTGCCAGCACCTCCTCATCCATTGCTTTTGACTGTTCCTCTCTTATTATGAGAAGTCATGCCAAATATGGGCATGACTTGTAAAAGAGTAGTCTGATGTGTATGCTTCACTGTTCAGTTAAACCCCCTCCTCACTTTCAGGCTTGTTTTCCAGGGCTGGATACAGTTTACTCTAGAGGTTGCTATGTGTTTAGAAAACATTCAGCTAACTCTGGGACTAAATCAAAAGCTAAAGCTGTGGTTACACCCACATCATTTAGGTAGCAAAGCCTGTAGTCTGCACCCATCTTGTTTTGTCTAGTGCCCTAACCAGTGAAGGTCAGTGTGTGATTTTTCATAACCTTTTGCAGAAAGTGTTCCCTCTAATTAGTCACCTGGACTTGGCATGGGGATTCTAATTAGTGTGACTTAATTCTGCATTGCCAGACAGTCACTTGTCAGCACAGTTCATCACCAAATACTATATCTATTTATGAAAAAAAGATACCCAATTTAAAACCTGTTGGGAATTGTTTTTGTAGCATAATTTAAGCACAATAAAGTTAATTGTTATTCACTTTTAGCACTTAAGATGCTTTATTATTCCACTGTAAAAAGAGATATGCCACTCAATACCCTGTTTGCAGTTCATTTGGAGTCTACTTTTTTCTATTGTATTTAAATCAGTTTCCAGTCAGACAAAAACTGTTGTTAGTGAATGTAAGTGCTTTAAGACTGGACACACTTGAGCATCAACTGTTGAAAAGACTCTATACCTAATATGGACTGATGAAGATGAAGACAAATGTTTTCTAGGTAAACTCTTTCTTTTTTCTTGTCTTCATTCCTTCCCCCTCACCCCCTCTTGTCATTCTGCCGATGGAAAGGATAAAGAGGGCCGGCTTGTGTGTGACGATGGCTATGACATCACTTTGCCACTTTTGTGAGCGCCTGTTGAGGTGTAAAAAGTGCCGCTGAAGACTGCTCCCACCCACCCTCACCCCATTACCCATTCATTGGCATACCAGCCCGGCAACAGCTGCATTCCCACCTGTTCAGCTGCCAGAAGTCTGTCCTCCTCCTCCCTACGTCACTCGTAGTCCACACCACACAACACCACAGTCAAGCTCTCTGAGCTGTGGACGTGTCTGCATGCATCTTCTGTGTGGAATGCCATGTGGTTCTTAGGTCCCACCTGCTTTAACTGTACTGTGTGGTTCAGCTGAGGAAAAAGGTGTTAAGAAAAATGTGTGTGAAAGAGTGCAGGTGTGCGTGGGAGCTTTGGTATACAGTGGAGTCTGAAAGTATTTTGACAGTGAGTCAATTTTTTGTTGCTTTAACTCAGTAGGCCAGCATGTTGGATTTGAAATTAAATAATATCATTGAAGTTTAAGTGCCAAATCCTAGCTTGAAGTATTTTTAAGTGCAGGGTAATGAACCTAAACATACACAACGACCAAAGCAACCAATGTTTTGAAGGGGAAACTGATATGTGATCTGATTTGTGATATGGTGATATGTTTTACCAGCTGAAGACCAGGCTAAAATCAAAAAGGCCCAAGACAAGCAAGAAGGGAAGCTCCAGTTGAGTTCTAACAGAGCATCACAAAGGAAGATGTTTGCTGATGTCTGTAGGTTGTAGACTAGCCAACATCAACTGATATGATTGTTTATTTCAAAAGCATGTGAATTTTTCAATTAATCAAGAATATAAAGCTGAAAGGTGGCACTATCTCCTTATGTGTCATTATCTAAATTCATATCCAATATGAGAACAAACACGCAACAACATGGAAATATGTCACTGTCCTAATATTTATGGACTGCACTTGTATCTTGTATCTAGATTTAAAAGAGTGGTTGAATAATGAAGCATTATGTGATGAATGCATTACTTGGAAACATGGGATCCAATGCAGTTGAAATCATTTCCTCTGTTTTTAGCAGTACTGTTTTTTTAAATTTGAATTTTAAATAAGAAGATGAGTGACCATAATACAAGAGAAAGATGAGGATGCCCTTTTTTCTTTTCTTGGTTTTATACTACATTTATGTAGTTGCATAAATGTGTTAACTGCAGTCCAGTGTGATATTAGTAACATCCTGAAACTGCCTGTTTTTTTACTGTACACTATTTAACTGACTGTATTTTTGCCTGGATTCAAGTAGCTGAATACCTGTCTATAGTTTTTGCCAGCATTATGAGGTTCTGTGGTTAGCATATTAATCTTGGATATTCTTTAGGTAATATTGCATTTACTGCAACACACACTCATTTGAGTACAGCTATGAGACAGGCAGAGTCCTTGGACCAAGTAGCTGCAGAGGATACAGCTTATGTGCTGATTCTATAGTTCAGCAAGAAAGATTGTTTAACATGACTTCCCCTTGCATTTCCAAAAAATCCACTGCATTGTGCTGATTGAGACAAATGAGTGTGGCTGATGTAACAGGAGGCACCACAGTCATCAGAGGAGAGACTGTTAAGACTGGCCACTCTCCCATTGTTGGTGTGCTAACTTAGATTGTCTGATTCAGTGAAATGTGAGTTTTTACTTAAGGACTAATACTGTGGCTCAGTGAGACAGAGTCTTGTCATGACACTGCATTAGATCTCCAGATTCAATGCATGTGCATATTTGGTGTCTCTGTCTGATGTTCTGTCTTTCTTCACAGCTGAGTCCAGAGGACTACAGAGAACATGCCTATACGTGTATGCCAGAAGAGGTGGACATTGATGTAAGTTCAGTCTTGCACTCTCAAATGACTTCATGCTCCATTCAACAACTGTCCACAATGGGTAACAATTATTTATTATTCTCTCTTCAGACCAAACTTAGCAGGTTGTGTGAGCAGGATAAAGTGGTGAGGACACAGGAAGAGAAACTTCAGCAGCTGTACAGAGAGAAGGTGACTGCACACTGCACATCTGTCATCTTTACATTCTTACACAACACCCTGCTTACAAGGTTGTGGTGCCAAGTGGAAAAAGACTGAACCAAAAAGAATACACAGTTTATACTCTCTTTAAATTAAAAGAATAGCTCAACTTCAGTTTATATGCACAAACCTGAGAAAGAGAGAAAACAAAACATGCATGTCTGTTATAATGTTTAACTATAGCCTAGCTACTATCATCAACTTGCAAGAGCTGTCTGGCTTGCAAGGCTTGCATAGCCATGTTGTATTTAGCATATCTGACTGTCCACTGTCTCTTAGATGGTACCATTGTATTGGTCACTGCAGTGTTGACAGGAAGAGAAAAAGTTAGATTGTTTGATCAAATGAATAAATGATAAAGTGTTAATTGTAGTAAAATGTGTTTGCTCATAAAAAATAAAAACTCAAAATAAACTATGACATACTCATATTACATTCTGAAATGTTTGGCTGACTAATTGATATGTCAGTTGAGAGAAAACAGTTTTGGTTATGGATTAATGAATAAGTAATTGTAAGTAAGGATATCAAACAGTGACTGGTTCATAATTTCCCAGTTCAAGTTTTTATGCCTCCATGCTGGCGATAGCTAGGGCCAGAGGCATAATGGTTTCGGGTTGTCCATCCGTTCTTCCATATGTCCGTCCCATTCTTGTGAACACAATATCTCAGTAACAACTTGAGGGGATTTCTCCAAATTTGGCACAAACATTTGCTTGGACTCAATTTGGCCCAGTTTTGGTGAGCAACGGTCAAAGTTCAAGGTCACTGTGATTTTGTATTTTATATCATTGGTCAAAGGTCAACTTCACTATGACATCACAATGTTCTGCAAAAACATCTCTGGCCATTATTCAATGTTGTAACTCAGCAAGAGGAGATTGTGACCATATTTCCTGCAACTTGACTGGTTTTCAGAGGCATTTGTTATTTTTTATATTGTTGGGGTTGAAATATCTGAGTTTTGGATTGTTGATGAGACAAAATAAACAGACATTAGGCTAATAGAAAGGCTGATGGGTAGAGATGGTCATTAGTTTTGACATTTTATTGATTAAACAATCACTTAATCAAAAATAATAATCACAGTATTTAACACAGTTTAATAGTAAAGAAAGTAAGTTACTTGCAGCCATACTTTGTTTTATTTAATACTTTGCAAGAAGTAAGGGAGCTATAAACAAGGTCATGGACCAGAAAATCTTTGCTGCAGGCTTAAATAATCCGTTAAGACTTTTCTAAAGTTAGCTGATCTGAAAGGTTACGTGACAAATTACATACTCATGCTGCATGTGTATTTGATATGTTGCGTGTTTCTTCAGCACACCCTGGAGACAGCACTGCTGTCAGCCAGCCAGGAGATAGAGATGGGCTCTGATAACCCAGCTGCCATGCAGAGCGTCATCCAGCAGAGAGACTTACTGCAGAGCGGCCTGCTCAGCACCTGCAGAGAGCTGTCGAGAGTCACTGCTGTGAGTCATACAATACATTCACACACACAACACACACTCATGCTGGACACTGATGTTCTCTTTCTGCAGGAGACAAGAGTTTTTCTGACATTGTCATTCACAAAGTGCATCTCTCCCAAACCAGGAGCTGGAGCGGTCATGGAGGGAGTATGACAAGCTGGAAGGAGATGTGACTCTGGCTAAGAACAACCTGCTGGAGCAGCTAGAAGCACTAGGAAGCCCTCAGGTAGGATAATTCTTGAGACGGAAGCTGTACTACTTAAATCTTGCACCACTTGTGCTGTCTAAGACTGGCATGGCATAATAGTCAGGCTTTGGTTGGAGTGGATATACTGCAGGGCTTCAAAGCAAGCTGAAAATGTGGCAGGTTCTCTTGAACACCTAGTTATCCTTTTTGTAGACACTTTTTTGACTTTGGGGAAAAAGTAAAGAAGATTTCTGTCCTCCAGTGCCCTTAGCCGAGTATGGAGGGAGTTAACTGAGTGATCAAAGTAACATAGTGAGTGATTGATGACTGTGGTGATGATAGAGCAGGTCTTAATTAAGTCTGTCTTTTATCTTGTCCTTCATCATGCGAGAGGTGTAGAAACAGAGAGAAACCACTCAAACAGTTATTCCTGGTTGAGCCTGGGCCTGAGCCAGTGCTCATTCAGATGAGTAGAGAAGTCAGATGGCCTGCAGGGGGTCTGGACATCCTCTTCTTAAGTGCCCTTCACACTCAGACAAACCTGTCATCAGTAAGGAGGAGATAATTAGGTGTCCATTTCTCTTGCTCTTCTGTTCTCCCTCCATCCCTACTTTCTTCAATCTAACTATAACCCTCTTCTCATCTCTCCTCTTCACTCTGAGGCTAATATTTCTCACAGACAGTAGGAGCTTGAGCAGATCAGTGTCTGCACTGACTGCACACCTGAGCATAATAATAATAATCTCCCCTCTTACTAATGCACATTCCCATCTCTTTCATTTTCCTCTGCGTCTTGCTCTGTCTCTTGCATGTTAATCTTACATCATTAGCCCAAGAAGTCATAGTTGGAGGTTAATCTCCAAGTGATGTTTGGTGATTTGTGAACATCTGTGTGTTTTTTGTGCACACCCAGACAGAGCCTCCCAGCCAGCAGCACGTCCGCATCCAGAAAGAGCTGTGGAGGATTCAAGATGTAATGGAGGCCCTCAATAAACACAAAGCTCAGAGAAATGCTGTTGATGGGATGGGTTTCTATGGGCCTAAGACCAACTTCAGTAAGCACAAAAATGAGGTGAGGCACCACTAACAGAGAGACCAAACAGTAACAGAAGATAAATCAAAAAGTGTTTTGATAATCATTTAACTGTGAGACATTTATCAAGCAAAAAAAGTTACTAACATTTGCTGGGTCCAACTTATCACGTGAGGATTTGTTGTTGTTGGCAGAGATAAGTTACCCAGATCTCCTGCAGCTGTTTATATGATGATCAACTTAAGCTGAGGGCTCAAACTGACAGTTGTGCTCATGGGCAGTATGAGTGGTGGTATCTGAGTGGATGTGTCAGTCATGCTGTAACAGCATGAAGACCTCTCTCTCTCTCTCTCTCTCTGGCTAATCAGCCGGTTTGCTCTCCAGTGGGGCAGAACTACTCAGTACCAGATGGTGGTTGCCCTAAAACGTACGTGGTGGCACCATGTGTCACCTTGCTTCCTGTCCTGTCATGCCCTGTATAATCCCTAGGAGGAGGACTCAGTACCCCCACGGCCACCCCTACCTCAGTCCTACGAGCCCAACCCCCCTACTGTGCCCCCTATGCCCTCTCATGCTGGTGTGCGCCCATCATCACTCCACAGGCCGGAGGACAGGAAGTCCAGTCACAGGAATGGCACACACAGCGTAAGCTTGTTGACCCATTGACCTCATGGTTGACCCTGCCCTCAGCTGTGTCATCACATGTCATTGCTCGCTGTGATGGTTTTCATGTTCATTTTGCTGGACATCTCGTGTTTTGGATTGTTTTTGGTTGGATCATATCCCTTTACTCACTTGATGCCATACTTCATCTTTTTTCAGGCAGTTGGATGAAGCCTTGTTTGTGTGTGTTTTTTTTTTTTTTTTGCTCCCTTTTTAATTGAGTTGCCACCTTCCTTTTCTGTGTCTGTTTGTGTGTTGAAATGTAACGGTTCTGTTTTGTTATGTCCGTGCCGTGTTTGAGTTTGATTGTCTGCCTGCTGCCTACTTTTTCATTTGGCTGCAGAACAGTGTGTCAAACTCAAACAACATGGGGAGTTTTTCTTCAAGCTGTATATATTTTATATGTTTGTTTTAAGATTGCACTATTGGTAAAAGCATAATTTTGTAGAAAAAGTCAATTTGCCACTGTCCTTGAAGTCACTCTGTAAGAGAAAATGTCACTGTTTTCCAGTGTTGGACATCTCAGTTTGGAACCAAACTCTCCATAACTAAATCAGCGCTGTTCTGCACACGTTAAGTTTTTTTTGTTGCTCACCTGCAGGGTCCAGACTACAGGCTGTATAAGAGTGAACCAGAGCTCACCACAGTAGCCGAAGTGGATGAGAGCAATGGAGAGGACAGATCTGAACATCCGTCTGATAGAGAACATTCTGGAAACAAAGGTACAGTAGAGTAAGTCCAGGTAACATGATGCCAGTTTCTGATAACTGTGCATTTTACCAGTGAAGCCCAATAAATGATAAAACAGATGCTAACAAAAAAAATCACTTGTTTCCAGTACTGGTAGTAGCCATGGTTACCATGGTATTTACCCAGGCATTACTTTGACACAGAGCATAAATAGGAGGTCAGGCTTTTCTCCAAAGGCATAAGTTAGGTCAGTATATCACAAAGTACCTTGACCATTACTTGGTGTTCAGTTGTTACCATGAATACAGTGGCATTTACACAAGCATTTGCTTGAATCTAATTTACACTGTGTTAATCACCCTAATCACCATCATTCAAGTGTCAACACATTATATTCTGAGAGCTCCAGTGATGGCAAGCTAAGCTTCACAAGAAGGAGGGCATATTGTCTGTCAACAGAGATGAAATGATAACCAAATCATACCACCCAGGTTTTTACTGGGTTGGAATGTGGGTCAGTGCTGGGATAACTTAGTTATTCTATTTACTCGACTTCATTTGGACATTATGCCACTAGATATTCTCTGTGACAAGATGGATTAGAATGACCTAAAGAGCAAATTGGTCTAAATTTGATTTGGTGAAACAGCTTACAGAGCATAATACAGGCCTTCTGAAGTTGAATAATTACACTATAGCTCCACACTTGTTCCACACCACCACACAATCGATAGCAAGTAGAGCTGATGTTGCCTCAAAACACTGCTGGTAGTACAATAATGGTTGTGAGAGTGTACTTGATTTTATATGTTTATATTTTCATATAATATACATACACAGATTTAATCCAACAGATAGAAAATATTAATTAATTCTCATATTCTTAAGTACAAGCTAATGTTAAAGCTTATGTGCTAATATGTCTAAAATATGGATCATTAAGATTTTCTTTTATAGTGCAAACATCCTTTATTTTAATTTTGTGTAAACTCACTTCAGTTATAACAATATCTTTTCTAAAATATAGTTAACTCCTCAGTGTATATGTGTTATAGCATGTGCTTTGCCATTGAACGAGGTGGCTTACTGACCTCTGTGTCTTCACTCTAGGGATGTCCTACCCAGTTGGCATTGTCCCACCGAGAACCAAATCTCCAGTGCCTGAGTCTTCCTCCATAGCTTCGTATGTCACATTAAGGAAAAGCAAGAAGCCTGATCCTAGGACGGTGAGTTATGGAACTTAAGTTCTCACTGCTCGGATGTGACCTCAAATAGCAACTGTAAATTGTTCTTTGCATATTTAAACTTTTGGAACGCCATATTGTACCAGATATTGCCATCAGTTGTCGAGAACAAACTGAAATGTAAAAAGGGGACAACTTTCTAGCGCCTGTTTTCCTATGTGGCAAACCACACCAGACATGTGGCAAATGCCTTTTGCTCTTCTTTTCTTGTTTGTGATCCTCCTGTGGGCAAGAATGAAGGGGCAACCCCTTAATTTTCTTTAACGGCATTTAGTCCCCTCTTGATTGATTGTTCTTAAGCTGTTGGTTACATGTGCAGAAGAGGCCACTCATCACGTGGCTGGGGTGTGACTCATGCTCTCAAAACCAGGCTGTTATAAAATAGATGCTAATCTTGGTTTATACAGTTTCCAGCCTCAAACACTGTCAACTTAAATATAGTAACCATGTCATTAGTGTAGGGTGTGTCATGTTTTTAGTGTGTCTGTTTTGGAAAAAATGGATGGACATACAGTATGAATGAACATATGTCAATTTAGTTAAACGTAGTTCTCCTTGGAGGGCAGAAAGTCCATGGCAGTGAGTGTGTCACAGGCCTGTAGAGCTCAGCATAGGCTCTTGAACAATCTGGACAGTGGGGGGGCTGTGTCCTCGGGCTCTAGACTGAATCCAGATCTGCCAGCCCCTCCAGCATGGCTAAAACCTGAGAGTGGACAACTGCTCCTTAGTTCACTTCACACCATCCGCCATGGTCATCAGCCTCTCCTGCCCAGGCATTAGCAGGCCCCCAACCTCTCTGAGTGCACCCATGTGTACCAGCAGGAGCGTGTGAGTGCAGTAAAGTGGTCAAGTTGTTTTCATATGCCTTTGCACTTCTGCTTTGTTTGATTCCAAGAGAGTGAACATTAAAGAGCCATTTCACCATTATTATTGTAGTAATTATGTCAATCCTGAATGTTAACTTTGTTTAAAGAAGCAAAATGTTTTTCCAGTATGTGCAGTATGGGCAAAGAAAACACAATTATTCTGCTCGGTCAAGTTTAGACTGTTGTCAACAATACTCACTATTCATGGCAAATGCTGCATCATGAGATCTGACACAACCAGACCATAATTCTCCACACCCCAACTGTGGCTCTGTGCAGTAAAAATTGACCATGGTGCCATTTGTGTCCTAGCTTTGAATATCTGACAGTGACTCTACATTATTATTAAGTCTGCATGTTTGTGGTTGTCCTCTCTGGCTAACAGGAGCGTCCACGAAGCGCAGTGGAGCAGCAGCTGTGTGCTGTGGAGAGTGGCCGGCCCAGGATGAGTGTGGAGGAGCAGCTGGAGAGGATTCGTCGCCACCAGCAGGGAACCCTAAGGGAGAAGAAGAAAGGCCTCAGCATCCGGGGTAGCAGCCAGGAGAACACACCCTCTCGCAGTCACTCATTTACTAAAGAAAACCATTTCCGCAGCATGCAGGTATTGGATGACAGACGCAGACATTTGGGCACCAAGGCAGCACCAAAGTGGAGAATAGGTTGGAATTCTGTCATGTGATCGGATCTCTCTGTATTTTCGTCTTGTTTGTTCAATGTCTTTTATAGTCCCAAATGAGACGCAGAGATGAGGTGATGAGCAGTGACATTCAGGAGCTGGAGGCCTCTCTCAGGCAACAGGAGGTGGTGAGGGAGCAGGAGACGCCCGCCGAGGAAATTGCCCGTCTCAAAGAAGCTTCACAGGCTGACCACTTTAATGTGGACCGAGAGGTAAGGCACAGCAGTTGGCTGTCTGACTCATCAGACCGAGAAGACTAATATTGTCACTGGATAATTATTTAGCAAATGCACACCAACAGAACATCAAGGATTGTGGATGTATTGAGTATTAAATCTGGAGTAATTAGAGAATGTGACATATTTAAATGGCATTACTATTTTTAATACAGTGAAACTAAAGCAAAAGATGTTATGAAAAAAACTTGAGGTTGTAACTAAATGCTGTGGTAATTTAAAAGTAACACACTCACAATGTTGTAACAATGGTACCTTACAAATCACTGACTGAGTGAGTGACTGACTGACTGAGATATTTGTATTACCCAAATATCACACTTATTCACACATGCTTACTGAGGGTGCATATAGTAAAATTAAATAAATGTGTGTCCTATTTGGCTTACTTTGAGGCCTTCCTTAGAAATCAATTACATTATTGTACTACTTTATCATACTTTTTTGAATCTACCAATAAGTAAAGTTGCAAAACTCTGCATCCATTTTTTTTCCATGTCAAACTGAGTATTACACAATGACTCCTTACACTAACATTTTTTCATAGGCTGCCTGTAAGCTATAAACTTGATTTCAAGGTGCTTCTTGCTGATTTTGAAAAGTTCATGGCCTTTCTCTGGATTACATCAAAGAACTTTCAGTTTATGTCCCTGACTGATCTCTGCATGCTGCAGAAAGTCTGATATTGTGTTTCTCACTCTAGGATGTAGCTTACAGTGATGCTCCATTTAGTTCTAACAGACGCAAGATGTGGAACAGTCTTCCTCTACTGAATGATAATGATGATGATGATGATGACGATAATGAGCATCTGTTATTTGTTTATGACTGTCATTTGTTTATTTATTCATTTATTTATTTACACTTTTAGCTTCTGCCTGTTTTTTTTTTTTAATTTGTAAAGCACAGTGTATTCCACTCATTTGTATGAAATGTGCTACATGAAGTGTTTGTTCTCTGGTTGCATTTCTTCAGCTTTCTGTGCCTGACAAAGTGCTGATTCCTGAACGTTATGTAGAGTCAGACCCTGACGAGGCTCTGAGCCCTGAGCAGGAGGCTGATAAGCAGAGGAAAGTTGACCGCATCAAAGCCCTCATAGCAAAAAACAGGTAAACACCATCGTGATCTATTGTTACCAGTAACTATTTGTTAGCAAGGACAGGCCTGTATGGGCCTTTTATATTAGATAGAGATCCTTTGGTGAAAGGGCTATCTGTGCCAGTGAGCACTGATATTTCCCAGCAGATTTCATGCATGAGATTCTTTCTAAAACCCGAGGGGTAAGTTTGGGGTCATAGCAAGACATAACCATAGATGGCTCAAAAGGGACCACACTGCCTTCCTGCTCTTTCTGTGCAGATCAGTGCCTTAGATGTGCAGAAAAGTGCACGTTTCTATGTCCCAGCCACTGTGACATTTAGATTCTAAATGTCATCCCCCTTGAATTGATTTAAATGAGATAGCTTGTTTGTCTTGGGGTAATTGTGTTTATTGTGAAATTATGTTTTAGAATCAAAGTTGTTGTATACTGTATACTACAGAAGTCAGTTGTGTATGTGTGTGTGCTCCTAGCATGCAAAATGTGCTGCCTAGCATGACTCTAAGCCCAGAGGAGGAGACTGAAGAGGAGGTTACTGTACAGGAGAAAGAGAAGATGATTAATATCTCCTACGAGCTGGCAGCTGAGGCCTCCAAACGCAGCAAGCTGGTAGCAGGTACATTTCTAGAGAGAAAGGGGGGGTGTGGGTGATAAAAAGAATGCATGTGATAAAACAAAAGCTAGTTGGAGCCTGTCTACTTTACAAGCCTTATTTTATGTCATGGTTTGTTAAACTGCAGCTGCTTCCATTGAGCATGTGTTCAGTCATTTATCATTGCAGTCTCATTAGTTTCTTCATTAATTTCATTGACTTCAGTGATTATTTGTGTTTGTTTTTGGCCATTAAGTCATGAGCTACAGATGGAATTTGTTTTCGTTATTTTGTGTGTGTCCGTGAGTTTATCATGTTGCTCTGTTTTGTTGCAGTGAAAAGCCTGTCGTCCTCTTCCCCACCCCTTCCACAGTCTCCTAACACACCCCCTCAGCTCACTGATGGGTCTCACTTCATGTGTGTGTAGTAGCACCAGTAAGGGCCTTCATCACCTTGTTTTGTCCATACTCACAATGCTAAAGTGTTCTCAGTATTTTAATTGTTGTCTCTGGGGAGAAAAAAAACATGTGCGAATGAAGGGATTCATGTAAGTTATATAGAAGCAAAGGAGGGAAAATTGTTACTGTATGGCGTGTTTGTATGTATTCTGTGTTGCTGTAGCTGTACCCACCACTTTCTCACATTGTGTGGTATTTCTTTTGGTAGTGTGTGTAGTTATTCACAGTATTTGTTGTTGCCTACTGATAAAAATTTAAAGACCGTAATATTGATTTTACTTATTGGACATAGGGAATCCTATTTATCCAGTGCCTGCTGCTATTTTTGGAGCATAATTAAATTTTTCTCACCTTCTCTTTCTGCAGCACAGGCTCTGGCCTCAGTAAAAACATACACATGAAGGAAACAGCAGTAGAAGTATAAAGATGCCCCTGAAGACTTACCCAAGGACATCAGCACAAGGCCACAGGCCCACAGAGAGTGAAACTGCCTACTCTGTCCTCTGGGGTCTTAACCTCTGACTTCTGTATGCTCACTGTGACGTCTTAAGCTCTGATGCCACAAAAAACTCTTTTCTCTGTGACATTTCTCTGCAATTGCCCCTATTTTGGGGCGTCACACTCTCCTTAACCTGGTGAGACAGCTTTGATTCTGTTGTTGCAGTTCCATTTTCAGTTTTTACAAGGCTTTTAAGTTTATTTTTAATATTTATATGGTTTTATTAGGTTCTTGTTTGAATATGGGCTAATGTCTGTCTGTAGATATATATGAGGCTAATAGACAGAGCTCTGCTGTAAGCCTAAGGGCCCGTGATTAAATGTTTTTGGCCATGCCACATTTTCCATTCATGTTTCACCACCTGTCCAAAAAGGTTACAAGAAAACATTTTCACATCATTTGAGTTCACTTAAGTCTTTTATAATTCACTCAATTTGTTTTTCAGGCATTGGTCATCAGCCAACCATTTATATTTATCCATTTATTGTAAAGAACATTTGTCGATGCAAAACATAGAGATATAGATTCCTCCATTATAATGAAAGGAGGAGCCACATTATTGCTGCAGACTAAGATTATTTGTAATTTCTCCTATTTCTGGGTTGTAATTATTTAAAAATGGGATCATTTGCAGTCCCTGTGGCGTTGTTGCCGACAATTGTGTGAATGTTCTGGCTTAAGTCACTCTATACTGTCTTTTTTTTTTTTATTGCTGAGAGATCTATTTAATTGAAAGATGGAAAAAATCTGACTTTGGTTCTATTTTATGATATGTTGGTTTGAAGTCCTGTAACTAAAAAAAAAAAAGATGAGCACATGTAAAAAGCAATAAAAATGTTTGTGGATCCAGGATAAATTTTTTTTGTGTGTACAAAGTGTAATTATCAGAGGTTTACTGTGTATATAATGTACATGGTACAGCAGGATGGGAGGATGTATCCAACATATGGTTACGTACTAGATTTGATTGGAAATGTTCATATCCCATCTGTTTTATATCATGTTAAATAAATGTTGCTGTTCTTAATGAGTTGTTGCATTTGTGTCCTTCACCACTTTTGTAGATAGTTGTAATGGTAACACTAAAGGTAAAGCCATATACACTTAGTCCTGTGCCTCAGATCAAATGCCGTGTTGTCTTACAACATATAACCTGTGTTTAGTCAGATTATGTATGGAAATACTGTCAAAAGTATGAGAATTTTGAGAACATTTAAAAGTTTATGCTTCAATAATGAACACATTATCAGCTTCATCAGAAATAATCATGTAAAGAGATGAGAGAAATCATTTGTTTTGGGTCAAACTATGAAGCCCTTGGTATGAGTGATGGTCAGTGTAAGTATAGAACTGTGGCTCCCTCTTGTGGTCATTGTGCTGCCACAGCATTTGCCATATGCTGCAAGTCCCAAACACAAGTTTTATGGTGGTGGATGCCTCAACTTACCAAGAAAATTCACAAAGCTGAAGTTGGAGATAATAATAATAATAATAAAAAAGAAAATAAGTACCACTTTCAAATAAGGCACCCTTCATAAAGGGTTTATACTTGTATCCAATGGCCTAAATAACGATTAACAAATAATTTACTAATGCTTTATAGATAAGTTGTAAGCCATTGAAAAGAGCAACTTTTTCTAATAAGCCACCAAGTCTAGAGTTACTTGTTAATAAGATATTAATAAATACATTTTGGCCCAGACACCCTTCAGGCTTTATCCAGAATATAAGTGGTCCATGTATCTACCTGGTGAACTACATAACTGCATAAAAAGATAAATCAAGTGTCCCAGTGGAGGAGGAAGAGCACCAGCTAAAATAATTTTTCACAACCTGGCACCCTAAAAGTTATTCTTATTGAATGAATGAATGAAAAAATGCTACTTAAGCATTATATTACATTACTTTCAGAGGCAAGAGAAAACAAAAAGAACGGAAAGCAATGCATGGTAGTGTATACATGTATAAATACATTATATAAGATATAACCTCAACAAATTAAACATACAGGACTCTCATATGTCCATTACAGACATTTAACAAAAGCTGAGCTACGTCAAATGTCTTATATGTCAATATGTACTGTAAGGAACAGTCATGTGTCATGTCAAGCAGTACTGCAATGCCCAGCAGACATTTAGAGGAAAAGTTTAACTGGAAGATGATAAAATGGACAGTAGAATATACAATGCAATTCATTCTCAACCTCATCTACATCACACAGGTGACTGCATTCCTTGGACTGAATGAAAGCATCCTGTTTCAAATCGACCTGTGAGCTCTTGTCAGGTTCATAGGGACATAAAATAATGACATTATGTTCTCAATTTTGATTCGCTTGATATTTCTCGTGACAATTTTTTCTTAATATTTGACTATTATTAACTTATAATAGGGAACATTAGGAAAATTGCTAACGCCATTGTATTGTCCAAGACCCTCAGCACATAAATGTTGATTCTAAAAATACACTTCAGTTATTATGCGTGGTTCCTGAAGGAGAATCCCCTGGCCTTAACTGATGAGTCTTTGCTCTAATAAACACTGACTCCTCTATTTAAAAGAAAGGAGGAAACTGAAACACATGGAATGTTTAAATACCAACGTCAGAGTTTGCCCTCCTCGTGCCGCCTCTGACCAATCAGAGAGCAGACAGTGTGATTTGACCCAGCCCTCCCTCTGCAGTGAAGCATTTGACGGTGCCACGGGTAAATTTTAATACCGAAAGTATCCCACGGTACGTACGCCGCTGAAATGGCTGCTGCGGCTACAGAAGAAACACCCGCACTGAGTACTGAGAACGATGCACCGACCGTAGAGACAAACGAAGGCAACGGTGAGGAGATAGAAAAGGGCCTTACCGAAGCGGAAACAGAGGAACCTGGCAGTAGCGTAGAACCGAAAATGGAAGAGGTGGGTGCGCAGGCCGGCGAAGACAAGCTCGCTGAAGCGGCAGACAAGGCCGCGAGCGAGGCGGTGACAGACGACAAGGCTGTAACGGTCAACCTGGAGGCGACAGCCGCTCCTGAAGAACCTGAGCAAAAGCCGGAGTTAGAGCAAAGCTCTGGAGGTAGTAACAACGAGCCTGCCACCGGTAACACGATGAAAGAAGTGAAGGAGGAACCAGGAGAAGACAGCCGGTGTTCGGGGATAGACAGCGAAAAGAGCAAAACAGTTTGTGAAGACAGTGAGAAACCCAGTGGCGGGGGTGGGGAGCTGGGCGATAAGAGGCGGCCGAGTGTGGAGATATCATCCTCGGATGGTGAACCGTTGAGCCGTATGGACTCGGAGGACAGGTTAGTGTGGGAAACTGACAGGTTACTCTTGACCAGTGTTGGGTGGGTGTGAACGCGTTACAGTAGCTACTGACAGTAATACTTCTTCTTCTTTCCCATCATTGAACAAGCACAGGATAACGATTAAGTTAAGTTTTTGTTATTAATAGGGCAAGCTGTTAAACAATATATTAATTTATATCAGCAACCTGCCAACCAAAATGTAATCAACCCTTTATCCTACACCCCTTATTTATTTTCACTTTAACTTGGTATTTATTTGTAGTAAAGATCAGACATGTCTCTGCCTGGATAACTATTTGCATTGCATAGTGACTATTGGAGAAAAGTTTGTGTGAGTGTGGTTGTCTCTGCGTCTAATTGTCTTGTATAGTCTTGTGTTGTATTTACCTTTTATTATGATTTCCTACTATGATGTCGTTTTAGTGTTTCGTTTCGTTTTGTATCATCTGTAAGGACCCCCTCGAAAATGAGATGGGACATCTCAAGGGGCTATCCTTGTAAATAAAGAATAAAGAATTTGATATGTTTTTCCCACAAAAAAAGTTACAGCACCTCCTACACCTCCATCTACTCCTTCTCCCTCATTGATAAACCCAGAACCTGTGTATACACTTTTATTTTCATTTAATAAGTTTCCCTGTTGGATGCAAGATGTCTCCTACTTAACTGAAAACTGCTGGAAGTTTCATATTTCACCATCATACTCCTGTAATCAAGAATGATCATGAATGGTTTCCAAAATAGTTGTTATGTCACAAAATCATCTGGTATGTACAAGACTTAAACTCATATTTATAGGAAACTTTCCACCTTAAGCATATGAATGGGGAAAATCCATTTGCAGATTATAATGTAACAACATCCTGCAAACTTTGGGTCAAACATCCAAGTTAAGTAACAACAAGCAAAACACATTTTTGAAGGGAGTGAGGTTTTAAACATGTTGGGAAAATAATCTATTTAAAGCTAATCCTACTGATCTTATTCATAAAACTAGCTTAAACACTGCACTGGAAATGGTAATGGGAAAGAAACTGTTACTTGTTGAATGAGTAATGAGTAAAATATTCCCTATGAGCCCTTTGTTGGTGTTGACAGCACAGCAAATTAATAATATAGTGCTAGGAGCATTGAATACAAGGATATAATTGATTTGGCATGAGTGATGAAAGTGGCATGCATGAAAAATCAGCTACAGCCTGGAAGCTTTCACGCATAGAGACTATGTAATGTGGCAAGTGATATCTGCACCTGTTCGTCACGGCTGTGCAAAGCCTGATCTAAGCTATCAAGATATTCTTGATGGCCTTAGTGCTCATGTTTTATAACTGTTGAGCTCTCTCTCCTCTCTCTCTAACCACTCCACCCTCTCATCACTCTCAGTATCAGCAGCACCCTGATGGAGATGGAGAGCACAGTGTCCAGCGGACGTTCCACTCCTGCTATGATGAATGGACAAAGCAGTGCCAGCTCCTCAGGGGCTAAGACAGTGGCTTACCCCTGCTGCTGGGACCTCTGTCCACAATGCTTCAACTCCAGCCCGGATCTGGCAGAGCATATCAGGGGAATTCATGTGGATGGACAGAGAGGAGGGGTTAGTAGATTTAAAAATTTTGGACAAGCTTTATGTTGATGTCCTAGCAGGCTGTAGCTTAACATTGTCAGTGCAGACACCCAAGACACAGTAGAACAATTTGCTGAAATTGGACAGCGTGCAACCTTTTGAATGTTAAATGGTTGGTTCAACTTGCTGTGAGGAGTTTTCGTTGAAACAACTTTCTGCTGAATAAATACTTCCCTTAAACAGTTCAGTGTGTTCTGTGAGTTATCTGGAGTAATGGGGACACTGTTTCTTGAAAGAAATGTTGCTGTTTCCTGTTTCACATCCAGTGTCAGTGTTGTGACCATGACAAACAAAATTCTTAATACCACTAGCGGTTTTTGTCTGAACTGACCCTTTAAGTTTTTTTGATTGCTTACTAAGTTGGAAACATCATTTAGTTACTGTGCACTTAGAATATGCCTTATGTAAGAAAATTAGGCAAACATGAATATTAAGCCGATTTTGAACCAACCTTTGAATGCAGCTGGAAACAAACTTGCCCTTGTTTTAGAGACCAAGTCTGGCATCTGAGTCACTTGTATAGTAAAAAGATTTTAACCTAAGTTGCAGTGTGCCTTACATTTTTAGGTTTCATTCAGTCTAAAAAAAAGTCTTGAATTAGCTTTGACAGGCACATGCTGGGAGTTTTTCTTTCTTTAGAAATACAAATGATATCACAAAGCACACTGACCTTCTCCACCTGTAGGCCATATCCAAGAAAGTCCACAGACTCCAGAGAATGGAAGTTGGGACTAAGCAACTTTACATGTATAATTTAAGAAATGGGTCTTTCTGTCTAACAATCCTTATCCAAACTGTTTCGACAATTAGCCTCTCTTTGTTCACACAGTTATTTTGCTATCTATAACATTGTTCTTTTGCTGTTTTCCACCTATTTCTTCTTTTTATTTGTCCTGCTACTCCAACATTAACCCCTTGTCCTGTCTTCTCTATTTGTGTTCCTCAGGTGTTTGTCTGTCTGTGGAAGGGTTGTAAGGTTTATAACACACCATCCACCAGTCAGAGTTGGCTCCAGAGACACATGTTGACCCACAGTGGAGATAAGCCCTTTAAGGTAAAACCAGTAACTCAGGCATGATGTACATCTGCAGCAATTTTTCTTTTCATATTCTGATGATAATTAACATTCATACGTATCTGATAATATTCTGCTTATGGGTAATGTTTATAGTATCAACATCTAGGTCGAGTCAACATCATTGTTGCTTCACTAACAAAGTTTGGTTGCACAGGACAGCACCTTCCCCAGCATCTACTCAGCCACATCATTAACTAAAATAGATATTTCTTAGTAGCTTATTTGAAAAGTTGTCATCTTGTCGATCTAATTGTCATTGTTTGTGCTCTGTTCCAGTGTGTAGTTGGTGGCTGCAATGCCAGCTTTGCTTCCCAGGGAGGGCTGGCCCGGCATGTACCCAGTCACTTCAGCCAGCAGAGCTCCTCCAAAATGTCCAGCCAGGCCAAACTCAAAGAGGAGTCACCCTCCAAGGCTGGACTCAACAAAAGGAAAAAACTCAAGAACAAACGCAGGTGCTCCCTACGTACGTACCTAACAAGCACACAAACTAAACCAGTTTCAAAATGTTTCTCATTGTGATTTCCGTCTTTTCTTTGATGGTTAGGATTACAAGCTTCAACACATTTTTGATGTAGTGCCATTTATGTTGTGCTGAAACAGATGTGTTCAGCTCCTGACCTCCCACATCTCTTTGTTGGAGAATCTAGTGCTGGACCACACACACACACACACACACACACACACACACAAACACAAACAGGAACTTAAACTTATGCCAACTAGACAGCCAGAGTTTCCCCATGGCAATGTTCTGCATTTCACAGAAACTTTTGAGTTTTTTTCTTATAATTTCTCTCTGCTGGTGTCTGTGCCCAGGTAGATGCTGATCGTTAGCTCCCTTGTGGCAGACTTTACCTCAGATAGCCTGTCTCTCTCTCTGCATTATGCAGACCCAGCTCTTTTTTCTACTTGTAACCTCTACTTGTCTGTTTTTTTTTTTTGTGAGGTGCAAAAGCAAAATTACAATTACAATTACAAAATAGCATTACAGACAAATTGGAAGCTGTAAAACACATATCTCCCATTACTGTGGGTTTTACAGATTTCGTTGGAAGATTTTATGAGGTCATTAAAAGACCACATCAATAGTTTTGCATATTTCAGTACATTAGCTAAAGATTTTATATACTTGGGGTTATTTCCATCTTTTTTCCCAAGCATAACGTTTTAGATTGATTGCCATTAACCTACATTAATAGCCATTGACCTACATTAATTTGAATACAAAATCCAAATCAACTTGCAAAGACACAACAGAAAACTGAAAAATTGCCTGAGGTTATGATCTGTCCAAGTAAACTGTCTTATTAAGTCTTGTACTGATGCATGGTAATTCAGCCAACAAGGACCCTTTTTAGAACTCGCAATAGTGGTGCATTCACAGACACTCTTGACATTGAACAATTGATAGTTGAGTGAAAAAAGCCTTTCATTCATGAAACATGTTGACAGAAAATAAAAGAAAATAAAAAAACAAAAACAACAAAATGAAACTATAAGAAAATGTATACCGTATGAGGATCATCTTTCTTGCATTAATAAAAGATTATGAATGCAGCAACAGGTGAGAGAACAGTCTTAGCTTGTCAGTCCATTACAAAAGATGGTAATATAACTTCAACAAAAAAAAAAAAAAAATCAATCAATAAAAAGGATCAAAATGTATGAAAGAATACATAAGTTTCATCTAGTTGTTTTATCCTGTAGTGAAGTGGCTGGAAACCAATGGCTTGATTGAGGTTGATATTCTTGCATTAACCATTTCCTGTTGATTATCTCTGCTGCAAGTTGCAGCTGTTACAAGTATTGTTTTGTGGAACCACTGCATGAGTCTCTTGCATCAAAGCAGCATACTAGTTAGTTAGGTAGATGTTTGGAATATTATTTAGCCATGGAAATGCAGTCCTTCATCAGAGGTTCGTCTCTTGACATGGCTAAAACAGAATTAATCTGATTTTAATTTACAGTTTTTATTTTTTTTTATGATGCAACTTTTTGGTGTTGACTTTAGAATGATCTCTAATACATAGGATTGAGACCCAAGTCCTATTCAAAGCACTCTGAGAAAACAAAAAATAAGAAACTTTATGGATGTAGATTATGGAAAAAAATGCCAGAGAATTACACGTTTGCATGTTTTTATTGTATTTCACTCTTCTGATTAAAAGATGCTCATTATTCATTTGAGTGCCAGTTGAGATTCAGTGCGGATTCCTAGTCGTACCTAGATGGACCAGTTTTACAAAATTGTAATAGAAAAAAAAAAAAAGTGTTTTCGCTTTCATAGACTACAAAGGGCCTTGCATAGCCCTCAACTGAAAATCCTGAAAAAATGTATTTTATAATAACATTGAATTTCAAGAGGTCTGAATTATTTCCTTACCACTGAATATGTGCAGTGAGGCAGTTATTCAGAGCAACTAAACCATAAGAATTTCATTACTATATCTTTCAACGGAGAGTTTCACCTCTTATTTTACTGACTTGGGACTTTTTTGTTGCTGCAAAGCAATATTTAAAAACCACAATGGAATAGCATTTTTCAGTCATGAGATGATTCTGACGTAGTTATGGTTAGTTACAGAAAGACTTGGAAAAGCCATGGAATTTTTATATGTTGGAGCCACAGTGGGGAAACCTGGTGTTATGTTTGTTTGACTCTGGTCTCATTGATTGTGTCCTTCCTATCCAGCGAGGCCCCACGACTTCTTCGATGCCCAAACCATGGATGCTATTCGACACAGGGCCATCTGTCTCAACCTCGCCACCCACATTGAGAGTGTGGGCAATGGCCACAGTGTGGTCTTTCATAGCACGGTGAGTGCTTCACTACTTTTCTGTGTCTTTTAGTATTTGCCTATGGCTACCTGTTTATGTTTTAATGGGTTTAGAGACAATGAGGAGCAGTGGGAATACAGAGAAGAGGGTGGCAGGGGTGGGGGATAAATGATCAGAATTATCAGATGCCTTCCTCTGCTCTGTGGGTTACTACTATTTATATTGTTTTCCACTCCTTAACATTAATTAATAAACATTAAATGTTCCATCATAGAAAAGTCATCATAACATGAGTTATGCAGACAAAAAATTAGGCCTGTTTCAGATTTAGTAAAACATACTTAACATGGGTCCATCAACAGAAGTTTTAATCATTGACTTTGGAGCTGTTTAGGCCACCTTGATATACACAAGTCTAGTCAACAGTTAATTTTTAGTTTCATTATGATTTTACATTTTAAACCCCACATCCAGGGGTTAAAACAATCCTGATATAATGAGGAATCTGTGAATAGTTTATAAACCACTATCAGTCTCTGCATCTGCATATTGAAAAAGTGTTATAGGCATAATGTAGCAGCAGTGGAAGCAGCATTCTTCCTTACACAACAGACAAATCAAAGCATCAACATATGACTGTTGAGACATTGATGAGAATATATAAAGATTATACTCGGTACTTATTCTGTTTCATGTCTAAATCATAATCTGTCAAGTAATGAATATAGACAGTCTGCCAGCCTAATATACATAATTATTGTCACATTTGTCCCCCCCCTTGATTTTTGAAATCGCTTTATTTTTTTTGTTATTTTCTTTTTAGACGACAGGGGGTGTGAAAGAATCACTGCAGATTTTTTTTTCTCTGTGCACTTGAAGTGAACCTTGTGAATCGCCCCAAGACTTGATGTTGTTTTCTCAGAATCAAGCTTCACAGGAAACACAATTGGATTGTTTTTGAGTATAGTGCCCAGTCCATTCTGAACCCAGTGCATGATACATTGTTAATGAGCTGTTAAGTGCCTTTGCACCTTACTATTGAGGGCACACATGAGCACTTGCAGGAAAAATTGTTTTCCAAGTGAAAGATTCTCCATCCCTCACTGACAATGTCTCTAAAGAGTGGGGGAGTGAATTCTATATTAATGGAGGTTAACTGTAGTGACATCTTGGGTGTGAAGGGTGTGAATCACAGAATTTTTGAATGATTGCTGTTCTTACTCAGTTCCACTAGGGAGCACCATGTCTCCTGTTCAGAAGCCTCAAATTGCATGATGGTATCATTTTTGCTTATAATCTGGAAAAAGAAAGGCTCCTCATGTGCTGCATCATTCTGCTTTCTTTCACATACTGTAAATAAAAAACATCCTCACAATCCCACTTAATTTGTTTATCAGCATAGTCTCCTGTTATATTGATATAGAAGCTTACTCTTTAATCAGTGGCAGTGATTTTGTTTACAGTGGTTACCTTAGGGCATTTGGCCAATATTATCTTCTTGTAGCACTTTGCAGAGAGAATTTGCCAGTAGGTATTTTTATTTCACCCCCACTGAGTTCATTCTTATATAGATCATACATTTAGTGTGCTATTTTGCATGCTAATGCCACCACTTGCTAACCTAGCAGAAATAATTAGTGTGCTCATTAGTGGAAGAATATACATTTCATGTACATTTTCTCCCCTAAGAGAAAAGTGAAAACATCTCCTGGGGCCCTTCATATGTGACTTAAACCACTTGGATAGATACTCTACATTTAAAGACACAAACATACACACACAGGTAGGGTGGTTGTTTTGTAGAGATGATCAATGATTGTTATCATGATATTAATAAGTACATTAGGGTAACAGTGTAGGAGTATCAATTTCTGTCACAATATGGCTAATTGCAGAACAGAAATATACAAGGAGATATTGTCATAGTATGATTTTAAAGTCAGGAAACTATAATGATAATAATGATAAAAAAATAAAATAAAATTCAATACCACAGCAAGAAACAAAAAAAACAGCAGAGGCTGCAGCACACAGTGTGTTAATTTGTGTGTATGTGTGTGCACACTCACACACACACAGACATACACATGCACACACCTCCATATAGTCTGTGTACATGTAGATATGTTAGATCGATATGTTAGCCTAAACAAGCTAACATTAGCCTTTGAGAACATTGTGTGCGCAGTGTTGTTACAACAGATGCCAGTGGCCGCAATTCACAAACAATAACAGTAAAATTTCAGGACATGAACATTTTGACAACATGCTTTTGATATATAGTTAACAACTAAAACTCACTCACCTTGAATTTTGTCTATAGATCTGGATCTGCCTTTGAGGTTCTTGGATGAGTTTTAGGTGTTTCCTCATTTCATTTGAAATGCACTGTTTGCATACTGGCTTTTGGTTGCTTATAAGTTGTCTCTGCTGATCTGCATCAAATGCAAAATATGTTCATACAACAGTCTTGGCATTTTTTTATTTATTTATTTATTTATTTATTTTCACAAATCGCGGCTGACCTCTTTTCACTAAACTTGCTTTCTGAAATACAACCCTGCACTTGCAGCTGCCATTCCACGTGTTGTTGTTATTGTTTATGCGCCTCCTGTCTTCTTCTCTTTTGTTGTTGTCAGACTAGGAGGCTTCTAGGGTTATTATACTGCCCTCATCAGTTGCAGAAGAATCACATGTCCAGTACCTACAACATCTTCGTTACCTACAGTACTGTATTTTCTGCATATAAACAGATAGCCATGAAAATACATTTACAATGGCAATACTTTAAGCACTATTGAGCATGAGTGTTGAATGCAGTTTTAGACAAACTTGTGGGTAATGCTTCTGTTCATGATGAAATGTAATTAGAGTGCCGACACTAGTGCTATCCTCACTACAGTATTTGCGTTACTCTTAGTCTCTCTCAGTCCCTTTCAACTCTTTTCTGCTCTGCTCTGCTCCTGCAAACCTCAACTGCTCTCCAGCAGCCAAGAATTTTAAAAGAAAAGCTCAGGAAAAAAAAAGTGAAGATAAAGCTTGGGAAGAGGTTAAGAGAGGTAACCGCATATTTGGACATAGACTGAGGAGGAGGAAGAGCTAGCCAGGGGAAGGAGAGTAACAAATGGAGAGAAACAGAGACTTGGAGAGAAAGGACAAGGAAAGGGGGTTAAATAAAGGTCAGGGTCATGGAATCGGAAGGAGATCTGGCCAGTTGGGCATACATTCTCCTTCTCTCTAACCCCCAGAGAGGATTGTGGTGGAGAAAGACTGCGGTGCTGCGTCAAACCCCAGGCCCCAACGGGCCCTCCCAGGCCTGGGGAGATGGAGCAGAGCTGTAGGGGTTCTGTGGAGTTTGGCCAGTGGGCCTGCTGACACGCCAGAGCAACTCAGTCATGTTTATGATGGGATATTTTTGTTATTGCGCCAATCTGCGTCATCCGCAGCTTGACCCCCTGACACCAGACAGGCACCCAGTTTTAGCAGGCCTGCCCTCCCCCGGCTTTGGTCCTGCCGTTTTCACTGCCTTGTTTTGGAGCCACACTAATATCCACTGTTAACTCCCTATTTCCTCCTGCTCTCACTCTCTGTAGAGGATAAAGATCTGTCCCTTTAAAGCATCAACTGCTATCATCAAACCACTCGGCTCACAAATCACTTCATGCTGCTTAAACACAAGCCCACTTCTTCATTTTCAGCATTTACATACATGGTCATGGCCCCTTCAAGCGTAGCCTGGCTTTGTGATTATTAGCCTGGTGCTGTGAGGAGCCTGAGGGCATAGGTTAACAGCAATGCATTTTTAATTAAAAGCGCAGTAAAGCAGCTGCAGATGTACAGAGTCTTGGCTACAGGGCTTGAGACACTTATAGTATGGCTGGCCTGTTGCAGCCAGTACTGGACTTAGGCTAATTCTGCAGCCAGGTCGCATTGTTGTCTCTGAGAAGTTGTCTCGTCTCCCTCATGTGGATTTACAGTGGAGCAGTAGTAGCTATCCAAGCCCTGGTGGAAAGCTAGCAGATAAAGGCAGAGGCAGATAACCAAGACAAATTGAGAGACAATGTTAATTTGTGAAGTGAGATTGATTCTCTGAGTCAGTGAACAGGAGGGATTATAAATAATAACATCTCTAATTATAATTTAATATTCTTTTCTAATTTCTCATAAGTTCATAAGAAAGCTTTTGAAAAATGTGCATCTTAAAATAAGGTGCTTAATTTTACAAAAATGAAATAAAGTGTAGCTTGAGTTTCCCTTTTTGTACTTTTTTCTTCTTTTTTCTTTAAATTCAACGCATTGAGCAGTTTTAACCCCTGCTTTTCTCTTTCTTTTCCTCTTATGTCCCACTCCCCCACTTCCCCACTTATTTCTCCAACTGTCTGTTGTCTCATCCCCTCTGTGTGCATCTCACTCATTGACTCGAGTCACACACTCGAGCTGCCCATGTTAAAATAGAAATGCTTTGTCGAAATGGAATATTTCTCAATAATTTATAGGTTATAGGTCAGGTTCTGGATAGGACGGTGCTTGGGTCCAGATGTAAACTGTGGTCTGCCTATTAGTGACCTCTGCTTTGGATAATTATCGAGATATCGAGACTGTAATATGGCCTAAAGGAGCTATTGCCTCAAATAAAAACTGGAGACTCGAGTTTTTCCCATATACACACATATATAATTGTCCTGTTTCAGTCACTCTGGTTGTATGTGCGTATCCACTTTGTTATCCTTTGCTAATCCTTTCCGGCTGTTACATGTACTATGCCTCCAGATGATTCTGTCTCCTGCAACTCGAGAGAGCTTTTCATTTGAAAGAGTTACAGGAAGTGTTGAGTTTTATTAACACCATTAAATACAGTAACTTTTGATGTGAGGAACTATGGCATTAGTAACTATTGCGGTTTCTACATAGCCAAAGTTAATATTAACAGCTGTTAACTGACCAGTCTAGAAGAAATGTTGCGAGTTCAGTATCTGTCCTGTGGAAAGCAATGCCAATGTTAACTTGTTCTACTTCTATTTATTTTACTTCTTTTGTTCTACTGAAGTTAGCGTGCTAAACAGCTAGCCCTGGCCCCTTCAGACTTTCTTGTCGCTTTCCAATAGCAAGTTGCTGTAGTGTCCAATCTACCCTGAAGTCATAGGGCAGCTCTGAGGGCATATTATAACCTCTTGTATTGTAAAGGTAATGGTAGCAAAAAAAAACGCATTTGGCTTCAGAGAATACTTACAAATAGCCCCTGTAATGGACACATCGAAAGAAAAGGTGGGGATTTACAGAATTTGCATTTGTAAATATAAAATCTGTAAGACAGGGGGCTGTCTAACGCAGTCTAACTAATGAATCTTACCTACATGTTCACATGTATTTTAGAGAACCCAGGCAGACAGCAGGAGACCCCTACTGCATCTCCTCCATGTATCACTCTAACCCACCGTCACTGAACGGGAAAAGGATGCAGAAATCTCCACTGTTTTTTCCCTTTAAAGTCAGACTGTAGCACTCATATTTGTTTTTATATGTCATAGAAAAGGGCTTAGACTTCATATCAGAAGTATTTGTGTTCAAGCGTGTGTAATTTTCTCAGGTTCATCACTCATGCTGTTACTGCTGTTTTGCTCTCTCTGCTTGTTCTCTTGTCCACTGTAAGGAGTTTTGTGCGTGAGCACTATATTACAGACAAGAGGCAACAACATGGTTGATTTGCCAACTTGGCTGCTATTTACATAGCTTCTCACAGACAAATGATATGGCACCAAGCCAGCAAAAACAAAATCTCATATCTGCTAACCTAGTCTAAATATTTCTTTCAAAAAGTTAATCAGTCTGTAACTAAATATGTTTGTGTCCCATTTGTTTTCCTAAATACTTCTTCCAACGACTCTATACCTGGAAGCTTATCAGAATATAAATATGGATTTGTACGTTTTTTTGCAAAGCCCCTCCTGCATACAAAAGGGATGGAGCTATTTCCTAATGCATTAGCATAGAGAAATGTTGTAAAGAAAAAAGTGACATGCAGATTTTTACTTCAATATGGACACAAGACAAAAACATGAATCTCAGCATAGAAATATGCACTATTGTCACATTGGTGAGATAAATGAAACTGACTGAGGTTCCTTAAAACAAAGAAATTGATACATATTTTGGCTAAAATGTGGGAGGGTAGGAAAAGTAGTAGTGGAGAAGAGTGATTCTAGGTCTCTGTCTCCTGTCTCCTGTCTCCTGTCTCGGTGCAGCCTCCTCCCTTCTGTCCTCAAACCAGTTTCCATCAATGCCGCAGCCAGTCCCTAGAGTCATAAAAATAATTTCAGATATTCATGTGCGTAAGAGAAGTTCTTCACATGTGAACTCATTCACCATCCTAAAAATAGACATTCCTCACAAAAAAGAGCCAATTGACGCAAGAGGTTATATCTAGGGCTATTTTTGACACTCCTGGTTATTTTTCTAGCTTTTCTTTTCCCTACTGACAATATTTGTGTGGATTCCAGACCAGTTTTACTATAAACCAACACAGCATGATAGATGAAATGTTATACATGAAAAGGGCCAACTATTCAGGAAATCTGGTATTGCCTTGAGAGTATTTTCACAAGAAGAACTGCCTTGAAGTTTGTGGTTGTGTTGGCAGATTAAGTCTTGAGGTAATTAAACCAGGTAACAGAACACAACACAGATAAAATGAACACATCGTGTCATGTTCTGCAGCAAACATTAGAAAGTGGGTGCTAGTTCCAGTCAGACACACGCCTGTTTAAAGTGTTGAAGCGTCTGGTGCTGACATAATTCAAAACAAGAGCAGTGACTTGTTTATGGTGATAACTGTTCCGCCTGTAGTCCATTTCTATCTTCTTGGCTCTCTACGGTGCCAGCTGTGATAAACAGTTCTCAGTTAAGTCCAAACACTTAGGAGATATCAAACTTTTGTCTGAATTTGAATTCAGTGGTCTTATAGTATGTTTCAGAGTAATGTGGGATAGATCCCGTTGAAAATAGAAATCTCTCTGAGCTCTTGCATGCATTATTAAGATTGCTCACATTGCTTATTAGTGTAATGATCAGCCACTGTATCACTCTGTGAGATGTTTGAAGCATGTAGCCTCATTATTCGTTAGAGATGGGGCTGGATGGGGCTTGTCTTTGAAGCTGGTTCTCTACAGACAACGATACTGCTGCAATATGAGCCAAACCCGACACATTAATGCAAATCTGATGCTTATAAAATTGCAAACTAGCTTGAAATTTGAAATTAACCATAATATGTGGGTTAAGTTATATGCCTTTTGGAAATATTTGGTGGTTACTTTTCATTGGTGAGGCCAGTTACAGTTGCCTGGGTGTTGCATATGCCAAATGACAACAGTGCAGCAGAGACAAATTGACTGACTGAGTGAAATGACAGTGTGAAAACACAAGTATTCATTTTCTTGGTCTCTCTGTACTTCTTTGTGTCTTTTGTAACTCAAACTGTTTTTTTTTTTTCTCTTTGTTTTTTTTGCTTGATTGTCTCTGTGCAGGTGCTGGCCAGAAGGAAAGAAGGGTCTGGAAAGGTCAAGGTTCTCCTGCACTGGACACCTGAGGATATGTGAGTAAAACTTCTCCTACACTATACATCATCTGCATAAGCCTTTACCTTGCCTAATATAAGCTAAGATAGGATTTTAAAAAGAACAGATGCATAAATTAAAAATGATGATGTAATGCATGACGGAGAGTGCAGGGTACCAGTTACTGACACATTAATCATGAATAATAAGTTAATTAAAATAAGTAAATAATAATAACTTCACAGAAAAGTGCATTACTGTTGCTTTGTGTCACAACAAAGCCGGGGTTGTGGTAAAATGTAAAATACCCATTCGTTGCTTTGAGCTTACCTTGGTTTTAGTTCATTTAGTTTAACAAATAATACTTCAGGGAGGAAGGTTATCATTCATTGTCTATTACACTTTCAGTGAGTCGTTGCTCCCAACAGCAACATGCCATTCTCATTCATCAATCTCTCCACTCTGCTCCTGGCATCGCCCCTCTGACTGACTCATTAGATACTACCTGCCGTCTAGAGGCTCGACAACTAATCAAAAATCACAAATGACAAACTGTCACAATGACACTGTGTCTGTACAAAAGGGACATAGGCCATTATCGATTACTCTGAGCGCGTGACGGTGATCGGGGGCGGATACGCGCGACGGATACGCGCGGCGCATCGGGAGCGAGCGCATGTGAGCCTGAAGACGGCAGAAAGTGCAGAGTGGAGAGAGAGAACGGAGGCTGCCAGTCAGAGACTAATTGATTTCACCGTTATTGTGTGCGTGCGTCCGTGAGACCTGTAAGTCGTATTATTTATGTTGCTAGTTCATTATCCTTTGTTTTCATAAGTTGATAATTATAGACACCTAGCTTGGAGCTGCTTGCTAACTTAAAGCATATGGTTGTTAATTGGTCAGCTAGAAGTGGATGTGTAGCTACATATTTGTTCTGTATTTAAGTTAGTGAGTTCGCTGTTTATGCTAACTAGTTATACTATATATACAGAAAGTTGTGTGTTTGTTACAAATATTAAAGGTGCATATGTCATATATGTTTGTGCGTGTAATGTGGGCCATATAATGTTTTTTTCCTTCCTTTTGGACAGAACCATTCACACAAAGCTGTGCCCATGTTCTGTACTGTTGCCTGAACCTATTAAACAGTCAAACCAAAGAAGAGTTGTCAGCATCTGTGTTTTGACAGACACACCTGGGGCGAAG
>NW_019525101.1:226243-229538 GCF_002814215.2 Seriola lalandi dorsalis | reverse complement strand
GAGAGAGAACGGAGGCTGCCAGTCAGAGACTAATTGATTTCACCGTTATTGTGTGCGTGCGTCCGTGAGACCTGTAAGTCGTATTATTTATGTTGCTAGTTCATTATCCTTTGTTTTCATAAGTTGATAATTATAGACACCTAGCTTGGAGCTGCTTGCTAACTTAAAGCATATGGTTGTTAATTGGTCAGCTAGAAGTGGATGTGTAGCTACATATTTGTTCTGTATTTAAGTTAGTGAGTTCGCTGTTTATGCTAACTAGTTATACTATATATACAGAAAGTTGTGTGTTTGTTACAAATATTAAAGGTGCATATGTCATATATGTTTGTGCGTGTAATGTGGGCCAGATAATGTTTTTTTCCTTCCTTTTGGACAGAACCATTCACACAAAGCTGTGCCCATGTTCTGTACTGTTGCCTGAACCTATTAAACAGTCAAACCAAAGAAGAGTTGTCAGCATCTGTGTTTTGACAGACACACCTGGGGCGAAGATAGAAATCAGGATAAACAAACAACAATTAATACAGTCCTTTATTACAACCCTCAGTAACATTGAGGTCCTTCGAGCCGGATTCTGACCTTTACTCCAGGATAAGGATGCAACAGTACAGCAGTGGAGCCCGTCCTAAGAGGGATAGACATCCACCACGTCATCTAGAGGATTACGAACTGGACTATCCAAGGGGTAAACCACAAAATACACCTTACTCAAGCACAGTACCATACGAACATGGGCATGAAGAGGATGAGTATCATCACCAAGAGGGAGCAGCCAAGATGACCTCCCTCACTTCTTCTAGCCACTCACCTTATCGTCTCCAAGGCAAGAGAGACCAAGAAAAGCAGTATAGCTCCTTTGGCTTCTATCAGGAGCTGGAGGTGATAAGGGAGGAGAACACACGGCTTCGTGAAGCTCAGTTAGCCATTCATAGGGATTTTGGGCAGCTTCACTCACTCAGAAAGGACATGAGGTCGCTCGTTGACTCAGTACGCAGCCTCCAGGAAGCACAGGCAGCTACAGTAAGCCACGCCCCCATAAGGTCCCTCGATCTACAGCCAGGTTCCGGCGGGTGGCCTGACGACGTACCCCCACCTGCTCAAGCTCTGCCCTCAGCAGGGGAACAATGTGAAGAAGAGGAATGGCCAGAACCCCCACCACCATGGCCAGAGCCCGAAGAGCAGCCACAGAGGAATAAGGTGGCAGACCTCCTGGACCAGGTGATGCACGAGCTCCAGGAAATCAGGTTCAACACCCCCTCCGTTGCTAAGACCCACGACAGACCAGCAGCAGTGAGTGCTCCCCCTCCAGACAAGGGTCGTCTATACCAGGTGGGTCTGTTCCCTAAACAGCTGGATTATGGAGATCCTCAGCAGCATCCTCCACAGTCCAGCTCCACACCAATCCAGCGCCAGCCAGGCCTGCAGGCTGATACACCAGCAGCACAATGGGCCCCTCCTCAACCAGCGCTTCCACCACAAGGTGCACCTGCACCTAAGCAAGGGCCGGCAGAGCCTTCCTACGGACAGTCCTACAGTGAACCCCCTCGAGCAGAGTCATCTTACAGGGGACCCCGGCCAACTGTACCGGACTTCAGCCAGCGAGACCCAAGTCAGTTCGCTCGATTGAAGATTGCTCTAGAGAACCTGTTACCAGCTGACGCAACAGAGCTCTTCAAATATCAGATCTTAACAGACCACCTAAAGCTGGAAGAAGCGTGCCTAGTGGCGGATTCATACCTCCATTCACCCACTCCGTATTCAGACACCATGGCTGCTCTGAATGAGAAGTTTGGGCAGCCGTACCAGGTCGCATTAAAGAGGATAGACAGTGTTATGACCTCACCTGATATCTGTCGCGGTGACACCGCCGCCTTTGAGAGGTTCGCCTTACGGGTTCAGTCGCTGGTGGGAATGCTGAAGACTCTGGGTCCAGCAGGTGAGATTGAGCTGCAATGTGGATCGCATGTAGCACGTCTGCTCAGTAAGCTGCCGCTGGAAATGAGGTCAGACTTTCGGCGCTGTATGTTTCGCAGTCCAGGAACCACGTACACACTCCAGGACTTCGCAGATTGGCTCCAGTATGAGACATGGTGTCAAGACTTTGATGGCAATTCATCTAACAAAGAACAGAAAGGAAACCAGGGACGGAGGTCAGAGGGTCGTTATGTACATCGTACGACGTCTGTCTTCCATGGGGCTAAGGATGCAGAGGGAAGGGGAATCAACTCCTCCGCCCCTGCAGATAAGAGGAGGCCTAAAGCAAAGGCATACTGTCCTTACTGTGACAATGAAGCACATTACCTCAATCATTGCTCAGCCATCCAGAAGCTCACCAAAGCCCAGATCACTGAGTGGATACGGTCCAACAACAAATGCTGGCGCTGCGGAAGGTCCCATCAGGCTGCACAGTGTACCCTTAAGAAGCTCTGTGGCCTCTGCCAGGGCAAGCACTTGCAAGTACTCCATGAAGTTAACAGCAGAGCACCTAAGGAGGAGTCAATAGAGACAAGTTGCCTTGTAAACACATCCACCGAGGTACTCTACCTAGATCGACCAACGGACTGCAACCGTGTGCTGCTAAAGGTGATTAAGGTGATTCTGTGTAACGGTAAGCGCACCCTGGATACTTATGCCATACTGGATGATGGGTCTGAGCGCACAATGCTCCTTTCCGCCGCTGCAGAGAAGCTGGGTCTAGAGGGGACACCAGAAGATCTCGCTCTTCGAACCATCCGTCAGGACGTCCAGATCCTCCGGGGGGCGGCTGTATCATTCAGTTTATCTCCCGCCTTACAGCCTAAGAAGAGATTCTGCATCAACAGAGCCTTTACAGCTACTCGCTTGGGTTTGTCCGACCATTCCTATCTAGTGGCTAGTCTTCAGAAAAGGTACAGGCACCTAGCAGGTCTCCCCCTCCAGCAGTTTGAGAACGCCAGACCACTCATCCTTATTGGTGCGGATCACCCACATCTCATTACCCCCATTGAGCCAGTGAAGTTGGGTCCCCCGGGTGGACCAGTCGCCATTCGGACTAAACTGGGTTGGACGCTACAGGGCCCGGCACGGTTAGTGGAGCAACAACTACGGCCGCAGCAGTGTCTCCTGACGTCCACAGTCCCTGCCAACACGGAGCTCCTCAGAAACGTCGAGAAGCTGTGGCAGCTTGATACACTGCCATATAGGAAGGAGAAAGTAGTGACCCGGTCTAGACAGGACCAAGAGGCGGTAAATCTACTTGAAACGAAGACCACACGTGTGGATGTGAACGGAGTAATGCGCTATGCCACACCAC